>NC_058131.1:24105899-24190899 GCF_016433145.1 Gracilinanus agilis
TACTACCACTACCACTACTAATACTAATACTACCACTACCACTACTAATACTACTACTATTAGTACCATCACTACTGCTACTATTCCTTCTACTACTACTACTACTGCTGCTGCTGCTGTTGCTTCTACTACTATTACTACTACTACTTCTGCTGTTGCTACTACTATTCTAACTTCCACATTTGAGAGAAGAACTGAGTGCCTGAGCTAAGTGACTTCCAAGGTCATAAGCAGTATTTTAACGTAGGACTTGCTGACTTCAAGTCTGCCATTATCTTTGGACAAACTATTTTCTGTGAAGCCATTAAGTATCTGGAATGGGGTGGGTAGGGGTGGTGATCATAGGGTAGGGCTGGCTTGGGTCAAAAGAGAGGAAGGACAAAAAATATGGGAGCTAAGAACCAGACTTTCCTGCCATTTTCATGCAGGGTTGACCCTGGTTCTGCTATGAGTGTTCTGAATTAACCCTGAATGGCTTTCCAGACAAGTGGCGCCAATTAAAATGTCAAGCCAAATTGCACAAGTGCCTCCAAATTCCAGATCTCCCTGTTTCTCTTTCACGTTCCCAGTTCTGTGTGGCTCCCTTGTCCCGGTGGTGAATGATGCTCATTGATGATAATCATGCACTCGCTTGACCTCCTTCCACTTTCTCCCCCTCTAAAAAGATAAAGTCAAAGTCCCAGTCTAAGAAGGGAGTCAGGAGGTCCTTAAGGCAGAATGTGAGATGTCATTGACTTAAAGTGTGGGTCCTGTTCCACAGAGAATCTCACCATGAGCAGTATAGTACAGTCAAAAGGAGAACGTGGCTAGAAGTCACAAGGCCAAAGTTCTAGGTTTGATTCTGTAGTTAAATACCAGCATGCCTGCCCCTAGACCACTAGCAAAGTCTCTGACACTTCATTGCCTCAGTTTTCTCATCTATCAAATTGGGTTAATAATACCTGCTGGAACTATCTGTGAATGAATAGATGAGTGAATGAATGAATAATAATGAGTTTATTAAGAGCTTCCTATGATCTATGTGCTGGGATGTATATTGAAAAGTGATAATATTAGTAGGCATTTCTTTAGTATTTTAAATTTGGTAAGGCACTTGGTCCATGTTGTCTCATTTGAGTCTTGCATCACCCTTGTGAGGTAAGTGTTGGTAGTTTATTTTTTTTAACATATGAGGAAATTGAAGTTCTTGGAAGTTATTTGCCATGGCCATATGATTAGTATGTCAGAAATGGTATTTAGACCTAGTTCTCCCCTGGCTGCAAAGATCATTAATCTTCTTGCATAAAGGCCCTTAAAGGTTATCTAATTCAAGCTCCTTATTTACATATTAGGAAACTGAGTCACAGGGCAGCTAAGCGACTGGCTGCAGGACACACAGATATAAGTATCAGAGGCATGATTTGAATCCAGATTCCCTAACTCCCAGCTAGTCTTTTTTCTACTACACCACAACCAAAGACATCTCTACTATGGCTTGCTATCTCTCCCTAGATAAGGACCAGG
Organism: Gracilinanus agilis; assembly: GCF_016433145.1. NCBI lineage: Eukaryota > Metazoa > Chordata > Mammalia > Didelphimorphia > Didelphidae > Gracilinanus > Gracilinanus agilis. Next base: position 24,107,403 of record NC_058131.1, read on the forward strand.
GGATGTCTGGTAAGAAAGATAGAGATTTGGACATAGAGTCAATTAGACTCAGATTTAACTCCTACCTCAGATACTGACAATCTGTGAGACCTTGAGCAAACCACTTAATCTCTTTGTCCTAGTTCTCCATATTTCAATGGAAGAGGCTGGACTCAGTGACCTCTAAGGTCCCTTCAGCTCTAAATCTATGTTCCTAAGACATCTAGGTGCTGTGAAATAGTCCAGATGTCTTTGGGGAGTTAACATGCTGGCCGGGCATAAAGAATGAGGATGCTTGGGGAAAGCAGTGATTTCCTAACACTTTATAAAGGCTCTTTCTTGAAAAAAAAAAAATATATATATATATATTTGGTGGGAGAGGAGAGAGGTAGGAGGCTCCATTCAAAAAACCATCACCATGCTCACAAAAGAATCCTCATTTTATGGGCTCTCTTGGAAAAGTAGTGACATAGGTGAAGGCAATAAAGGATCCCCCAGTCCTGATGGACAGCCAGTGTATACAGGAGTAGCTGAGGAAGGGAATAACAGGTGAGTCCCGGGCAGAGATCACCACTCTGAGCAGGGCCTGAATTAAAAACACAGGGATACCTTTTCCTACTATTCACTGGGGTAACCTGTAGCACCTCCGCTTTCCCGCTCATTGGCAAGCAGCTAATGACCATCGTTGGCCTCAGTTCTGGGAAACTGTCCAACTGGCATTCATTTACAAACACACACATTCAAAAGGGTTATGAAGTTTAACTGAAAAGTGGGTTAACTCTTGTCCTAAACAGGGCTAATCTCTCTGTTTACATCTAGTTCTTTTGTCCCATCTGACTTACCCGAATCATGAGCACTGCTTTTCTGATGTCCCGGACTCCGTCGTACACCAGACGGGAGGCATCTATGAACTCATTCTCTTCAAAAGGCTGAGGCACGTTGCCACTCAAAGCTTCAATGGCCACCTCCACTTGCTCCGCGAAACGTGGCATAACTAGATGAGAAAACCAACAAAACACATAACAAAAAGTAATGAGATTCTGTATGACCCTGGGCAAGTCACTTTACCCCCATTGCCTAGCTCTTACCACTCTTCTGCATTGGAATTAATATGCAGTATTGATTCTAAGACAGAAGGTGAGCATTTTAAATTTTTTTAAATGGAGTGAGATTATAGATTTCCCTTCTGGTATGTGTGCCATTATCCTTCAAGGAAAGAACAATCTTGGAGCATCTTGACCACACAATCAAAAAGAGAGGCAAAGGTCTAAAGCTGTATGATTTTGATTTTAGCCAACCTAATTTACTCCCTCAGAATTAGCATATATATATATATATGTACATATATATATATATATATTAGCAACAACTGGAAATAAACACAGTCTTACGTGTTTAATGACATCAACAGGGATCTTAAGAACAACTGTGGCAAAACCAAACAAAAAGTCTTCCTTCCATTCAATCTTATATTCATTTATCAGTGATTCATTCCTTGATTGTCAACTCTGTAGGAATGATTGCATGCTATTGGATGAATCATATAAATCATCAACAATAATCATTTACACTCTAGTATGAATATATTTATAGCCTCTTTGGCTAAGAAGCAGGATTTGAAGGAGTCAGTTTTTGGGATCTGTGGCTAGAGGAAATGATCATGGGAAGAAGGTAAAGAAAAGGGAATTAGAACACACAGTTAAGATTCTACATCCTTTACTTTTGCTGAGGGAACAGTCCTGTCTTAAATTAAGGCAAGTTTATACAAGATAATATTTATTTTGTTGGAAATCGAAAACCACTTTATGCAGGATGCCTTCCTTGCCTCTCTTCCCACTCCAGTCCTACCCATAACCACTAGTTTTTTATTCTCTAAACTAAGGTAACTTAATCTCTAATTTGTATTCATTTTGTATATATCTATTTAGGTATATATCATCTGCTTCATTAAATGAAATCCTTGAAATTGGGAACTGCTTCCTTTTTTTCTTTGTGTCCTCAAAACTTAGCACAATTTCTGACACATAGTTGCTGTTGTTTAGTCATATCTGGCTCTCCTTGACTTTATTTGAGGTCTTCTTGGCAAAGAAACTGGAGTGGTTTGCCATTTCTTTCTGAAGTTCATTTTACAGATGACAAAACTGAGGCAAACAGGGTTAAGTGACTTGCTTAGGGCCACATAGCTAGTATATGTCTGAGGCTATATTTGAAATCAGGAAAATGTGCCTCCCAGATTCCAGATCTGGCATTCTATCTGCTGCTCCATCTACCTGCTCCTGATGCACGGTAAGCATCTGAAAATTCTTGTTGACTGATTTATTTGTATGTTTCCCCCAGAGGATACCTCTTTATGAAATCTGAGACTTAAGTCCAAAGAAGGATCTGGAATACTTCACTGTCAAATCTACCCATTTCTTAAATAAAATATTTCCAAGTCACAGACACCTAAACATTTCTGTCTCTTAGGTTGTACTTTAGAACAATCAATTCCCAACACAAATGCAACCCTGGAGCCATCCATTTATTTACAAGGACAATCAAATGGAAACATCACTCATCTATTTCCATTTCAGAGCTTTGGGGATGATTCATCTTTATCCCCTTACCTATTCCTACCTTGGACACTTTAACATTCATTTTCTGTTTTGAGGAGAGAACTACCATGGGTTTACTTCATTCACTAGAGCAGAGCTTTATAGAGAAATGAGTCATTTTTGAATCCATTTTCTCCCAGAAAAATGCACAAATGGAGGCAGAGTAGGAAAATGGCACGCAGAATGGGCAAAAAGGACAATGTTTCTCAATTCTGACCGACAGAGTCCATACAACCATTACCTTTCCTTTGAGTGGAATGAGGATGATGAAAACAATGGTCTACACACTATGTGCTCTCTTACTTCATATCTCTGGGAAGGGGATAATAACATTTTCCCTATCTACCTCACATAGTTAACATGTAGATAAAAGGTTAGTGTTTACAAGGACTATCCAGAAAGGGCTAATTATTGTTGTGATGACACATTTTCTCAATAACTCAGGAGACTCATGATGTTTGGCCTGGATTGTAATGTCCTTAGGGGCTATTCTCCAAATCCTGAATGGCCCTAACCTGGTGGGTGCATCCAGAGTTGCCCTTTCTCTCTTTTTTTCTGCTGTTTCCTTCCCCATCAGGCTAGTATGTATGCTTTAGGCAGCATCGACCACTTGGTTTTTTCAAGTTTGATAGATATGAGTCTCCAGACAGAGCCTCTGAAGAGAGGACAAAAAAGCTTCACACAAGTCATCAGTCATGCAACCATGCTGGCCATCAGAGACCATGTGGGGCTCAGCCCTAGTTCTCAGCTTTGTTCCAAGTAGCTGATCTTGTAAGCTAAGGATCACAGACATACCTGAGGAATTTTTGGTTAGGAAGCTCTATTGTATGTTGGAGAGAAAGTGGATGATAGCTGATGTCTTGAAAGTCCTAGGTTCAAATCTTGTAATTGACACTCACTACCTGTAGGACACTGAGAAAATCCCTTCAATTCTCTAATCATGATTTCTTCAGGTTCAAGCTGATAATATTACTCATAGCACTTACTCAGAGGTTTAGAGCTAGAAGGGATCTTAGGGGACCAAAGCCTTTATTTTACAAATGAAACTGAGAATCAGAGAGGTTAAGTTCTTTGCCCAAGATGACATTATGCTAATAATAGAAAATAAAAATAACAATAATAAGAATAACAACTAACTCTAATATGGTTTCTATTATCACCAAGCTCTGTGTCAAGTACTTAACATATTCTATTTTATTTGATCTTCACAACAACCTTAGGAGTTGAGTGGCAATTATTAGTAATAATTAATTATACCTACAAAAACAGATTCCAAGTCTAGTACACTATTCACTGTTCCACACTGCTCCCTCTGTGTTGTTGGGAGCCTCAAGTGGGATAAGGTACATAAAGCATATTGTATTCTTTCAAGCACTAAGATTAATATATGCAGCCCTTTTGGTTACATCAAAGCTCTTCCATGTTTGCTGACTGTCTTTTCATTATTGATAAACTTATTTCAGAAACATGATGGCATACTATTGAGGTAGCTCAGCAAGCTGAGCAGATTCTGGATTCAGAGAGAACTGAGTTCAAATCTAGACACAGCAACTCACTAGCTATATGAGTCTGGATAAGTCACTTCCCTTTTTTATAGTCACACTTCCTTTATTTCTTTAGTGAGGATCACAATAACACCCACCTTACAAGGTTGTAGATAAATTATATATGTTAAGGGCTTTGTTAAGCTCACCATTGTTATTTGATTTCTACAGTCATGTCCAATTCTTTGTAACCCCATTTAGAGTTTTCCTAGCAAAGTGACTGGAGTGGTTTGCCATTTTTACCAATGAGGAAAATGAGGCAAACAGGGTTAAATGGCTTCCTCAGGGTCACAGAGCTACTAAGTGTCTAAAGCCATTTTTGAACTCCAGTCTTCCTGACTTCAGACCTAATGCTCAATACCCTGTGTTACCTCACTGCTCTCTTGTGAACTTTAAAGCACCAAATAAATGCTAGTGGTTATTACAGTATGTCTCAAGATAATAGAGGAGATTTCAGAAGGATATGGGTCCAAATCCTGCCTCTTTTGTTGGCTACATTATGTATCAGATTAGAGAGTTAGACTAGATCTGGGGTCAGCAACCTTTTTGGCCATGAGAGCCATAAACGCCACATTTTTTAAAATGTAATTTCATGAGAGCCATCCAGTGCTTACAGTGCCGCTCCTGTAACAGCACCTGAAAAAAAATGACTTTATGGCTCCTGCAGAAAGAGCCATATCTGGCCCTCAAAAGAGCCAGATATGGCTCGAGAGCCATACGTTGCTAACCCCTGGACTAGATGGTCTCAGGTCCCCTTTAGATCTAGGCTACTCTGTATATTATCCTTTACCCTTCTAATATGTTCAGCCTCTGCTTTCTCTTTAATTTTACTGTCTCCCCTCCCCAGGTCTGGACAAAGGAGATCGATGGCTGTCTTCTGCAATGACTGTGGCTCCCTGCTTCTCTATTGTCCTAGTTCTGTCCACATTCTGAATCAAACCTGGAAAACATCATGTTTCACTTGGCAAACTGTCTTACTCTCACTGCTTGAGAAGACTCAGAGAGATGCTGGCAAATCAGATGATCAGTGGAAACAGCTGAGTTTCTTAGATGAGCACATACTGCTTTATAAGAGATTTATCACAAAGAGGATCTTGGGTTTTCAGCCATGTGGGGAATTCCTATACTGATATTTATTGTCAATTCATGTTCCAACTTAATAGAGAGCCTTTTCTGATCCCCTTAGCTGGTGAGTTCTCTCTTCCCTTCATATTCCCTCATGATTATATTGTATTAAACTCTGTATATATCATCAGGCTGTCTCTCCCAACTGAATCAAAGCTCCCTGAAAGTTGTTGTTCATCCTTCTTTTTGTCATTGTTTTAGGCCTTCCATCCTAGAATAAATGCTAAGTGTTGCTTCCAAGACAGAAGAGTTAAATGACTTGTCCAGGTTCACACAAACAGGAAATTTCTGAGGCCAGATTTGAACCCAGGATCTCCCATCACTAGGCTTGGCTCCACCTAGCTTCCTTCTTTTTTGAATACAAACAATGGCATCACAGAGTGATGTCTTGACTTGTGTATGAATTGGATTTAATTAAGATAGAGTTACATGAAGTCATGAGCCTTACACTCTCTTCTAGAGTCATTGAAGTAGAGTAGCAAGACAAAATTCAAAACCACTGGTGATGACCCAGAAGGTAGTGCATGAGCTTAGGGTCTTTCAGGTCTGACCAAGCTCCAAGTGCTCCACAGTGGTTGCTTCAGCTGCCTTCACTGCTCTTTTGGTTCTGATGGTCCTAATTTTCCTATTCTGCTAGGAGGATTCTTCATACACTTGGGGCAGACGTCCTCCTGGCTCATGGATGGCTTTAAAGCCTCTATGTTGCCCTCAAAATGGTTTAGCCAGACTGTTTCACTGGACTGTTGCTGCTGTATATGTTCCAGCTTCTTGGAGTGACTGTTGAGAGCTGAGTGACAAGTAGATGAGCAATCCTAAAAAATTCTTGGCAAGCCCTCACCTAAGAGATGCTTGTCCTCCCTGCATCCCTCATATGGCCCTTCTCAAGGGCATGGGCTATTTATTTCTTCTCCAGCTGATAAGAGAAAGCGATTATTGTTAAAGGCATGCTGATTGACTGATAATTAATGGGAGTGGGTTAAGACACATGAAGATTAAATAAATGACTTAACCAAGATCATACAGCATGTGAGTAAATGATCTGAGATTTGAACCCAGGTCTTCATTTTGAATCCAAAAGGCATTTAGTCAGTACCTACTCTTTGTCAGATATTGTGATAGGTATTGAGAACAAATTCTCAAAAATCAAGTTGAAATAAATCCTGCCCTTAAGAAGCTTACATTTTAATGGAAGAAATAGGATCTTCTGGGATAAGCACATCTAAAATTCAGAGAGAATAAATACAACAGATTTTTTTTTGGCCAGGCTTCTAAAGTAGTTTGATCTGAGAAGACCAGTGACTTTAGGTGATAAGGAAAGGCCTCCAAGAAGAGGGAACCAAGTTCAGCCTGGAATGGAGATGGGGAATTTAAGAGGCTGACTTAAGGAGAGAGAAAATGTCAGATTTCCAGGAACTCTTGTACAAAGGCCACATGGCAAAAGCTGGGTGGTTGTGGTTGTTGTTAAGAACCACCAGAAGGACAATCTGGCTAGAATATCAACTGCATGTTAAGGAAAACATGTGGAATCAGTCATGAAAGTCGTCAGAGCCAAAATGTGACAGGTTTTAGTTACCAAACAGAAGTATTTTAATTTATATTAGGGGCCACAGGGAGCTCCTGAAATTCTTTTTGAATAAGGGAGTGACATGGTCAGGCCTGTCCTCAAGGATTGTCAATGTGTCATTGGCTTGAAGGTTGGTTGGAGAGATCCTAGAAACTAAGAAATTAATAAGGGTGAATAGAAATAGAAGAAAGAAGAGGTTGAGAACTTAGGATCCTATTACCTTATGGCTACCATCCCCATTAACTGATTAGCTGGATTTGTTCATTCAATCCACATATATTTGGAGAGTGCTTTAATGTCCCATTTAATTGCTCCAGGAGACAGAAAGAAAAAATACAACCTAGTACTTACAACTTAAGAGACTTTTAGTATAACAGTGAAAAAAATGTGTTGTTATTTTTGAGAGGCAGCTAGGCAGTGCAGTGGGTAGTGTTTAGTTTTTCCCTTTACTAATGCAAAGTGTGAGACATCTATGCCTTCCTTGGTAGTCTTCACAGGGTCATGGTGTTCATGTGATCTTTGTACACCCACCATTCCATCACTAGGATCCTTATTCAAAGATTCTCCAATTTGTTGGGACCAGCTATACCTTGTATTTTTCTGTTATCTTTTGTAAGAACCCATGCCTTGGGGCAGCTAGATGGCTCAGTGGATAATGATCCCTGTCTAGAAGTAGAAGATCTTGGGTTCAAATCTGGCCTCAGCACTGTCTAGCTGTGTGACCCTGGGCAAATCACTTAACTGCCTAGACCCTACACACTTCTGCCTTGGGACCAATATATAGTATTGATTCTGTTTTTTTTAAACCCTTACCTTCCATCTTGGAGTCAATACTAGTTATTGGATCCATGGCAGAAGAGTGGTAAAGGCTAGACAATGGGGGTTAAGTGACTTGCCCAGGGTCACACAGCTAGGAAGTGTCTGAGGCCAGATTTGAACGTAGGGCTCCCATCTCTAGGCCTGGTTCTCAATCCACTGAGCCATCCAGTTGCCCCCTTTGTTTTATTTTTAAAAGAAAAACCACATCACAATGAGAAACTGGAGAATATTTCAGTTGGGTATTCATAGGATGCATAAAGCCTTACATGTTAATATAAAAAGATGTGAACCTTGATACTTTAAGGAAATGTGTTCCTTTTTTTTTAATCCAAGGTAACATTCCATCCCCCTAAAATTGAATACACAAAAAGTAAGATGGCATTGTTATATTCTTAAAGCTTCCCATAGACAACTGTTCTAGCCCTGCTAATTAGGACAAAGCTCATCCCTGCATTCACGATTCACACATTATATATTAACACTGTCTCTGATATGAAATTATAAAAATAACAACTTCTGTCTGTATTTCTGAACTGCATCCAGAAAAGCAAGTACCATTTTTTCTATCTGTTCATTGGCTGAGCTGGATCTAGCTTGTGTATTTTTAGGTAGATATAATTAATAATAACAATAATAATAGTAACAATGATCTGCGAAATTAAAATCATGATGATTTAGTGGTTTGGCCGCTATCCTTAAAGGCCAGAGATCAAGTTTTGCCTCAAAGACATACTGTGTGACCTTTTTAGTTACTTTATCCCTCAGTGCCATGGTCAACTCAGTAAAACTCTCTCTTATAGAGAAAGAGCTCGCCTGAAAGGGCAGAGAGATTTCACTCTTCTAGGAATCTCCTCTACAAACAAAATCCTGAGTCTAATCCCTCCAAGAAGAGACAAAGAAGCAAAGAGAAGATGATGCTCACACTAGTTATTAATATTTTATCATAATCTATTATATTTATATGATCTTTAAATGAATACAAAATGATTTCTTCTTTGAAAACATAATACCAAAAAGCCTTATTAGACTGATTGTGTATTTCTAATGATCCTCATATTACAAAGGAAGACACTAGCAAGTCAAATAACTTGGCCATAGTCCCTAGCTATCCATCAATCTCTCTCTCTCTCTCTCTCTCTCTATCTATCTATCTATCTATCTATCTATCTATCTATCCATCCATCCATCCATCTATCTATCATCTATCTATCTATCTATCTATCTATCTATCTATCTATCTATCTATCTATCTATCTATCTATCTATCTATCTATTTATCTATCTATCTATCAATACACACACATGTTTAAGCAGTTAAACTATGGTTTGGACACAAGTCTTCTGGGACCAAGGCCAATACTCTTTTTTTTTTAGGACCCAAGAGTCCTTAATCATATACGTTAAGGAGAGATGAATAACAGAAACAAAGAAATTTAAGAGCTATAGCCAATATCAATGTAGGCAAACTCAGTATTTTATGGAGCCCTAACAGATGCTGAGTGTTGATCCATTGCTAGATTCATAAAACTTTTTGCTAGGAAGTGAACAAAGTTTCTATTAGATGAAAGTTTCCTACTTCCTACTTCAAAGTTGAAACCTGATTTTCTAGTAAAGATCTTTCAGGGTACCCAAGCTTTACAAGGGTGCCCTGGAGGGTTGTTGTACTTATGGTCCAAGGAATAAGGAACTGGAGTTATACACTCAATAAGGACAACAAATTTACATTAAGTACTTCCTCTGTGCTGGCATCTACATAAAAATCCTATCACAGTCCTTTGTTGTGGATTATAAGTGACCCTGGATTCTTGAAGGCCAAACAATTGGGCATAAATATTGGAAAGTCTCACCAGGGTATTACAGGATTATAGATTTTTAAAGGTGTAAAAGAACACAGAAGCCATGGAATCCTAATCCTCTCTCCCTTTGTTGTAGGTGAGAAAATGAGAAACAGAAGTTAAAAGACTTGTCCAGAATCACACAACTAGCCAGTATCTGAAACAGGATTTGAGCCCAGATTCTGCTGACTCAATGTCCAGTGGATCCACCATAGGGGTTTTCAGTGGGGCTCTGGTGTTATAAAAATTGCCATTCCTTGCCCCCCACCCCCACCCCAGGACTAGTCTTCCCTAATTGAAAAATGCTTATTACAAGATTAGGCCAAGAATCATAATGTTTTTGGCTACAGGCTGTTAAGAAGGTCAATTCCCAAAGACAAAAAGGGGTTGTTATCTCTGTTCATGGAAGGCATTGTTGTTTGTCCTTCTCTTTCAAAGAGGATCTGAGTGAGGCATAGTTACACAAAACCTTCAGCCTCACTATCTCTTTTAGAGAGATAAATCTGAATGACTTATGATGTCCTAGGATGGAGTGGAGGACCTTGGCATCTTCAATGTCTGACCAACTTCTACATGCTCCATAATATCTGCCTTGTCTACCTTTATGGCTATTGCAACAAATTGTTCTCATCTGTCCATTCCACTGGGGAAAGTCTTCATGTGCTGAGGGCAGACAAATCCTTAACTCACCAATGTGTCTGAGGCTTATCAGTTACCCTCATCTTCATTTAACCCATCTGCTAAGATCACTTACTGGGGTGTAGATGCTGCATATGCTACAACTTCTTGGAGTGACAGAAAGTTGATTTCCAGATGGACACCACAGGTAGATGAGCAGCCCTGAAAAGGGCTCATTGAGTCCCTCACACCAAAGGTGCTAGTCCCCTCTTAACACCTGGTGCAAGGCAAACCCACTCTAGGAAAGTCAAAGAGCCTTAGGGTTTCAGGATCATTGTTTAGCCTTTTGCAACCAAGTACTTTATGACAATGAGTAAAGCTCTGTTTTTTTTTTTTAATTTTCACCTTGTCTCTACCACTAATTCTTTCAACTCCTCTTAATAGTAGCTTTCCTAGTGATAATAGACTTAAAGGTGTTGTCAGGATGAAAAACATAGAAGGAAAACCAAAAAAAGAACTGAATACAGTCGTGCCTTGATACATGAGTTTAATTTGTTCCATGGCCAAGCTCTTAACTCCATTTGCTTGAGTGTCAAATCAAATTTCCCAATTTAAATGGATAGATGTATAATTAATCCATTCTAGCCCCACCCAAAAACACACAATTTATGTCAGGCTCCTCCCACAGGCAGAAGCTCTTGATTCAAATATTCCCTTGTGACTTAAAGCAAAAAATCCTAATCTTGACTGTTTGTATTTCAAATTGCTCATAACTTAAGGTGTTCGTGTATCAAGGTACCGCTGTATTTGAAGCAAAAGAAAGATAGTGTGGTTGAAAAGAGTTGGATTTGGAGCCAGAAGAACTGAGTTTGAGTACCAGGTTTACAGTAGATTATTTACTTATATTCAAAGACTACACTTACTTATCTGATGAGTGGAGTGATTGGAGAAGATGATCATTCAGGTTCCTTCTGGCTCTAAATTATAAATTGTTTGGATAACAAGTTGGATAACAAGGTGGGACCAGATGGCTTTTGAAGTCTCTTGATCTTTAAGGGCAGGTATTGTCTCATTTATGTCTTCATATCTCCATTCAAGGGGTAGACAACAAGATGTATGAATAAATAAAATAATTTCCCACCAGTGGGTTGGGATTGAACTCAAATGCTTTCTGATTTATCAATTCATTCATTCTTGGTTTATATGTATGAAAATAGAGCAGAAAAATAGAGAGGAAAATTAAAAAAAAAATTGGACCAGATGGTCTCTGTTTCTAAATTAATTCCTTAAAAATAGGAGAGTTCTTTGTGCCCCTACATTATGCTGTGCCCTAATCCTGGCACATAGTAGGTACTTAGTAACTTGATTAATTACTCATTGATTAATTACCACTCTAAATCTATTAAGTGAGCAGAATTAGAGTTGGAAGGAACCTCACAGATCATCTCAGGAAACCCCAGAATCCCATATCATAATACCCCTGACTCATCTGCCCTGTAACAAAATGCTTCCCATTAAGCAAGGCAAACTGAAGTTTCTAAAGAAAGCAGATGTCAATATAAGAAGTCTGACAGAAGGAAAAGTTCCATGACTTCCATTGAAGGAAGTTCCTTGATTAAAGCTTCATTGGAGGCAACTCATTCCTTCATATGTTGAGATGCCAATCTTGAATGTGAGGTGAAACCATGACCAGGAAAACTTCAAAATGATGTTAGAAACCAAGGAAGAGCTGAAGAAAAAGGACTTCTAATTGGAGTTCTGTTGGACTACCACATCAGCCACGAAGCCTGCCATAATCTCTCAAGTGGGATGATTTCTCCTTCTCAAGGAATAATCTCACTTGCATTTCTCCCATTGTAATTTTCCTCTCCTTTAGAGTGTGGATGGAACAGAGGTCATCCTCAGAAAATGACACATGAATTGACCCCTTTCTGTGACTCTTATGCTCTGGCAAATTCCCAGGATCTCTTCTGTTACTATTTAAGTTTCCTGAGAGAGTTTTCTGTCCGTGAAGATACCCTAGATACTGGCATGAGTTCACTTCACACAGTAGGTGCTTAATAAATGGCTTTTTTGAGGTACCTTGAAAAAATTCCCAAGCTTGTGGGCACAATTGTCATTTAAAAAATCTGTGGGGTCAACAGACTGCTCTCACAAAAGATTTCCCCTTCATTATTTACATGGAATAAGGAGTTAATGCAAACCGAAGCTATTCTAAAATTCAAAAACCTTGAACCACAGACAACTGAATTGACCTGAACCAGAAAGGGCAGAGGAAGAATCATGTAAGCTGTGATGGGGATTTAATAGTGTTTGCTATGGTAACTACAGAAGCAAAGAATCAAAGTGATGCATGAAATTGCTTCAAGAACTGTGTTCAAGAAATACTTCTAAGCTTATTTGAGTCCGAGCTCCACCCTGGAGATTTCTGAGGAACAAACAATAGGTCCAGATGAAAAGGAAAAGGAAGAGCAAGACAGTAGGAGGAAGGAAGGAAAAGGAAAGAGGCAGAAGTGCAGGGAGAGAGAAAGGAGGAGAAAGATCAGAGAAGAAAGAAAGAGGGAGGGAAGAGAAAAGAAGGGATTGAGGATGACAGAGTTAGAAAGCATAAAGGCATAGAAGGGAGAATGAAAAAAAAAAGAGGGCTAGAAGGAGCAAGGTTGAAGGAGGGGAAAGAAGGCAGAAAAGAGAGAGAATAGGAAAGAAGGGAACAGGGAGAAAGAGGGAAACCAGGGTAATAAAGAAAAGGAACCAAGGGAGGAAGAAGGGAGAGGGGCAGTGATGGTGTATTGGCTATATTGCATAACTCCATACCAGCAATCAATGTCAGATAATAAGTGAGTAAGTTCTCTCAGATGAATTGGGATCTAGGTTTCAGATGTTGATATTTTTATTGATTTGTCCTAAGGCAGTGATGGGCAAACTTTTTAAAGAGGGGTCCAAAGCAAAGGAAATGCTCATCTTTCAGTCTGTTTCTAAGGCAACTCTTTTGAAGTTTCATTGTTTTGTATCCTACTCATTGTATTCATCAGATTAGGAATAATGTCACTCACTGGATAGAACATTTCAGGGAGCCTCAGTTTGCCCATCACAGTCCTAAGGGAATAGGGTCATCTTTATCCAGAAATGAATCACTAGGTTCAGTTTTTAAATGGAAAAAGTCTATTTTTCTCACAGAGAATCACAGAATTAGAATTCACCTCAAAGATCATCTAGTCCAAACTCTATCTGAACAGGAATACCATCTAAGACATCCCTAAGAGGTAGTTGTTCAGCGTATAGTTGGAAACCTGTAGTGATGAGGCATTTTCTCCAGAGCCAGGATATTTTAATTTATTATATTATATAGTTCTAATTGTTGGGAAGTTTTTCCTTATATTAAGCTGGGATCTGCCCATCCTTTGGCTGTCACTTTTGGTTCCTAGGTTTGCTCTCTGGAGTCAAACAGAATAATTCTATTCCCTCTTTTACACAATAACCTTCAAATCTTTGAAGACAGATGTCATATGTGCCTAAGTCGTTTTTCCTCTCGGCCATATATCCCCAGTTCCTTGAACTTATCCTTATATGGCATGACTTCTAGTTCTCTCATCTTATATGGTTGTCTTCCTTCTTGTGAATTAAGTGGAGATGTTCTCACCTTTGGTGATTAGATTAAGGATAGGTAGCACAGATTTAATTTCATTATCACATTTTACAGGTGTGGAAAGTGAGGCAAATAGGGTTAAATAGCTTTCCCAGGGTTTTACAACTAGTAGATGTCTGAAGCAAGATTGGAACTCAAGTCTTCCTGACTCTATGTCTCATATTCTATCCATTCTGCCTTTCTGCAACTTTATCTCACTTGAGTACAATTTACAAACAAGTCGAGATATCACCTCTTGAAGTCATTGGTTGTCTTCAAAATGAAGGCTGGATAACACTAGCAAAGGGATTCCCACATAGACTAGAACATAATAGATGCATATGATAGGATTACTTCCTTCCCCTCCCTTAACCCCTTCTCTATAATCATGTTTTCTTATCAATGACAATATTCCTTCCACCATGTAGAGCACTGCTTATTGAGCCCTGCCTGTCCTATATAACTCATTCAGATTCTTCCATAATAGGATCTATCACATATTCCATGGAAACTTGTCATGTTCTTTACATTTCATCATTGCCAATGTAGTTTATAGGCCTTCTATCAGTTTTTCTTGCATTCGATACATAACACCCATTTTCCCTAGTTATCCATTTATGAGATGACACCCTTTACACCTCTTCTCTCTCCTAATTTCCACTTTCCTTATATGCTATAGCCTTCCTTCCCCTTCAGCTCTTCAACATTGCTATTTGGGTAACCTTCTATCTTAAATGTCTCTTCAGAGATAGTAGTATCCTACTCTCTGACCCATGCTAGAGTTCTAAATTTTATGACATGTTATTATGGATCTTAATGACCTCATTATAATGTATAAATGCACAAAACAACTGCAATTTGGATAGCTTGGAGACCACAAAGTAGGGAGGTCTCTCTATGACTCACAATCATAATCCACAAGGTACATGATGTGTCCAAGTTTACTCAGATAGGAAGAATGTGAGGTAGATTTGAAGGCAGATCACCCTGATGCCAAGCGAAACCCTTTTATTAATCGACAAATTATGCTAAATTGACACAAAGATCTTTATTTGAATTGAAAGAAAAAGTTTTAAAATGTTTTCTTTGTATATATATATATATGTATGTATACATATATATAAACATAAATATGTATAGATAGATAGAAAGATTAACAAAGTTGTAATAGGATATTTCTCAGTGTAAACCAATTCATGTTTTTCCTTCTCTCAAAGACATGCCACATCAGTCATATTATAGAAGTATATCATCATGTATTCAGGAGCATATTATTTCAAATCAATATAAAAATGGCAGGACAACAGAATTCAGAAATTTGAGATCTTGAATTGGGTAAGGTTACACTTGAGAGAATTAAAGAACCACAGAATCTTGAATTCCTTCTGGGTCTTGAAGTTTAACATCTTCACTGCAATGGATCTGGGCAGCACTGCACAATCTCAGATCCCTCCTGCTCCCATAGAGAGCACACTGTTACTTGGGAGCTTCATTATCCCATGAATATAAAGAAGGAGATATCTCTCTTCACTACCAGAGCTTGGTTTGCTGGCCTGGAAATAACTACCCACCCATAATACCAACCAGGCCAGTAGACTGCACATAGGAGTTCCTTAACAATGAAATTTAACATGAGCTCATTTACACTAACTTACATTGAATTCTTTGCTCTGCTGGAATCTTCCCAGGGGATAATGGGAAGCACAAGTTTAAGAGCCAATGCAAAGGATCACTCCATATTGGCATTTATACACCCAGTTGCACAAATGCTTTTCAGATAGGAAGGGTGATGCTTCTATGATCATGGCTATAGCTTCGTGTATGGGTGGCCACTTAGAAGGTTCAGGAACACGTGAGTTTTCTTTCTGCTATTCAATAGCATAGCAGACACTGTGACAGCTCTATGATATTGTTATCTGGTCCAAGCATAAATAAGAGTCAGTATCTGGACCACATTCATGCCCAAAGCTGCCCTTGGGAAAGCCTCAGGCACATATAATGGAGAAAAAAGACAAGAGGAAGAAAACAAGGCAGTGTCAGAATAGGAGTCAGCAGATCACAGCATCTCAGATTCTGAAGGCACTTCAGAGCCCATACAGTACAGGCTCAAGCAGAAATCCCTTCTACAACATTCAATTCAACAAATAATTGAGCAGTTGGATTTTGTGTAAGGCATTATCCAAGGTGTTGAATTAGGAATTTCACATCCCTGTTATCTCTGGCTCTGCTATCAACAAGATTTCAGCCAGTTGGCTAGAGTTTTCAGGTGTTAACCAAGAGTTTTCTGTGAAGAGTCATAAGGAAGAATATATAAGGGGGGAAAGAAAAAAAAAACTCTCCAAAGTACTGTTTATAAGAGAAATACAAATTTTAAGAACTCTGAGCTGCCACTTCACACCTATCAGAATGACTAATATGACAAAAAGAGAAAATGATAAATATTGGAGGGGATTGGTGGAGCTGTGAACCGATACAACCTTTCTGCACAGCAATTTGGAACCAGGCCCAAAAGACCATCAAACTGTGCAGATCTCTTGACCCAACTTTTGCACTACTAGGTTTGTATACCAAAGAGACCAGAGGTAGAAGAAAGGACCTATTTGTACAATATATATATATATTTAGAGTATCTCCTTTCAAGGTGGCAAAGAACCAGCAACTGAAGAAACGTCCCTTAGTTGGGGAACGGCTAAATCAGTTGTGGTGTATGGTCTTAATAGAATATTATTATGTCATAAGAAATCACACACAAAACAAATTATATGCACCCCCAAAAAACAGGAAAATATTATTTATATGATATATATGTAACTATGTATGTATCTATAACTTGCATGAAGTAATGCAAATAGAAGTAGGTAGAATCAGAATACTGTACATAGTAATAGCAATAATGGACAATGATCACCTATGAGTGACCTGACTATTATCAGCAATGGGAGGATCTAAAACAATGACCAGAAAGCCCTGAGGAAAAAGATGATCCACTACGATAGAAGGAACTGACAGAGTCTGAATTAGGACTGAAGCATACCATTCTTCACTATATTTCTTCCATGAATTTTTCTCTAGTGTAAATAATATGTGTCTTCTTTCACAATATGACAAATATGGATATGTGTATGACCTATATCAGATCACTTGCCATCTTGAGGAGAAGGTAGGGATGGGAAAGAGGAAGAGAACATGGATTGAAAATTTTCAGAAAACAATTATTAAAAGTTATATTGACATATCATCTGGAAAAAAAAATTAGAAGCCATAATGCTGAACATGGCAGATTTGTAAGAGCCAAAGATAATACCTGTGGATTTTCATGCAAGTCATGGTTAATTCTTTATTGTTCCCCAACATCAACCTTCTCTCTGGGTGTTGCCACCCCTCCCCTAAGAGTAAGCATGTGTTATGCCCATGTCACTATATCTGAAGACATTTTTCACATTACCTGAACTCTGCCCAGCAGGCTAATGGGAGCACTTCCTCCCTCCCCTGTCTAGGTTAAGGAGGTGGCTCACATGTGGCATGAGGGTTGTAGTTTGGGAACTCAGTCTCTAAAATGTTCACCATCACTGAACTATGTTTTTAATCTGACAGTGAGAGTTTTCCTTTATACAGCCTTGATGCAAGCCCAGAAGCAAGGAAAGACTTGCCAGCACTTTTCCAACTTAGGAAAATGAAGAAAGCTTCAAGTTGATCACACAAAACTGAAGCTGGCTGTTGGTTGACTTCTCCAAAGTAAATATCAAATGATTGATTTAAACCCATGTTTTCTCAGCTTCATATCCAGCAATCTTAGGCACCCTTCAAAAGTCATCCTAAAGCATTAAATATGAGCTGGATGATCAAATGAAGGAATGTGTTCTGCTGGCCCCAAGCCAGGAGAACAGAGAGTGTTTGATTTACTTAAATGTGTCTGTACAATTTGCCTTCTTTTCAGTTTTCTGCGGGTGTTTTTTGTCCCCAAAAATATGAAGAATCTAGCTTCTAAGTTTTCTCCTCAGGGCCATGAGGTTTTCTTGGGAAAGCTACCAGAATGTTTTACCATTTCATTATCCAATGGATTAAAGCAAATAGATGTTAAGTGACTTGCCCTGAGTCACTAAGCTAGTAAATATCTGAGGCTGGATTTGAACTCATTTCTTCCTGACTCTAAATTCCAATGATTTACTAATTTAATCCCAGTAACTACTAACTTAGTCAGTATTAGATGATCCATACAATTTGCTTCCATCTCTTGGAAGAGATGGAACAAGATTTTCAACATGATTAAACATGTGAATTTTAACCTGGATTAAGAACAGGACTCCAAGAATAGTGCTATAATAACTTGGAAGGCAGTCTCTAGTGGAGCACCTTATGGTTTAGTGGTTGACTCCATGCTAAAAAAAACATCTTTGTTACATTTCCAATGACACAATCCTGAGAAGAGCTAGTATATTATAAATGAGTAGATCTCACAGATCAAAAGAGATCTTGACATGCTTACAATCTGGGCCAAATCTAATACCACAGAGTTCCAGATTAAAGAGGTCCAAGGGGACCACCACTTTGCCAGGAAGATCATAATCACTTTTTCTGACTGCCATGAAAATATTTGCTTTATATAAACTATGCAAAACTCTGTCTCTGATTATTTTTCCCAAAATTACTACCAAGCCACATTAAAGCATTAAAGCCTCGTTGGATTTATGAAGTCAAAATTTTGAACTTCATTTAGATTGTACACTTATCCATATTAAATTTCAACTTATTAGAGGAGGTAACAGGGACTCAGAGAGACTGCATGTGTTGTTCATAGTCATAGTAATAATCAAAGGATTCTAAGCTATTGAAGGACATTAGAAATCACTTCGACGAATGCTATCATTTTCTTTTATTTAATTACTTTTTGATAAGCAAAAATCTGCCTTCTCACACTCCCAACCCAACCCCTCACTATTTCAGAACTAAAAAAACAAAACAAAAATAAAATCCAGATATCAATAGTCAATCAAGGCAGATTCCCCAATGACTTTGCCCCAAAATGCACTGCACCCCCACCCCAGGAAAAAAAAAAGGTTCATTATGCATTCCAAATCTTTTGTCTCTCTGTCAGATGGTGGGTAGCATGTTTAATTGTTAGTCCTCTAGAATCATGGTTGGACCTACATGAAATCCTGAAGAGCAAAATGTGCAGAATCAAGACAACATTACATACAGCCACAGAAGTATTATTTGAAGAATGACTTGTATGGTCCACCTCCAGATCAAAAAGTGATAGGTAGAAATAAAGAAGGCATAGTTTTACAAATACATACATATATCTTTTTGGCAAATGATGTCTTCTCTAGTGTGGGGAATGGAAGGAAGAAGAAAGGGAGTTACCTGGAATTTCTAATAAAAAGCTTCTCATTTGTTCGACATGTTTTATCATTATAGTATACATTTTCCCCTTGGTTCTATTTACTTCATTTGAATCAAGTCATGCAAGTCTTCCTAGGTTTCTCTGAATCAATTTCCTTCATCATTTCTTTCAACACAATAGTTTTCTAGCACATTAAATATCATAACTTTTTCATTCATTCCCCAGTTAAAAGCGTTTAACCTAATTCTCCTTCTTTGTCACCTCTAAAGAGTTATAATTATTTCTGTACATGTTTGGAGTTTTTCATACTTAGGACTAATCCCTCCCACAAAAAACTCTTTCTAATTCCCTTTGCCCTCTCTTCTTCTTTCCTTCCTATTTCCTTTTTGCATCAGAATTTTTTTCTGTACCCAATTGTTAGTGTGTATTCTTCCTTGCTTTAACTAGTTCATTTGAGAGCAAGGTTGAAGTATCAGATGTTCCTCTCACCTCCTCTTCATTGTTTTTATAGCTAACTACTGTTAGTTACTGTCTTTCTGTTTAATTTTCAATTCCTTAACTCATGCTTGAATTACAAAGTTTCTACTCAATTCTGGGTTTTTCAACAGGAATGAAAGTCCTCTGTTTCCTCAAAAATCCATCACTCCTCCCAGTGTTATATTAAAAATTTCTAGGTAAGTTTTTCTTGGTTTTAAGTATGGATCTTTTACTTT
Organism: Gracilinanus agilis; assembly: GCF_016433145.1. Taxonomy (NCBI): domain Eukaryota; kingdom Metazoa; phylum Chordata; class Mammalia; order Didelphimorphia; family Didelphidae; genus Gracilinanus; species Gracilinanus agilis. Next base: position 24,127,163 of record NC_058131.1, read on the forward strand.
CAGAAGTATCATAGTCTAAGATATTCATTTTATAATGGTGACTGCTAAGTCACTTGAATGTGATTCCTCAGCTATTTGCAATGCTTTTTCCCATAATGCCCATTCCTACCTCCTTCCATCTCCCACTTTCATCACTTTGCTCAGTTTGTGATATGTTTTCATTTCTTACTTCAATTTTATGGATTATCTAACATCATTCAAAGTTCATCTCAATTTCTGTCTTGTACGAAAGACTCCTCTTGATCCCACCCCCATTCAGTTGTTAGGAATCCTTGCTACTAAAATTAGGATAAGAAGTTTGGCTTTGCTAATATTCTTTCTTCTCTCCCTTCTACCCTTTCTTCTTTCTTTCTCTATCTCTCTATCATTGCATTTACTCCCCTTCTCTCTTTTTCTCACTGTCCCTGTCTCTCTCTCTTCTCCCTCTTGCTCCTTCCTTCTTTGACTTACTCCTCTATTTTCCTATTCTCTGCCAGTAAAACTCCTCTGTTTTTTTTTTTGAGTTGAGAAAGCCAGACTGAGTTGAGCCAAAGAAAGATATCGATACATCAATAATCATGCCCTGTATGTGTTTAAGATTATTGCTAAGGATTTGGTTTTAATTATTCCAAGTCATTTTTGATTGATTGGGTTGCTTGTTACTGAGTTAAGAATTCCCCTGCATTCTATATCCCTATGACCCCTATTAAATGGTTCCATCAAAAGAACAGAAGCACACATTTATTTTGTGAAATTCTGCCTCACGGACTTACTCTGAACAAGGTAATAGGTACCCAGGAATCCTAGCACTCCAGCCTATTGCAAAGGATCATAAATTTATCAAGAAGGGACCTTAGAAAAAGTGATTTAAATCTTCTCATTTTACAGGTGAGGAAATAGAGGCCAAGTGAGGTTGTCATTTGCTTTTGGTCAGATAGGTAGTATGTACACAATGTACTGTATCAACTAACTGCTTCAACAAGGTAAGAAATTCAAAAGCTGGTAGGAGTGGGAATACCCCCTCTTTCAGGAGACAGGCTCACAGAGTAACAAATAATCCTCTTTTAGGTTCTTATTTTTATAGTGAAAGATGAATCTTTGCTGCCATTTTTAAAAGCATATAAGAAATTCAACACTTACTTTGAAAGTTGTCTTTTTTTGTTTCCTCCATTAATTTCTTTTTGCTTTTCATTGCCTACCTTCTAAAAAGCTTTAATGACTCTTTTTGTTTCCTTTTCTTCTTCTTTTTTTTTTTTTTTTTTTACTTTTCTTTGGGGAAGCAACACTATTGCTATCTCCCTGCCTGACCAAATACAGTAGGAAAAATACACTACTTGGAACTAATGAACATAGCCAAGCAAAACAAATCTGTACATTCACCATGCCCAAACATTTATGTCTCATTTGGCACCTTGAGTGCATCACTTCTTTGTGAGGAGATAAAGGACAATTCATAAAGGGGCCTCTGGATTTTGGGCTGATTACTTCATTGATCAGAATTCCTGAGTCACTTAAATTTATGTTTCTCGATGCATACATTGCTCTCCTGGTTGTAGAAACTTAAATTTATATGAGTTTGTGAAAGATGTTCAGATTTCTGTGAAATTGTCCCCTTTATTATTTTTACATCATAATATCTCATTATATTCATATACCATATTTTGTTCAGTTATACTCTGATCGACTATAATTCTTTCAATTCCTTGTCCTTTATTAAATCAAAAAGAGCTATTGTGATTTTTTTTAAATCTGAATCTTTTGTCCTCTCTTTTTTCACATTGGAGGATAGCCTTAGTAATAGTATAGGTCAAAAGATATGTACATTATTGTTTGAGGAGTTTAGTTTCAAATTATTGTCTAGAAGACCTAGATCAACTCAAATCTCTACCTTTGTTGATATATAATGTCATAATATCATGAACAAATGAATGAATAAATAACATAGCAGCATTTGAACCCAGTTTGATTTGTTCTAAAGGAAATATTCTTCTCCCTATATCACATGACTTTGGGACCATATAGGAACCACCATTTGAATCCCGGTTTTCTGTCTCAAATACGTTTGAGATTTCTTCAATGTGTCATGTCCTCTGAGTATTATTTATTAGAGTGATTCAAGGCTAGAGTGGGGCAGAATGTATCCCCCAAAGGTAGCTTTTTTCAGATGGAGTTTGATGATAGATGAAAAAAGACTACTAAAATCCCAGAAGCAAGAAGCATGATAAATAACTTCACTAAATTGGACAATATCAGCAGAAGAGATTTTCAGCTCAGAACCCAACCTGTGTCAGATTCCATCTGCTGCCAACTCAGAGCTTATTCATTTGCCCAAGAAAAGAAAACATTCCGTTGCAAAGTTTTCCTATCTTAAAACAAGCATTTCAAAAATAATCCCTAATGGTTTCTGAGGTAAAAGGCAAGTGCTCCAGAGAAGATGGCGCCATTTCCCTTTGTAACTTGAGGAATGAAGAAAGAATTGAACATGACATCTTATTTTAACTTGAAGTGTTTGTCAAAGTTGAGCTCCATAAATACGGTCTAATTTGTCATAGGCGAGGTCGGAATGTGCAGATAGGATTAAGTGTAGTAAAATGTTTTCTAAGACTTCATTATATGCAATTTACAAGTTTCTGATCTTGATCATTAATCAGATAATTAAAATATTTTTGGTAATCCTCCAGAAAAGGGTAGATAGGGAAAGCCTCAGACAACATAGATTGTTACATGGACATTATCTCCTTTCCAAGGCTATAGGTTTGAAGGAATTGAGTGATGTTGCTCAGAGGTCTCTTTACAATTCTTAATTATCCCTTGAACTCTGAGAAAAGTCCTTTCCATCTCTACATACACAGAAGGGCAACTTGCTGATATGGAGACAAATCAGGATTTAGATCTGTAAAAAGCATTTTACCATGTAGTCTAAATGCCTTGTCCAATGGATGAAGAAATTGAAGCCCCCAAATTTTGACATTCTCCCCATAGATCACACAGTAGTAAGTAGAAAATCAGAATTTGAACTCATGTCATTTGGCTCTAAACCTGGTGCTCATCAATTCAATTCAACAACCTGTCAAACTCTCCTACTCTCCTATAAAGACAATTGTTAAACATTTTCTATGTACCTATTACTATACTAATCACTAAGGATACAAAAAAGTTAAAAACACTATTGCTGACCTTAGAGATTTCACATTCTAATGTTGTAGCCTATATATAAATAGTTTGGTACAAATAATTTATTTACAGAGTATATGGAGGGACAATCTTAGAGGGAAGACATTAGCAGCAGGGAGAAACAGGAGGACCTCCTGCAGAAGGTGGGATTGGAGCTGAAATTGATGAAGACAGGAAATGACATATGAACCAATATTTATTCAGTACTTACTTTAGATCAGGCTTGTGTTACGCATAGCAGGAGATACAGATAGCAGTGCTAAAGTCTCTGCCTTCAAAAATCATAAAGTTAGTAGGGAATATAGTAAAAAGATACATAGACTCATAAAATATGAGAAGAACTGTCAAAAAGGCACAAATGAGATCATGGGGGAGAAAATAAACAATTTAGAGTGAGGAGGAAGGATGAGCTTGGTTAAGACTTTTTGGAGGAAGCGATACTAAGCTGGATCTGGAAAGAGAATGCTGACAGGGGAAGGACATTGTGAGAAAGAATACTTTTAGAAATGATGCTATGAGTTCTGGAAATGAAGAGATCACTAATGACTAGAGGGAATAAATGTGCCATAGATTCACATGCCTGTATCAGAGTTGTTGAATTAAAAGATTTTTCCCAATCCATAGATTTGTTTCTGATTCCAGAAATATTGATTTTATTTAAGCAATTAAAAAAAACCCTCTCTTTAGGCAGCTAGATTGCAGAGTGGATGGATCACTACACTGGAAAGTCAGGAAAATCTGAGTTCAAATCCTGCTTCAAATGAATATCAGTCATGTGATCCTAGTTAAGTCACTTAAGTTTTCCTCATCATAATATAATATAATACTTATAATATTATAATGATGCTGAGGATCAAATGAGTCAATACAGGTATACTTATTTCTAAATGTTAAAACACTATATACGTATGAGCTGACAATGCAATTAAGATTGCCAGAATCTGAGTAAGAAATGATATTGGAAACCACCTACTCCAACTCATAAAGAAAAATTAATCTGTTCAATAGCTCCCCTGACAAATAGTCCCCCATCCTCTACTTGTTGCTCTTCAGTCATGGGGAACCCATTCCATCCTGAGAATGCCCATGTGACTTTAGCTACTTCTAATTGTTAAAGTTATGCTCTATAAGCATCATCGAAGACCATCTTCAATAAAGCTGGATCAGCTAGTTACCCATCTCCAGACTAAGAGGTGAGTGGCAGGAAACAGACTCAGAGGCCAAGTAAAATTAAAATCTGTTTTTTTTCTCTGAATATAATGTAAGAGACATGCATTCCTTCAAGCTAGAGCAATATTGCTTCAGTTTGTCTCTGTTCAAATGTTAACTTCAAAGTGCCAAAGGAAAAATAGTACATTATTATCCACAAATAAATTAGTAATATAATAGGACAACCGTCCAATGAGGAACTAGTCTTTAGGATATATATGAGATGGTGTGTCTGGTTTTTTTAAGTGCCCAGTGAAATGTTCTTTCCCTTTTCTGCTTCATAGAATATAGGAGTCTCCTTTAACTGTTTCCAGTCTTATTCACACATCATGACAAAAATCTCTTTAATTAGCTGCTGATTTAGAAATATGTATCTATATGAAAGGCTTGAACACATAACAACTCTTTTCCCTGATGGCAAATGAGGCAAGAATTACTGTGGACCTCCAGGAGCAGAAGGAGTCTTGGGCTGTCCATCATGCAGCCATCAGTAATTATGACCACATGACCCTTCTGTCTATCATTTTTGGCCTGGGTTTCCTTTCTTGATCTTGCATCAGAGTATTGGAGAGAGGGTATGAGTAACAACACAGAAATGTTTAAAGAGCCAGTAGAGTAGTGCTACTGGAGTCCATGGAAGAGTCTGTAGGGAAGTATAGTAGCCAAGCTGTGTGAGGAGTTATTCCTGAGAGGTGACCTATTTGACTCAGCCAGGGAATGGAGATACTAAATACTTCAAACAAGGACAGATGAATGAATGATTCATCCACTGGTTATTCTGCACCAACAGAGTGAAGTTAGTATGGGAGGGGGAGCTATACATTTTTAGAATCACTTTCCATTTGAGCCTATTTTCTAAGGGATGGAGGGGATCTTTAGAGAAAGGATTATGTCTGTTCTCTCTGCGTATGCATGTGTTTGTGTGTGTTGTGGGCCCGGGGATGGAATGCCTCTGTCCTGTCTTTACTATATATTTTCAATAAATACTCCCTCATAAAAGTTAATTCATGTTGATGGGCTAATTGACATTGAGTAGAAACCATCTGATCAAACTGATATTGGAATGTTAAATGGTGGCTGTTTTGGGAGAACACAGAAGAGAAAGGTATTCTGAGAAACTAAATTAGAAATGTGCCCCTGGGTTAAACCTAGAGCCCTTAGGGGAGATGTAGCAAACCTTCCTCTGGAGAACTGACCCGCTAGTCTGTGTGGGCTTGGATAATGAGCCTAGAGTTTATGTCCTATGGAAATAAATAGATTTATCAACTAACTTAGAAAATAGAGAATAGGATATTAGAGGATCTGTATATGGGCAGATGATTTTGGATGTTGGGAGGGGAAGAAATAAGTTTTACTTACTACATCACTATTTGGGGGACAGCATAATTGGATGGGATACTTAAGTAGGAAACTGTGTAAAGAAAGACAAGAATGAGTTGCTTCAGAATTAGGAGGAGGAAAGTCAAAAGGCAGGGTAGAAAGAGAAGGGGGAAAATTAGCCATTAGACCATGGAGGAATAGTTTTCAAGCTAAATTAAACTTAAGAGCTTATTGACTAAAAGTCCTTTACTTTACAGATAAGGAAACTGAAACATGAGAAGCTAAGTGACTTACCCAAGGTCACACAAGCAGTAAGTGTCAGACATGGATATTGACATTAACTCCTCTGACTCCAAGGAGAGTGCTCATTAGACTGCACCATGCCAGACAAACTTAGATGTCTATATATTTGTCTACGGTCAGTTATTACTCATGATATATATATAAATAGATCAAGATGCATAGAGAGATGGAATTATGAAAGAGTTTCCCGTATTTGTGAGCTGTTCATTTCTTGGTTTCACTCTCCAATAAGAAACATCATGTTCCATTCTAAGAACCATAATTCAAGAAGGTCATTGACAAACTAATTCATCCAAAGGATGGTGATCTGTATGAAGAAGGACTTAGAAACTAGGATATTTGAGGTAGGGCTACAAAAAGAGAAACATTTGGCCTAAAGAAGAGAAGAATAATTTGATAGAGTTGTCATCAAATGTGTAAAGATCTGTCGCAAAGAAAAAAATATAGTTTTTTTTTCCAATTTCATTTTAGAAAGCAGTATATTACTACCAGTGGATAAGAGTTCCAGCGAGTTTCAAGGAAATATACCGCATTATAAGTAACATTGCCTCATATCAAGAAAGGCACTCAAACATAATTTAAATAACAACTGACTAGGATACAGCAAAGCATATTCCAGAAAAAAAAGAAACTATGCTTCTCCTGATACTCTAGTGCAATGATGACAAACCATTTCTGTTTTCATTGAGGAGTCAATAAATCAAGAAGTTTAATGGGAAGATCACTGGATGTCTGGGTTCAATCTTTACATTTGACATTTAATATTTTGACCTTATCACTCTGAGCCTCAGTTTCTTCATCTACAAAATGGAGATTAATAAAACTTGTCCTACTTAAATGATAGGATCATTGGGAGGAAAGACCTTTGCATACCTTAAAGCATTATGCAAATGCACTGATGATGAATAATAATAAATTAAACTACTGTATTAATGGTGAATATCTTAAAATAAACCAAGGTACCTTCCTTCTCCAAACATCAGAAAACAATTAACTCAAATAATATTCAGGCCATCAAGGTCACTACTAGATTTTTGTGACAGGCAGTCTAATATATGAGAGGCTTCATGTTACAATGGAAAGAATGCTCACTTTGGAATCAGAGGACATGTGTTTTTTTCCATGTCTCTGCCACTCATTGCCTTTATGACCATTGGCAAGTTATTTCCCCTCCATGGACAACAGTTTCTTAATCTGTAAAATGAGTGGCTTGGACAAGATAGCCTTTAAGGTGTTTTCTAGGTCTCTGTGTCTCTTTCTCACTCATATAAAGGCTAACCATAAGCAACTTCTCAGATTGCAATGGCTCCCATTATGATGATCTATGATTTTCTTACTCATTTATTGTAGTAATAGTCAAGAATTATGATTGAGCTTTGTGCTACAGGATGGAAGGAAATTTGAGAAGGGAAAGAAGGGATTCCAAGCTTCTCCTTGTCTTCTGGATGCTCAGAATGGGAAGGGTAAGAAGAAGGTATAACTTGCTGTCTTCTTCCTAACTTGTCTTCAGCTATTCAGAACACTAGGTAATTAGTAAATCAGGCAGCAACAAATCATATCCTTGATTTTTGTTGTGGCAGTTTCCACAGTTTTCTATTGTTAATAATCAAGTTGGTACCACTTGTTTCACAATTGAATAATCTTTCAATTTGCCATAGCTATAGGAATTGAGAAGTTATGTTATCTCCAGCTCTCATGGGATCCCAAGAAACATGGTAAAAACACTCTTCCAAAGAGGTAAAAATTCTGCAGGACCTGAATAGACCAATATTAGGGATGTTCTTGGGAATATTTCATTTTTCCTTGCTTCCTCAAAAGGTAGAGTAACAGGCAATAGGTATGATTTTCATTGTGTCTTTTCACTTGATTGGTGAGCAAAGGAACAAGTATCAGGATGACACTTCCTCCCTTTCCATTTAAAGTTTGGAAGTCACTAGGGCTTGTTGTCAAGGGGGCCCCTTTGATTGATAGGAATCCCCTTTGCTGATAGGTGCTGGCATCAAGGGGGCTTCATATCTGATAGGGCCAATTGTAAAAACAACCTCCAAAGGGCCAAGGCCAAATGTAATTCCTTCACATTTACCAGAAGGCTTACTTGTCTGTGTTTTAATATTACTGGTAAGATTTGCATTCTCAATTCACAGAAAACAGTTTGATGGATTCATATATTTGTTCTGAGGATAGAAAAGTTCCCCCAAATCCATAGCCTCAATAGTCATTATGACACAGTGCCCTCCATCTCTCTAAACAAAATTGTCTGTTCACTTAGTAAGGTTCAATTGAACCACCACCTATTTTCTATAGACTAAAGTAATAATGAAAGCTGCTAGCATTTATATCACTTTAAGGCTTGAAAAGCTTTTTATGTACAGATTTCACTTGATCCTAACTACAACATTTTGAGGTAGATGCTATAATTATCTTCATTTTACAAAAGAGGAATCTAAAACTAAGGTACTAAGTGGTTTGCTCAGGGCCACAGAAGCAGGATAAGTCTGAGGAAGTGTCTGAACTTTGGTCTTCTTGACTTGATATTTAGTGTTCTACCCACTGTGCCACCTAGATGCTTCAAAAGATCCTGAATAATTGATAAGTAAGGAAAAAGTGAGCCAAGTTATTTGGTGCTATCCCCTCTTCTGTACATCTGGAATTCATTTACTCTCCTGCTCTGCCTCTGAATCATTAGTGGTCAAGGCTAACCTCAGGTGTTACCTATTTTGAGAATCATTGGCTCATCTACCTAGTTTTGTTTTGTTTTTTAAATTCTTATCTTCCTTCTTATAACCAATTGGTTCTAAGACAGAATGCCAAGGGCTAGACAAAGGTGTGTGTGTGTGTGTGTGTGTGTGAAGTAAGTGACTTTCCCAGAGTCACACAGCTAGGAAGTAGCTGAGGCCAGATTTGAATCCATCTCCAAATGGATTTCCATCTCTAGCTAGACCTGAGTCTCAATCCACTCAGCTCCCTACCTGCCTTCCTCCCTAGTATATGTTTTTGGCTGAAAATATTCTCAACCTAACAATGTAAATCTGACATAAAAGAGAATACATATACCACATGAGAGCATAGATAATTTTTGTGTGTTTGTCTTTTGGTAACCCAAGGGACAGGGTATTAAGCTTTTATTTCTAATTGTGAGAAGTTAAGGGTTTTGATAGTGGCATGGTATATTATGAGTACTGGTATGGAAGCTGAAATTCAGAAAGAAAAGTCAAATAGATTCAGGAAGATCACTTGGGATGTCATGATTATTCAGACAAAGGGTGATCATAGAACATAAAATTTTAGATCTAGAAATAACTTTGTATATTAACTAGCCTAATCCTCTCATTTTATGGAGACATAAAACTAAGTTTCAGATCAGTTAAATGATTTGCCCAAGGTCACACAGTTAATGATGGGAAGAATGCAGAATTTGAGTGAAGGCCTTCTCAAGCTCTCATTCAAAAAGGAAAACCTAGAAATTAACTTTAAAATGGAGACAGGATTTGGGTGAATTTTGAGGTAGGGAGAACAACACCAGAAATGAATTTAAGCATAACACTGCTGAGGAACAGTGGGGAGACCTGCTGGTCTGGAGTATGGTGCATATGTTATAGAATTTGATAAAGAATAGGGCTGGACAAAGTGATCCTTAATAAAATTGATCAATATATTTCAAGACTAGGAATAGTATTAATGAGAAAAAGTACTAGTCAAAACATTTTCTATTTTAGTATTTTTTTTATTTTCTTGCTTATATACACCTGTGCTCTATTCATGGGGGCGGGGGGAGTAAATGTCATTTGTCTAAAAATTTCTCCAGTCTTACAAGATTTTTGATTACAATTGAATAAAAATAACAGCAATAACATATTTTTAGTCTATGTGTTAGCCAATGAAACAAGAATTTCATTCTTTATTGACAGCATATTCAATAACAAGGAAGACCTAATTTTTTAAGTCCCTGTTTCTCCTCCCTCTCCTCATTCTATAATCCTTTGTTATGGCAGGGATGGGGCATATCCGTGAGATACAGAAAAGAATAAGATCCTTTTGCAGGATCTCAATGCTGTCCCTTTCTCCTAATCTGATCACGTTTCCATTTCCATGAGCTTTCATCTGCTATCAAATTTACAAAAATGACATTTCAATATAATCCGTTCAGTGAAGAATGAGCTCCTCTATGTATATATAAATATATCACCAAGTGTGCATTTGTGGCACTGCCTCCTGCAGAAACCTGACTTTTTAAATCAGATCTGTAAAGATGGGTTTGGTCAAGCATGCACTTACTACAAAGCTGTTAGCAATTTGTTATAATTCTGGCTTTATTGAAGAGCACATCAAATATGCAATGTAAGTATTTAATGGGCCTGCTGTAGATCTAGTTTATTGTGTTTTCATCATTGTAAATTAGTTTGATGAAAAATGGGTAAAATTCTGCATATGGAAGCAGTAGGATTTTAGCATAATAATCATCTGGAAATTATTATTATTTTAAACTTAACACAGTATTCATTTTGACACAAAAGGCCCCTTTCACCAAAACCCGCCCTTTATTGAGTTGGGAATTCATTGAATTTACAAAGGTTATGTTGCTCTGTAGATGTCTCTAAGTATTAGGCACCAGAGAAAGCCTCCCAAATGGAAATCTACTCACCATGATTATTTACACATCTACACCTGGGTCTGTTCTGTCCTTGCTCAGTTCTTCCAAATATCTTCTGTTCTAACTTTTGTTTCTTGATTCTTGGACCCAAGGCCAGTTCCCATTTCTTCAGACAGCAGATAAGAGCTACAGGGAGCTCTAAGAAATTAAAATATCCTATCTGCTCATTTTCCATATGAAGAAACTGAGTCCTGGAGAGATTATTGTTGTTATTCAGTTGTTTGGAGTCATGTCTAATTCTTCATGACTCAGTTTTGGGTTTTCTTGGTAAAGGTACTGCCATTTCCTTCCCCAGTTCATTTTATAGCTAAGGAAACTGAGGACTTGCCATGGTTCACATAGCTAATAAATATCTGTGGCCAGATTTGAACTCTCTAGGCCTGACACTCTATCCATTGTACCACCTACCTGACTCCAAAATAAATCAAGGAAAATAGCAATCAGAGATTGTCCATATAAAGGCAATAAGAATGATGAACCAAATCTCGTTCACCAAAGGATCAGTGGAAGGAAACTTGAGAAGTTTAACCTTCTGATGGGAAGATTTGGGCAGGAGAGTGGAATGGGAGAAATCATAGCTGTCTTAGTTCATTTGAAAAGTCACCACAAATAGATGGGATTAAAATTGTTCTCTTTTAATAGATTAAACTAGAATAATAGATAGAATTCATATTTTTGACTTTGATATCAAGTAATCTACAACAAATATTGTAACTTTGCAATAATGAGAGCTACCAAAAAAGAATAGAAAAAGTAATCTTGAGAATGGAGGGTTCTCCTTCCTTGGATATCTTTAAATAAGTGATTGAGTAGTCTTCAGGCATATTGCAAAACACTATCTTATTCAGTTATGGGAAGGACTAGATAGCCTCTAAAGTTCCATCCAGTTATAATAAGATTTTTTTTTCTTGACACCCTTATTAACCTTTAAAGTCCTACATATTACATATATATATATATATATATATATATATATATATATATATTTGTGTGTATGTCTTAAGGATAAATACAGACAACTAGTGACAAACAGAGCTTTCTCAAAGACCTTGAATGAGTCCAAATCCATTTTACTCTCTGATCCTCAGGCGTTTTGTTTTGTTTTGGTTTGTTTTTTTCACTGCCACAAAATGGTGCAGTTAAATTGTATAACCAATAGTGCCATTTTAAGGTTTAGGGTTCTCTGTGTAAAAATTTGCATTATGTACCACTTGCTCAAGTGGCCATGATGTTCTCTAGATATTTCGTTTTTTTTTTCTTTTTTGTCCCTCACATTTCTGTTTATTCTCTTTGGGAATGGGTCAAGGGAGATATAGAAGGAAGCTAGGTATCTAGATCATGCCTTTACCTCAACCAGATGTATGTAGTGATCAATGAAGTATGGTAATCAGGGAAAGGAGAAATTTCCAGTTCATTTCCTAGGTTATCCACTCAAGGTTTATAAGAGTTGACATGAGAAATGCCCATTTTTATATCTATGAACAGTAAAAATAAANAAGTTCCATCCAGTTATAATAAGATTTTTTTTTCTTGACACCCTTATTAACCTTTAAAGTCCTACATATTACATATATATATATATATATATATATATATATATATATATATTTGTGTGTATGTCTTAAGGATAAATACAGACAACTAGTGACAAACAGAGCTTTCTCAAAGACCTTGAATGAGTCCAAATCCATTTTACTCTCTGATCCTCAGGCGTTTTGTTTTGTTTTGGTTTGTTTTTTTCACTGCCACAAAATGGTGCAGTTAAATTGTATAACCAATAGTGCCATTTTAAGGTTTAGGGTTCTCTGTGTAAAAATTTGCATTATGTACCACTTGCTCAAGTGGCCATGATGTTCTCTAGATATTTCGTTTTTTTTTTCTTTTTTGTCCCTCACATTTCTGTTTATTCTCTTTGGGAATGGGTCAAGGGAGATATAGAAGGAAGCTAGGTATCTAGATCATGCCTTTACCTCAACCAGATGTATGTAGTGATCAATGAAGTATGGTAATCAGGGAAAGGAGAAATTTCCAGTTCATTTCCTAGGTTATCCACTCAAGGTTTATAAGAGTTGACATGAGAAATGCCCATTTTTATATCTATGAACAGTAAAAATAAAATTTTCATTAACTAAAAAAATCATAGAAGACCAGTTGCAGGCCAATTAAAATCAAGCATGATCCAAAAGGGAATAAAAGGACACCTGGTAAATGGGAGGAGGTTGAAATACATCACCAATCAAGAACTGCAATATGTGACATTAAGGGTATACTTAAAAAGACCTTTATGGAAGGGGGTGCATATAGATGGCTCAGTCCATAGAGATGGGAGGACCTGGGTTCAAATATGGCCTTATATACTTCCTAGGTATATGATTCTGAGCAAGTCACTTAACACCAATTGCCTAGCCTTTACTACTCTTCTGATGTAGAAGCAATACTTAGTCTCAGTTTTATGGCAGAAGGTAAAGTTTAAAAAAAAAGACCTCTGTGACTAGAAGAAGCCATTAGAATTTGAAAGCTAAAAAGACCATAGATGTTATCTAGTAGAAGCCTCTAAATTTTTCAGATGAGAAAACCAAGACTTTAAAACATTAAGTTAAACATCTTAAGAAACATTGAACACTGAACATTGAACTATAGTTTTCACATGGCTAGTCTATGCTGAAGGCAAGATTTGAACCCATGTCTTGTTAACCACTACACATTAAGTATCTAAGTGGCCCATTGCATAGAAAACTTGATTTACATTCATGAATACTAGAATTAACATCTTTTCTCACTAGTTTTGTGGGCATGGGCACCTCATTTAATGTCTTTCAGCCTCATTTTAATCAATAAAATGAGGATAACATTAGCATTTTTTCAGTGTTATTTTAAGAACCAAAGGAGATGAGAAATAGAGAAAGAGAGAGAGTAAGAGAGGCAGACAGACAGATAAAGAGAGAATTTACAAATCAAACAATTATATAAAGTGGGCTGTCATTATTAACATCATCATCATCATCATCATTTCCTCTTTGTTATTACGATTACTATTATGATGTTATTGTTATTACCATTGAACCAGAGGGCTTCTCAAAGTGCATCATATTTTGTCAGAAATGTGGGAGAGTCTGAAAAATTTGGAAATTGCTGGACAGTCCATGACGTCAACTGCTCTCTCTACCTTGCCAAAAGGTCTAACACAGAGTTCCTGGCATCTTGTATAGGTCTTGTGTGAAGTGTTAATGAGAAGATTATGATTAGAGCCATATAAGAAGACTGAACATGGATGGTTTGAGATTGGCACCATTTAGCTAGTGAAATCACAGATCCACCAAAAGACTAAAGTGAGAAGTAACTAAAATTGCCTAGAAAGGGGCTGTTCTGGGTCATTGATTTCCTAGACAAGGGTCAACCTGAAAAAGCTTTTAGATTTCAACTCTGCTTGTTGATAATCTTTGTAAAATGCCTTAGTATTCTGTCCAGTCTAAAGAGAGCACGCTGGACACAATTAAATCTTTCTGTGTCAACCAAGGCTTTTGGAAGGTCTCAAGGTCACCATTTTGAACATGATTGGTGATGAAAATGAAAAAAAAAGAGGTATAAGGAATATAAAGGCTCACACATTTGGAAGGGGCCTGAGCACTTATCCAGTAAAACCCTCCACACATTGCAAGTATCACCTCTAAAATAATCTTCTAACCTAACTCCGTTACCACCAAATCCCTCTAGCTGAAATCACTTAACCTCTTTCACTCTTATAAAGTTTTCTCCATCCCAAGATGTATGTCTGATGTTGAGACACAAATAAAAGGGGATGGAAGGACTCATGACATCATTGTCTGAGTAGCTCTTATAGAAGGGTAGTGGATTTCTACTTAATTTCATACATCTTGCCTTGTCTTTGTGATCAGATCATCTGCCTTACTATCCTCTTCCCAGCAACTGAGTGCCAGTCCTATCCTTCAAACCTTAAGTTTCTGACTTAATGCCATTTTATTTCCCATAGTTGAATTCCTCCAAGTCTGGGCTTTTTATTTGCTCTCATCAATCCTCTATTGAGTTGAAGCCATGACCTCCAACCACAGTTCCCATAAATGTACAACTGTCTGATGTCACCTTATATTTCTGGTGTCAACCATCTACCTACCTAGATATATTTTGATTTTAAATTTTACTCATGTATAAGCCAAAGTTTTGAAGTCCTCACTAGCATTCTAAGAAACATTTAATAAATTTTTACTGAGCATCTACTTGCTATGAAATGGTATTATGTGAGCTTCTGAGGATTTCTTTTTGTGGACTAAGCGAATGTTTTCATTGGTAAGGAGAATGCCAAAGGAAGAAAATCCCTCCAGCAATACAGATTGACACTTGCTCTGCAATTCTTAAAGAGTTGTTGGAGGGCACTGAGAGGTTAAATGATTTGTCTGAGGTCACATAACATGTTTATGCCAGAGGCATTACTTGAACCCAGTTCTGCCTAACTTCCAGGTCTGATATCTATTTAACATTCACTCTGGCCTTTGGCTCTCAAGTCACTGAGTTAAATTATTGTTTTCAAGGGGCTGATTTTCCATTAAAACCACTGTAATGCCTTTCAGCAACCCTAGTGGTTACCAGGTAGGCAGCAATACAGTATAGTGCAATAGGTAACAATCTGGGGTCAAGGGCTGTCTCTGTAATACTTGAACAATCACATTCAGAAAGTGTGGATATTTTGTTACTTCCATGGGTTCTCTTCTCTTTGAAATAAGGAAGGTGTTCTTTTAGGTCATTCCCAGCTCTAGTGTCTTTGATTATAAAAAAATGTGATTAATCTATATCCTAATGGCATCCACTTTGACTTATCCCATTATTACTAAAAACTTAGGACTGACATCTGCAATTTCCCTGACTGATAGTTATATACTATGTTTTCTGCTTCTCCAACTTGAATATCTTCAGTGATAAAAAAATCACTAACTCATGCATCAGCCCATTTGATAATAAACCATTGACATGAAATACCACACTTGATATCAAGTATTTTACATGCATCATCTCATCTGGTCCTCATATAAGGTGAGGAATTAAAGTCCATTGGATAAGGGAGGTTGATTTGGAAGAAGAGAGAGAGAGGGAGAGAGGGAGAGAGAAGAAGACAGGGAGATAAAGATAGAGAGCCAGAGAGGAGATGTAATTCCCAGTTTCATGAATGGAGATTGTTTCATTCTTGGTATTTATATCCCCAGTACCAAGGACAGTGCCTGGCCCATAGAAGGTTGGTTATTAGTAAATATTTCTTGATAGATTGATTGATTCTTATTGAAAAAAAAAGCAACAACTTTCCCTGTAGTTGCTACATATTGAGTTGGATGATGCTTGACCCTTAAATGTAATCTGGAAGCTGTTTAAACTTTAGCCAAAGTTTGTTCTCAGTTCATTTCCTCACCATTTGTCTATTTTTCTTAAAAAGCAAAATGCAGGAAAGAAATCCAGTTATCAGAGGGAGTTTATTCAAGCTCATCAAGGCTGCCCTGGATTTGCTGAGAGTCGAAGAGGTACAGAGCAGGGGACAATTCTCACAGAAACCACATTAAATAAAATGGTCACAGTCTGCAAAAATCTCTTAGGCCACCCAGCAAGGAGAGGAAGGAAATGTCATGTGGCCAGCTTTCTGTAGCTTTAATAAATGATGGGCTAGTGGACCTCTAGGGAGACTAAGCCAGATTTCTGCTAATTAAAATGTGAGCTCATTTCATTATTGCTCTATCTAACTCCAAGTTACTGAAATCTCACGAGGAGAAAAATAACCTCTGGAGATGTTCCTTATTATCCCATTTCACATTGTTTCTATCTTGTTTATTTTTCAGAGATGATGTCCAGGATTTCTTTCCATTTTTGCCTTACTATGCTATATCCATAATAATATTTGAGTCATCTTAAATGTCCCATATCTTGTGAAGATGAAACATATTTTACTATTTTCACATGACCTAATAATAATAATAATTTTGACAATCATAAGCAAGAGAATTTTTTAAATTAAAACTCTAAAAGAAGTCTGGTATATTTTGTAATGTACTGACCAGAGATGGTAATATTTTGGTTAAGGTGTTACCCATAAATTCTTTTGAAAAATTTTAGAGATTAATCCACTTCTCACTTAATATAAAAAGATTGATGTTGGTTACATGATGGAATGGACCATGTGATCTGGTGTTAGAAAATCTGACTTCTTAACATTTAAGAGTTCTGTGACCTTCGGAAAGTCACTCAATTCTCTAATCTTTTGTTTGATCATCTGTAAAATTGAGTGGCTAAATGAGATTTTTGCTTGCTTTCAAAATTTCCAGGGATACATGTAACTAAAAATCATCACAACTTTTATGATTTGGATAAGAACTCAATGGATATTTACTTCTACTGTTAGCCAAGCGAATAAGATCATCTATACAGTAAATATGTCTCATAGCTCTCACTTGAAGAAATCTAATGAGATCAAAGTCATTGCCCACCCAATTGGCCCAAACATTTCAAAAAGCACTAACTTTTGGGAAGATTTTATGTTCCCAAAATTTGTCTCTTTGGCACTTCCTGGCTCTGTCTTATGGGACCAAGGGAAACAAGTCTAACTCTTCCTATATATGGCAGCCCTAAATATATTTGGTGACAGCTCCATAGTTGTCCCTCTGGATATTCTATTTTCTAGGCCAAAAATTCTCACTATCTTCCACACATCCTCATATAGCTTAAATTCACAGTGGAACTGTGTGAATTCATCTGGATTGTTTGTAGCTTAAAGGTACCATTACTGAAATGTGATCCAGCATATTCAATGGAAGAATTCAAATTATGTTTTGATCAGAGCAGAACATGACTATATATAAATATGTGTATGTATAAGGAGGACCTGGATTGAAATCTTTCCTCAGAAAATTCCTAACTATGTGACCCTGGGTAAGTCACTTAACCCCCTTTGCCTAGCCCTTACTCCTCTTCTGCCTTGGAATCAATACGCAGTATTAATTCTAAAACAGTAGATCAGTTTGCTTCTTTTTAAGTTCATAGGATTATATTTTTTAGCCAAAAGATAATTTAGAGAACATTTAGTTTAATGCCCTGACTTTATAATTTTAGGAACTAAGGCCCAAAGATGTTAAGGGACCTGTTTGAGGTCACACAGTAAGCAGCTAAGGCAGGACCCTGTACACTGTCAAATAGGCAATAGCTATGATAAGATTTTCACCTCCATGACCCCTCATTCCAAAGCCAAGATTCCACTGTACCAATGTCCTGTGAGTCTACTGAATCACAATTGCTAGAAGCTATAACTGACTTCACAAAGTCCAATATTGCATCTGCTATTTCTTAACTAGTATCACATGCTATTGATTCCTTTAGAGCTCATATCACAGGCCACTAAAACTCTCAAGACATTTTTTAGACAAAATGACTTGTATTCATCTCTAGAACATTATGTACATTGATGAGATTAATGACATAAGAAAGGGGCTGGGTCCAAATGGGACAAAGCCCTCTCTAAATGGAGTCAGCACCTAGATAACAACAGTGTGAAGTAGTTGATATTTTCATTTGCATTCTCCCTTCCAAAGCTGTTTCTTTCCCCATTCTGTCAGTGTCCTCTTGAAAGAAGCACTCAGAAACAGAAAGGGGAAAGCACCTTTAACCAAACCTCAGGCCCAGCAGCCTATCTCTTTTATCACTATCTTCATTCCATTCCTGGCTTCTGATAGACTCTGATCTCCCCAGAATTTCCAGCATCAAAATTCAGAAGCTTCTTTTTCCCCTTAGTTTACTTGATAGGTATTAGACCTTTTTCAAATAAACACATACTTACATATATGCATACCCATGTGAAAAAGGACTTTTCCAACAAGTAGAAGAGGGGAAAGGACCTCCATCACACCATCACAAAGTCAAATAAATGACTAAAACTCATCTCATTCAGAACAGCAGCAAATACAAAACTCATAAGAAGAAAAGAGATCATGGAGTCTGACCCTGTGTAAGCAATATCAGGACCTTTTGCTTTCTTCCCCCCAGTATACCAATCCTTCAGTTCATTAATAGATAGAGCATTAGAATCAGGAAGACTTGCATTCAAACTTTGGCCACAACTTATGAGTTGTATGCCTCTGAACAAATCACTTTTGTGCCTCAGTTTTTTGCAACTCAAACTAAAGATCATGATAGCATCTACTTCCTAAGACTGTTGTGAGGATAAAATTGCATAATATTTATATTGCATAATTATATAACATACTATTGTAAAGCACTTCCTGGCACATTGTTGTTCAGTTGTTTCAGTTGTATCTGATGCTTTCCATCCTCAATTGGGGTTATCTGGGCAAAGATACTGGATCACTTTGCCATTTCCTTCTCCAGCTTATTTTACAGATGAGGAAACTAAGTAAACTGGATTAAGTGATTATGTCAGGGTCACAAATCTAGTAAGTGACTTAGGTGATAGTCAAACAGGAAGAGTTTTTATGAATTCAGTCTTGGTACACTATCAACTCTGCCATCTGACAGCCCTGGCATAGGATGCTTAATCAATGTTTATTGACTTGAACTTAGAACAGTGACTGGTATATAGTTGGTATTTAATGGATGCTTATTTCTGTCCTTCATTGATCATCATATATTCCTTTCTGCCTTTAACAATGTCTTTATGAAATATCTGCTAATATTTCTGGATAAAGCTTTAATCAGATACTGGTTTTTTTGAGTCTCAAAACAATTTTGTGAGGTTTTGAATATATCTATATATCTATATATATATATACATATTTAATGTAGATATGTATATAGATTTATATTACATTATATTTATTATATTCATATAATTGAAGAGGGTATCAGAAGTGAGAGAGGTCAATTGATTTATAAAGGGTCACAAAGCTGATAAATATCTAAAACAAGATTCAAACCCAGGTCTTTCATCATGAAACCAAATAAAGAGATCTAAGACATTAAGAATGGTCAGGAACTGGACTTATGATTTCACTGGTATAGGGAATGATAGGTGAAGAGATAAGTTCTTTCAATGTTTTAATTTATATTCTTGGCAACTTTCCTAGACCTCCAAGAGATAGGCTTCTTGGGCAGGGTCACATGGCTAGTATGTGTCAGTGGCAGGCCTTAAACTCATGACTCCCCAGATTCAAGAGTAGCTCTCATCTCAGTATGGCATGTTGTCTGTCCTAAACATGTAAAGGAAGAAACTAGTCATCATGCGATGAAATTACCCACATGCCTAAAAGTGGAAAGTTCAATAACAGAATGCTCATGCTCCAATTCATCTTCCACACATGAGCAATCTGAAATGTCAAGTTCCTGCCAATGACTCTTATGGAAGCACCAGACATAATCTTGACATTGACAGAAGAGGAGAAATCAATCCGAAATCCATGCTTACCTGTCTCAGACAACAATTTTGTAGCTTCAAGCACCTTTTCAGTATAAACACCAGCTTCATAGTTCTCCATCTCTGCATTGATGATGTGGATTACTCGGGCCGCCCGGCCACGGATGGCACCTGCTGTCCGGTCCAAAGTATCTACGTCCCCTTCTTGGAGTGCTATCACACACTTATTCACATCCTCCAGAATGTGATTTTCTGTGAAAAGGAAACACATGTATTATTAAGTGTTGGCTTCAATAGAACTCCCTATTAACCAATCAGGCATTTACTTGGCCCCTCCTGAGCTCCCAGCCCCGCATTTATCCAGTTTTGCCCCATCTATTATAAACACAGAAGTCTCTAAGTCAATAGTTAAGGATAAAGTTCTATCCATTTGCTCCAGGTTTTGACTGACAAAAGCTTAGGCTTCATGTACTCTGAAAGAGGTTATTAATGATGCATAATGTTGGCTGGTTTGTATCTGTAAATTTGATTGAACTAAAATGACATCCCTTCCCATAACCAAAATCAAGACATCAGGGGAGAGACAGACAGACAGAAACAGACAAGGGAGACATACAGAGAGGCAGAGAGAGATGGAGACAGAGACAAAACAGAGACAGAAAGAGGTTTAACTAGAGAAATAACAACATGCAGCATATTCTTCAACTAGATCATCAATACAGTCCCGGTTAGAAGTGTATTCATTTGAGGGAAAATCATAATTTCTCAAATTTTATAGGATTAAAAGCTGCCTTGTGCTATATGAATGCTAGATATTATTATTAAAAGGAGAAACTGAAATCAAGGAAAATAATTGAGAGACAAGTATAATAGTCTATGTACAGGACAATTAGTTTATGAACCAAGATAGTAGCTATGTGAGCAGCAAAAAAGGGACAGGCACATGAGATGGAGTGGAAATAACATTGAACAGTGAATTGGATTGTGGGAATGAAGGAGTGAAGATTTGAGAAAAACTCAAAAGTTACAAATCTCTTTGACTAGAAAGGGTGAGTCAGGGAACAGAGTATGAGATGTGAAATAAAATACATAAATAAATAAATTGAATTGGTTGAACAGAAACATCCTGACTTAACTACTATTGAATGGAATAAATAGATCTTCTAGATTTCTGGTACCTGCAATTTTTTGAGTTAAACCCCAAAATGAAAATATCATATGTTTAATGCCAAGATGTTCATTTTAAAACACTATTAAAAGTTATAGTTTATGCCCAATGGGAAACGTTTAAATGTTTCTAACACAGCTATTTCACTTTTTTATGAGTGCAAGTCCACATCCGAAAATTGGTTTTTGCTTCTGTGATATTAATAGTCAACATCACCTTGCCCCAACCCTGTTGCATTTCATACAGAGGAATTAAAAATTCAGGTTCCAGCACGACACAAAGACTGCACTCCTTTAGAAAATTTTGACCTAGTCCTTCGTAAAAAGAAATTTTTTCCTCTAGGGTAGAAATTCTCCCAAGAAAGAATTTATCTGATCACACATGTTGGTTGGAGAAGGAGTTAGGAAGAAGTAGGAGGTTTATAATCTCTAGACAGTGTTCATGGTCTACTACCAGGATACAGTAGGATCCGTAACTATTATCAAATACAGGCTGTCCAAGGGGCTTTCATCCTTGGATTGTGACACCTGTGTGGATGCTTCAGCAAGTCTGGCAGAGGCTGATTTCCTGACAGCTCATATGCTTTTTCCTGTCCTGGCATGCCGTGGCTGGTGTACCATGGGAGTTGAATTGTAGAGTGTTATCAGCTTCAGCCAAAGCATTTCCTTGTTAGTCTTAATAATATAATGTAGAATGGGAACCAGAGGAAGAACTGTGGCAAGGAGGGAAAGTTTGGGAGAGGGAGGAGGGAAAGAGAAAATTAAGAATAGCTTTGTATGGAATGGAAGGTAAGATAAGACTTCTTCGACTTTACTCTTTTTCAAGAAGTGGTGCTGATTTTTTAAAGAAAATTGTGAGCTGTGAAAGTTTAAAATTCTGAAATCTTTTCACTGGGAAAAAAACAGAAAGCAAAATCTACATTACTGGCAGAATCAGAGAGACAGCAAGCAAGAGCTGTCAGTGGTGCTGAATGAAGCAGCAGAGAATTGTTATCCAGGAGCTTAAGAAAACCTGCCTCTTGTAGGCTACTGAAGACTCATGCCACATTTCACTTGCTACTATTTCAGTTAAAGTATTAGCTTCGAAATTTGTGACTAGAACCATATAACTTAGGAAGCAGATAAGTGGAATAGTGAATAAATTGCTGAACACAGATGACTCGAGTTCAAATTCAGCCTTAATTACTTACTAGTCATGTGACACTAGGGCAAGTTACTCAAATTCTTTCTGCCTAAATTTACCCATCTGAAAAATTAGGATTATAATGGGACTCATCACAAAGGATTATTGTGAGGATAAAATGACTTAAAGTGCTTTGCAAATATTTGTTGTTAATATGTTTTCATTCATGCCCAACTTTTTGTGATCCCATTTAGAATTTTCTTGGCAAAGAAACAAGAATTTTTTAAAATTTCTTCCCCAGCTCATTTTAAAGATAAGGAAACAGGGTTAAGTGACTTGCTCAGGGTCACACAACTAGTATCTGAAGCCAGCTTTGAAATCATGATACTAATTCTTCCTGACTCCAGTCTGGCACTCTATCTTACTTTCCACCTAGCTGACCTATTTCTGCATCCATTCCAGAATCTATTTCTAATTGGCAGTAAGAGGTTAAGAAAACCACATAGAATCATGGAATGTTGGCTAGATCTGGAAGCCAGTAAGTCAAAAGGAATTGAATAAATGTCTTCACTATCCTGGACATTACGGCAAACACTACATAAAAAGAAATGCAAGAAAAAGGTAAACTTTTTAAAAGTCTTAGTTATTATAGAACTCAAAATATAATAATTCTGGAAATTACCATGGAGATCATATTTTGTCATCTATTTTAAATTGTAATGGAGGCTCAGAAAGGTAAGGTGAATTGCATAAAGTCACACAGAAGCTCAAAATCAGGAATTCCTGTACCATGTCTATTGTTTCCAAATCTAGGGATTCTTCCCCACTATATGATAAGACATTACATTTTTCAAATGTAAAATAAAAAAGGGGAAGTGGAATAAATAGTCTTTAATTCCCCTTCTAGGCTAATTTTCTCTGGTTTAAAAATAATAAGGATTGGAATTTGGTAATGGACAAAATGATGCACACAAGCTTTCATTCTTGCTTCTATTACATTCAGGATTATAAGGTATCACTTCTATCCTCCACAAGAAGAAATACAATGGAGGAAAAAATAATATATCATATACACACAGAGGAAGAATTCCATGATTATTTGGGGAATGGGTAAGGAGAATACAGTGGATTTCTCTTTATTTATAAGTAATTCTCATATGAATGATTTAAATATTCTACTACATGAGATCAGGGGTATTTGACTATGTGTTCCCTTGATATCTCACCCAGCTCTAAGAATCCACAGATGAACAGGACTGATGGAATGCGTGGTCAACTATGTGAGTATATTTAACATTACTGAGGAGACATCAGTGCTCCCAAATAGTTTGACCACCACTTGTCACAACACATGATATGAATGGAAAAGATAATTTGCTTTGGCAGGAGCAGTGCAGGTAAACACTAGATTTAAAATCGGTAAGTTTGGGTTCTGCCAATGAGATTCTGTGTGATCCTAAACAAGTCAATGCAACTTTCTGAAAGTCAGTTTCTATAAAATGATCACCATCATCAATAGCAACAAACAACAAAAATCATGCTAGAGTATCTCCATGAGATTTGACATTTATTCTTATATGTATTACCTTGGGTCTATTTCCCCTCTTTGTAAATTAAGAGCTTATTCCAAGATTAGCCCAAGGTCCCCTTCATCTCTATGTCTGTGATTCTCAAATTCTGCTATTTGGGATGGATTCATGAATGGCATTTTGATGACTTACTTGAATCAATGTCTAAATACTAAAATGGGGTGAGGGCAGGCAGACACTTTATTCTCTCATTTGCCTTCCTGGAGTGAATTTAACAAAAGGTTTATTTTGATAGTTAGTTAAAAGCAAGAACCAATGGTATTGAAATGTAGAAAAGGCTCCTGGGAGACAAGAGGTTCCTAATTATAAATTTAGAGGGGGGAATGATGTCAGAGATGATTGAATCTAAATCCTTCTTTTTTTTAAACCCTTACCTTCCATCTTGGATTCAATACTGTGTATTGGCTCCAAGGCAGAAGAGTGGTAAGGGTAGGCAATCGGGGTCAAGTGACTTGCCCAGTGTCACACGGCTGGGAAGTTTCTGAGGCCACATTTGAACCTAGGACCTCCCGTCTCTAGGCCAGGATCTCAATCCACTGAGCTACCCAGCTTCCCCCATTAAATCCTTTTTGAAAAAATGGGAAAACAGAAACCAAGGGAAGTAACTCGTCCCAAGTCACACAGAAGGAAAGATAGAATTGGAAGGCAAATCATCCAGCTCCAGAGTTAGAGCTCTTTCTACTCTATTACAAATGAAAGTGGAGTATAAGATTGGAAGACTTGGTTGTTAAAACAGGAGATAGAAGAGAATTGAAGATAAATGAGGATCCCACTACATGACTGCACCTAATTAATAGTCCTGATAGAGTGACCTCATAGACATTTTCAATTGGTCTTTTTCATCAACATTGAAATGTCAGAATGATTTTTTTTTAATAAACTAAAAACAAACATTAATGTACATTTCCCCTGGAAGTGGTTTTGATTGGGAAAAGTCCCCAATTCCCTCATCTCCCTCCAAGGAACCATTTTTACATTAGTTCACTTTTCCAGTCCAGTGATCCTTGTGGACAATTGGCAGTAGAGATGCAGTTCTTCTATACCCAACCACCCGCCCAGCTTGCTGCATGCCAATGGTGGTGCTGAGCCAAGAGAGGGTTGGGGCCAGGCTCAGTGGGAAGTGAATGGGTGGGTGTCTGTTAATATGTCAGTGTTTCTCCAACAGAGGAGGTATCTGTACAACTATGGGAGATTTAGCCCAGGAAATATGGGTCTTATTCAATGAGGCTGATTTGAATTTTACAGAAATGATAAGGCTGACACTTCCAAGTCCCCACCCCAAGTCCTGGCCATGAGGAAATGAGGCAAACAAACATGTTAGCCTGGCCATTCCTCCCATACTACAATTCTGTGCAGAAACTGGCCCATATGCTGCAGTGAGCTAAGCAGACAGACCCTCTTCAATGTTAGGTGGCTAAGAGGCTAGCTCCAAAGGGAACTAGGGGAAAGCCCAAGCAAGAGAGGGCTCCAGGTTAAGGGTATAAAGAAGCTTGAGAAAGGTTCATTGATTTTTCTTTGGTTACATAGCTAGTGTCTAAGGCAGAAACTGAGCTGAGAACTTGATTCTTGATCCAGTGTGACACACTCCCTGTTGTGAGATCCCTGAACTTCCCTTGAGAAACTATTCAAGTGTCCTAGAATATCCACCAGAAATCCTGCCTCTTGTGTCTTGCCCAAATCTTTCCTGACCTCTTGGGAGGGAATTATTATTATTCTACCTCCCTAATGCTTCGTGATTTTAGGGAAGTTCTTAGAGATCACTCCCCATCTAGGAAACTTTTTCATTTTCAGTCCGGATCCTCCTCAAGATCCTAAATTATGTATCACTTTTCCAATATAACTCATTTGTTGCAATTACCTGAGACAGACAGGAAGTCATCCACTGATGTAATGTCATCCACCGCCTCTGTCAGAACTCGAACTTGCTTCTCCCATTGATCTTTGAAAACATCCATGTTATCTTGAGCGACTTTGCTCTGAGGTCTGGCAGCTAGTGTGAGGGCAGCATTGATGACCTGTTGTTTTCAGAAAGTTATGTTACAAATGACCGGGAATCCTTCTCAATTGAATGAGCAAGAAATGAAAGGACAGGACTAGGATCTATGATATCATTAACAGAGGGAATATTCAGATGAGAAAGCTCTCTCTTCCTATACAGTTGTCACTTTCTCTGCAACTAATAGTCACAGAGACTTGATGTGCTGAATGATTTACCTTGGGTCACATAACCAGTATGTCAAATATGGGCCTTGACTCCAATCATTCTTACCTTCAAGGCCAGATCTCAACTGACAATTCTAACCTGATTCCTCAAAGGAAAGACTATGTAAAAGTCTCTTTTACTGCAATCATTTTAGATCTGGAGTGAGTTCAAAGTAGAATCAGAATTTGGAATAGGCAAAGTGAGCTTTGGGCACAATATACAGGAGAGGTATGACATTTCGGAAACATTAGATAAATTTTAATATTGACTTTATTTTTTAATATTTATATATATAAATAAATATATATATTGTATTTATAATATTTTTGTATTACAATGGGGGAAAACCCCACACACAGATATTTATTTAGAGATACTATCAATAAGTCACAGGCATTACAATGAAGACTGAAAGGTTATCAGTGAGCAGTAACACATAACTTAATTTCCAAACCTTGCCTAAGGTATATATAGTTCTCATCCTGTCTCTTTTCCTCCCTGGTGAGACCAGGCAACTGACAATATAAAGAACATGAGTATAGATGAACTTAGTGTGGAAATTTTATTGTTTTGTTTCTAATTTAAGTTTTTAATTGAGATGATCTAGGACTTCACCAATTCCTAGTTCAAACCCTGCAGTGCTCATTGTACTGTGATAGACACTGTGGAAACTACATGGAAATAGAAGTCATTTTCCTTGCTCTCAGGAGCTTATTATATTCAGAGTTGGTGAGAAAAGCCCAACACCAATGGGCCATTAAGAAGAGTGGCTTTCTAGTCAGAGGATTGGGGTTCAAATCCCATCTTGGGAACTTATTAGTTATGTGTCATTGAGTAAATCATAGAACCATCCAGAGCCTCAGATTCCTCATCTGTAAAATGAAAGGATTTTACTCAATGGCCTCTGGGGTCTCTTCCAGCTCTAGATTTAAGATTTTATGATCCTTAGTTCTTGCATGGCCATGGAAAAGTCATACGACCTCCTGGGACTCATTTTCTTCATGTGTTAAATGAGGGAATTGAACAACATAGTCTCAGAGGTACCCTTTAGCTCCAGATCTATGATTCTGTAATCCCAATTCATGAATGAGTAAGTGTTAGTGACTGATATAGGCAGTAATAGATACTGGAGTGTGGAGAGCATTACTTTTATAGAGATCTCAATGCCTTGAGTTGGTTAGCAAAGCATTAAAGAAAAGCTAAGATTTGCATAGATCAGGGAGGAGGGGAAGGGTCAGTGAACAGCCTGGGTTAAAAGATATGAAGGAAAGACTGAACAAGGCATAAATGGGTTAGGGGTAGGTTGGACGAATCAATGAAAAAGTGATCTGAAGATGGAAAAGTGAAATTTGTTAAGCAAAGGTAGAAGACAGGGTTAGAGAATACATGCTGTGGAAGGAAGAGAAGAGCATCAAAATTCTGAGACAATGTGAATCACACTCACCTGGGGACATAGACTATCAATCTGGGTTGCTGCCATCCGGACTAACTTCACCCCTTCCTCATTGTTAGAAATGGAGCAGGCCAAGTTGGCAACCTGTATTTAAGAGAAATGAAAAGAAAATTATATTGGAGATATAGGGGCAATTGGTAGTATTGGTACTGAACATCTTCTGAATGGTAGGAAAGGGCTCCAGAGCCTATCTAGTCCAACTGAGACCTGGAAAAGAATCCTTTCTAAAATATATCTGTTATTTGGTCCCAGTAACTTTCCTTAAATCAACCAGTTGATCATTTATCATGTCTTAATAACTTGCTTTGTGCCAAATACAATCCTAAACACTGGCAATAAAAAGAAGAGAGAAAAAAGTCAAATTAAGAAAACATCATTTACTGCCCTCAACGGCATTACATTAGTTTTTGTTTTGTTTTGGGGTTTTTTGGAAAATTCTATTTAATTAATTAATTTAGAATATTTTTCCATGGTTACAAGATTCATGTTCTTTCCCTGTCTTCCCCCCAACACCCTCCCATAGCTGACGTGTAATTCTACTGGATTTTATGGTATGATCAAGACATTTTTCCACATTATTGAAATTCATACAAGGGTGATCATTTAGAGCAGTGGTTC
The DNA here is from genome assembly GCF_016433145.1 of Gracilinanus agilis. Lineage (NCBI taxonomy): Eukaryota > Metazoa > Chordata > Mammalia > Didelphimorphia > Didelphidae > Gracilinanus > Gracilinanus agilis. The sequence continues at coordinate 24,155,307 of NC_058131.1, forward strand.
CCAAACTTTTTTTGCCTACCACCCCCTTTCCAGAAAAAAATATTACTTAGCCCCCTGGAAATTATTTTTTTTTAATTTTAATAGCCATTAATAGGAAAGATAAATGCACTTGTGGCCATCACCACCTCCCTGGAGGGGTTGGTGGCGCCCACTTTAGGAATCACTGATTTAGAGTCTACATCCCCAGTCATATCCCTATCAACCCATGTGAGCAAGCAATTGTTTTTCTTCTGTTTCTATTCAGACTATTCTTCCTCTGAATGTGGATAGTGTTCTTTCTCATAGGTCCCTCAGAATTGTCCTGGAACATTTCCTTGCTGCTAGTAGAGAACTATTTGATTGTGCCACAGTGTATCTGTCTCTGTGTACAGTGTTTGCCTGGTTCTGCTCTTTTCACTCTGCACCAATTCCTAGAGGTCATTCCAGTTCACATGGAATTACTCCAGTTCATTATTACTTTTAGCACAATAGTATTCCATCACCAACAGATACCACAATTTGTTCACCTATTCCCCAATTGAAGGGCATACCCTCATTTTCCAGTTTTTTGTCACCACAAAGAGTGCAGCTATAAATATTTTTGTACAAGTCTTTTTCCTTATTATCTTTTTGGGGTATAAACCCAGCAGTGGTACAACTGGATCAAAGAGCAGCCAGTCTTTTAGTGCCCTTTAGCCATAGTTCCAAATTGAAAGACATTACTTTCTAATGAGAGAAGCAACACATGGACAAAAGGTAGATATAAGATATACAGAGTGCCTATGGAAGTGAGGCTGAGAAGGGAAAGAACTAGCAGATTGTGAGACTGGGAAAGGCTTCCTGTGGAAGGTGAATTTAAAGATTTCTAGTGCAAGAAAACCCACTAATACCTGAAATATATTTAGTTGCCTCCACTTTTAGATAGATCTTACTAAGAAACATTTCTTTATATCAAGACTTAATATTCCTCTTTCTAAGTGCACACACTCATATTACTTCTACCCTCTGGAACTGATAAAGTCATGTCAAATCTAATTCCTACATGTTGTTCAATTGTTTCTATCATGTCCAACTGCATCACCTATTTGAGGTTTTCTTGGTAGAGATCCTGGAGTGATTTGCCATTTCTTTCTCCAATTCATTTTATAGATGAAGAAGCTGAGGCAAACAGGATTAAGAGGCTTTCTCAGGGTCACACAACGAGTAGGTTTCTGAGACCAGATTTGGATTCAGGAAAATGAGCCTCCATTTATTTTAATTTAATTAATATGATTTTTCCAGGTATCTCAATGAGAGAATTATAAAACTGTGTATACTCTTAGACCCTGCAATTGTATTGCTCTCTTCCCTATATCACAGAAGGCATTATTCGGCAAACAGATATGTATATGTATAGAATCTGCCTTTTGTATTTCCATTTTGCAGTTTATTCTCTGGAGGTGAACATTCAAAAGTTATCTTTCAAATATTAAAACTGTATTTGTATGAAATGTTCTCATTTCTATTCGTTTTACTCTTCATTATCTCTTCTAATTCTTCCCATGTTTTAAAAAAATTAATTTGCTTATAGTTTCTTATGGTGAAATAGTATTTAATCACAATCATATACTGCAATTTCTTTGGCCTTTCCTCAACTGATGGACATGCTCTCAATTTCCAATTCTTTGCCACCACTAAGGGAGCTGCTATAAATATTTTAGAAGATATAGTTGTTTTTTTTTTATTTTCCTTTTGCCTTAATATCCTCGGGAAACAGATGCAGCAATACCATTGCTGGGTCTAAGAGTATACACATTTTTATAATCCTCTGGGCATAATTTCAAATTGCTTCCCAAAATGATTGGATCAGTTCACAGCCACACTGATAGTGTATTAACTTCATTTTACCACATCCTGTCTAACATTTGTCATTTTGCCCTTTTGTCATTTTAACTGAGCCCTCTAATTTCTGAAACATAATTAAAATGTCTATCTTTTCCCTCCACTATCAAGTCTTTTCTTTTCCAGGTTATCTTCATATTACATGGAAAGCCCTTCTGAGTCACAGTGAATAAAAGACTGGGTCCAGACACAGAAAGATCTGAGTTCAAATCTGGCATTAGACACCAACTAACTCTGTGACCCTTGGCAGATCACTTCACACCTTTAAACCTCAGTTCCTGGCAGTAGTTTGGGCACTTGGTCTCTAAAATTTTTGCCCACTGAGCAAGGGTGTTTAGATTTCTTTTAAAAATAATCTTACAGGATAGGCTGGGTTCCGGGTTAGGATGGTGGCAGAGTAAAAAGCAGCTGCTTGACCTCTCCTAACCCATGCATATAGGACTCCTCATGAATACATAAAAACAAATCCAGACGAACAAAGGGACCCCACAACAGGGCGCAACATTGAAGATATGTGGAATCGGGGCACTTCCATGCTATAAAGGGGTGAAATAGCTCTTACTAAAACACGAGCTAAGCAACCCCCTTCCCCCCACCACCACCTAGAGTGCCAAAGCCAGTGCAAGGAGTTAGAGCAAGTTTGGGGCACCCATTAAATCACTGACAGCTCCAGGGCCTGCTCCCGAGAGCAGCAAGACTTAAAATCCCAAGAGGCTAAAGAACGCACAGACGTTGAACACAGACCCTGAGTGTAGGTGCAGCTGCAGATTGGAGGCACAGACAAGGATTCTGAGTGCAGGCATGGACCTTGAGTGGAGACCCAGCTCAGAAAGGTGCACAACTATGGAAGCGGTGCCCTGAGACTGTTAAAGGAGCTTTTGGCAGAAGAACAAGCGAGGGGACCACCAGGAGGCTTGACCCTGAGAACAACTAGACCTGAGACCTCAGGAGCATAAAAAGAGCAGAAAGATCGTGGGCATGAGGATAAAGCTGAGGGGGCATACAGCTCACAATGGCAAGCCAGACTAAGGAACCCCAGAAGAGAAAGATGAAGAAGAAACATTTAACAATCAACAACTTTTACACAGAAAAAATCCAAACAGAGCAAACAGCAGAGGAGAACAAACAACTAACCATAACCAAACCTTCCCAAAAAAATGAAAACAGGTCACAAGGTCTTGAAGGGTTCTAATCTGAGAGTATGAGCAAGATGGAAGAGATCTGGCAAGAAAATAACAGTTTAAAAGGCAGAATTTCTCAATTGGAAAGTGAGGCAAGATTATAGCTGAAAGCCAGTCTCTAAAGGCTAGAATTGAGCAATTCAAAAAAAGATGCCCCCAAATCAAAAGAATTGATAAGCAAATTAGAGACCAAAATCATACAGCTGGAAAACAGGACAGACCAAATCGAAAAGGAAAATCAAAAGCTTATAGCAGAAAACCAGTCTCTAAAGACAAGAATTGGGCAAGTAGAAGCCAATCAAGACAGCAAGAAAAAATAAAACAAAGGCAAAAGACTGATAAAATAGAAGGAAACATGAAATATCTCAATGGGAAATTGACAGAACAAGAAAACAGGGCTAGAAGAGACAATTTGAGAATGATTAGTCTCCCTGAAAAAGCAGAAATTAATAGAAATTTGGACTCCATACTAAAAGAAATTATTCAGAAAAACTGCCCTGAAGTTCTACAACAAGAGGGCAATATAGACATTGAAAGGATCCATAGATCACCCTCTACACTAGACCCTGAAAAGACAACCCCCTGGAATATAATAGCCAAATTCAAGAGCTTCCAAGTAAAAGAAAAAAATTTACAAGAAGCCAGAGAGAGACAATTCAGATATCAAGGAGCACCAATCAGGATCACACAGGATCTGGCAGCCTCCACGCTAAAAGACCACAAGGCTTGGAATATGATATTATTCAGAAAGGCAAGAGAACTGGGTCTATAACCAAGGATCACCTACCCATCAAAATTGACAATATACTTCCAGAGGAAAGTTTGGGTATTCAACAAGATAGAAAATTTCCAAGTATTTACACAGAAAAGACCAGGACTAAATGGAAAGTTCAATATCCAACCACAAAAATCAAGAGAAACATGCAAAGGTAAATAAGAAATAGAAGGGAAAGTACGAAAACTCATATTTTTTTTAAATTTGCCTCTTAAAGGGCTTCAATAAGATCTAATTATTTGTAGTCCTTTGTGGAGAAATGTTATGTATAATTCTCTGTAATGACTCTATTCACTATTATAGTATTCACTATAATAGTAATTAGGAGAATTATTCATAGGGAGAGGTTGGAATATTAAACAGTCTAAGATGATATGGGTGGGTGGGAAAGAGGGGGGTGAATAGTAGAGGACACCAAGAGAAACTTGAATGAATAAGAAAAATAGGATATTCTATTACACACAAAGATGGCATGGGAAGGGGAAGGGATGAATACTATTATAAGGAGAAGAAGAGAGCATTAAGAGGTAATATTTAAACCTTACTCTCAGTGTAGTTAACCAGAGAGGGAAGAGTAGCTATATCCATTTGGATATAAAACTTTATCGAAACCTACTGAGAAAGTCAGAAGGGATAAACCAAGGGGAGCAGGGGAGTGGGGAGGTTAAAAAAGGGAGGGAAGAAGAAGGGGGAGGGAATTCATTAGGCCTTATAAATAAAAAGAGGGGAATAATAGGGAAGGGGGTAGAAAGGGAAATAAATCAAGGAAGGGGACAAGGGTTACTGGCTTAAAGTAAACCACTGGTTTAAAAGGAAATAGTATAAGAAGGGGTAGAACTAGGAGAGGATACCAAAATGTTGGCGAATATACAACTGATAATTCTGAATGTGAATGGGATGAACTCACCCATAAAACAGAAGCAAATAGCAGAGTGGATTAGAAACCCAAATCCTACCATATGTTGTCTACAAGAAACACACATGAGGCGGGTAGACATACACAATTTTAAGGTAAAGGGCTTGACTAAAATCTTTTGGGCTTCAAATGAGAAAAAGAAGGCAGGAGTGGTGATCATGATTTCTGACAAAGCCAAAGTAAAAATAGATATGATTAAAAAAGACAGGGAATGTAATTACATCCTGATAATAGGCAGTACAGACAATGAGTAAATAACAGTGCTCAATACGTATGCACCAAATGGTATAGCATCCAAATTCGTAAAGGAGAAACTGGCAGAGCTCAAGAAGGAAATAGATAGTAAAACTATACTAGTGGGAGATCTAAATATTCCTCTTTCAGAGCTAGATAAATCAAACCAAAAAATAAATAAGAAAGAGGTCATAGATAAACAGACTTGTATGAAAATATTTATAGCTGCACTTTTTGTGGTGGCAAAAAACTGGAAAATAAGGTTATGCCCTTCAATTGGGGAATGGCTGAACAAATTGTGGTATATGCTGCTGATGGAATACTATTGTGCTCAAAGGAATAATAAACTGGAGGAATTCCATGTGAACTAGAAAGACCTCCAGGAATTGATGCAGAGTGAAAGGAGCAGAGCCAGAAGAACATCGTACACAGGGACCAATACACTGTGGTAAAATAGCAGCAATGAAATCACCCAGGACAATTCTGAGGGATTTATGGAAAAGAACGCTACCCACATTCAGAGGAAGAACTGCAGGAGTAGAAACACAGAAGAAAAACAACTGCTTGAACACATGGGTTGAGGCGGACATGATTGGGGATGTAGACTCGAAACTACCACACCAATGCAACTATCAATAATATGGAAATAGGTCTTGATCAATGACACATGTTAAAACCCCTGGAAATGTGCTTTGGCTATGGGGGTGGAGGTTGGTGGGTGAAGGGGAAAGTAAGAGCATGAACCATGTAACCATGTTAACTTTTCTAAAAAATAAATTTTATTAAATGTTAAAAAAACAAACAAACAAACAAACAAATGAAAACCTCAGTTCTTTAAACTTTAAAACAAGGATAATAATAGCAACTGCCTCCGGGATATTATGAGGATGAAATGAGATGATATGCTTAAAGTGATTGGAAAAGCTCAATTTAAACACTAAGCGTTGATTTTATAACAGAATCCCTGATCCAGAAGAACCTTCAGAGAGCATTTGACCCCACAAAATACAAAACACATGAGCTATATCAGAGTAAAAGCATATATTCCTACCCATAATGGACATCACCTGATCCAAGGAATAATGATATCTATTATATAAAAGTATACCTTAATATTTTAATCCATAAAATATTTTTTAAATTCAAGTACTTTATTAGCATTATTCCATTTGATTCAATGATGTAATTGGAGGCATAATTATTAGTTTCATTTAACTGATAAGGAAACGAAGGCCTTCTAAAATGAAGAGATTCATTGAACATCCTACAAACTGGTGACAAAATTTGTTTTTGGATACTAGTCTAGGGATGCTATCATAATACCTCTCACAGTATACAAACAAAATAAAACCTAGGTATATTCTTCATCTCTATATAGATTTGTGTATATTGGTGGGGGAGGCCTATGGTTATGTAATTCTGTATACAGTGTGAGATAAATGAATAATTAAGTTCCTATTAAATACTTATTATGTTTTAGATGATTGCTAAGCATTAAGTTATAAATACAAGCAATCAAGACAGTTTTTATCCTCAAGGTCCTTATATTCTATTGGGAGAGCACAACCAGAGTTAGGAAAGGATCATGGAATATCTTTAGAAGAAGGGCAAAGATACACAGCTCTTTGGGTGTAATGTACATAAAAATCCTTTTCAGTTTAGTCTGCATTGTTAAAATTTTTTCCTTCACTTTCTTTAGTCTAGCAATCAACGAAATAATAAATGCAGCCCTGATTCGTAGCTTTTGCTTATTCCATTTTCAAGGTATAAATGTTCACTTTAAAATTTTAACAGTCAGTTTGCATGAGTCAGTGGAAGCTAACTTCAGCAAATCCCTGGGTACTTATAAGTCACTATGGTTTGAAAATGGCTAGGAATGGATGCAGAAATGTAGTTTAAGGCAAAGTAAGTTGAAAGATCATATATCAGAATTCAAGTCTTCAAAGGCAGAGTTCAGAGTTCAAATGGGACAGGACTGTATAATCTGGTCCATTTAAAATCTGTATTAATTTGTCTGTTACATTAAAATACCTAGTTAACTCCATCCCTTTCTTCCCCCCTCCTCCCACTAGAGAAGGCTTTAATGTACAGAAATATATATGTATCTTTTAAACTATGTCATACTTGCTTCTAATTATGAGTTCTATCTTTGAAAGTAGGCATATTTAAGTCATTCTTCAAACAATATGGCTGTTGCATAATGTTCCTTGTTTCACTCTTCATAATTTCATGTAAGTTTTTCCATATTTTTTGCAAAAACTAACCTGCTTATCATTTCTTATGAAACAGTAGTATTCCATCACAATCTTATGTCATCACTTGTTCAGCCATTCCCCAATTAATGGACATGCCTTTGATTTATAGTTCATTGCCACCACAAAGAGAGCTGCTATAATTTTGAACATATAGGTTCTTTTCCTTTTTCCCTGATTACCTTAGGAAATAAACCTAATAGTGGTATTACTGGATCAAAAGTTATGCATAGTTTCATAATTCTTCAGATGTAATTCTAGACTACTCTCTAAAATGGTTGGATCGATTCACAGTTCCACCAACAATGTATTAGTGTCTCCATTTTTCCACATCACCTCCAACATCTGCCATTTTGCCTTTTCATCATTTTAGCCAACCTGATAGGTGTGAGATAGTATCTTAGACTTGTTTTAATTTGCATTTCTGTAATCAGTAATTGCTTAAAGCATTTTGTTTTGATGATTTTTCTTTTTTTCTAGCTAAGGTTTACTAGGGATAAGATGTGGTAAATTGAGAAATATAGATTTTTTAAGAATGAAAAGAGTTAATAAAATTTTAAGCTGCATCATCCATTTCATTCAACTTGGGAAATTGTATTGAGGGATTGATCACAATTATTTAAATCCAAATAAAGCACTTTTATATAAGACTAATCATCATTAGTATTATTATAAGTTACACATTAATTTATTAAAGGTATTATAAGTATAATGTTATAATAAGTTACAAATAGTAATTATTTTTCACATTTTCATCACATTAAAGTTTACAAAATATTTTCTTTATAACAATAGTCAGACAATAGATAAGTGATCATAATTAGAGCTGAATGGGATCTGTGAGATCATGCAACCCAATCTCACCATTTTCAAGATGAAGAAACATAGGGGGAAGCTGGGTGGCTCAGTGCATGAAGAGTCAGGCTCAGAGATGGGAGGTCCTGGGTTCAAATGTGGACTCAGACACTTCCTAGCCGTGTGACCCTGAGCAAGTCACTTTACCCCCTTTGCCTAGCCTTTACCACTCTTCTGCCTTGGAGCCAGTATTAATTCTAAGATGGAAGCTAAAGGTTTAAAAAAAGATGAAGAAACATAGGCCCAAAGTCCCAAAGTGATTTATGAATATATAACGAGTTATAGATAAAGGGATGGATGTTCAGTAATGTTATGGATCATACTGCTAGGGAAAACCAAAGCTAGGCCTTGTTTCCAGTTCTTTTGATTTTCAAGATTGACATTTTCTCCAATTTAATATTGGTTGGGTTGACTTCAAATCTAAATAGTTTGCTCCTACAAAGGGAATTTATACAATGTGCTAGGTTGTATGTTTTGTTTTGTTTTTAACCCCTTTGAGAAATTTCAAAATATTATGTAGGATGTTTGCTATCTACAAAGGCAGCCCTACCAGTTAGAAATTAGTTATGGAATAATTCAAAGGCCCCCACCTCTAGCCCCCTAACCCTCATATCTTCCTAGTTTCCCTCTTACAGTGTTCATCTGTTTCCTCCTGCAGCTCACATCTCTGACTTTCCTGGAATCCATCTGCTCCTCGCCAGAAGCATTTGACTTCACAGTTATTCTCCAATTGACTTACATCTATCATGATATCCATTTCCAGCTACTTGGGAGTGAGGGGTCTTCCTCCTCTTCATAGAACTATCCAGGAAGCTCCCCAGCTTCAGGTTAGAATAATGTAGCATTCCTCATTTTAATTTCATAGTAAGACAAATGAATTAGTCTGTACACAGTAGGCCCTTGATAAATGTGTCCAACTGATTGTTCCTTAACTGCCTCATTTGTCAAACGTCCCAGGGGGACTACATGATCTCTGAGCTCCTTGCAGGTATAACATTAAGAGTTTACTCATAATTTTAATATGATTTTAGAAACCTTTCCCTAAAGTCAGATTCTCTCAGTGATGTGCTATTTTGCAATGCATTTGTAATTCCCAGATATTAATAGTCTCCTTAATCTCCCTAGGAAACAAAGGGTAGAAGTATTCTGGAAATCAAATACCAATCTGTGGACATTGGACTTTCTAAAGCACATAGTTACAGGCCCAGAGATATTAAGTCATTTGATTCACTTTTAGGATAAACATATACAAGTATCATTGAAATAATCAACAGGTTTTTATTGAGCTGCTTTGGTCAGCATGTGTCAGTCAATTCATTTATCATCTCTATGACTCCATGTTCTGAAACACCACTTGCAGGCCCCCAATTCCACTATCTGCTTTCTTTTTTTTTTTAATTAACTCTTACCTTCTGTCTTAGAATCCCTACTGTGCATTGGTTCCAAAGCAGGAGAGCAATAAGGGCTAGGCAATGGGAGTTAAGTGACTTGCCCAGGGTCACATAGCTAGGAAGTATCTGAGTACAGATTTGAACCCATGACCTCCCCTCTCTAGACCTGGCTCTCAATCCACTGAGCTAACCAGCTGCCTCCTACTGTCTGATTTCTATTTGAATGTAAACTACTTTAGAGTAGGGACTACTTGGCCTTAGCATTGATGCTCCCACAGCTTAGCAAAGAGAATGGATTATTTATAAATTATTTCTATATATCCATTCATCTATCTTCATCCATCCATCCATCCATCCATCCATTCATTCACTCACATTGAGTAAGCAAGCTTGCCCTTCATGTTATGTGGACATAACAGTTGGCAACAAGCATTTATTAAAGCTTATTCTGTGCCAGCTCCTGTCCTGACACTGGGAATACAAATACAGGCAAAAAGAAGGACAGTGTCTGCTCATAAGAAGTTTATCTTCTAATTTAACATCCTAATAACTCATAAAAGGGAGCCGGACAGTTGGTGTGCACAGAGGATAGACCAGAATGGAGTACAACCTGAAAAGGAATGAAAAGTGGGTGAACTGGGTGCCCTCCTTTAATGGAGGTTCTAGTCTGAGGTAGGGGCCATAGGGACAGAGGTTCTCTCCAATGTATAAATTCTGTGGCTGGTCAGCTTACAGGATTAAGATTGAGAAGATGGCCTGGAGAAAAATAGAAGATAGAGAACACAATTCTTGTTTGTTTGTTTGTTTGTTTGTTTGTTTGTTTGTTGTTTGTTTGTTTGTTTTAGGTAGAAGTGGTTTGGAAAACCTATTGGAAATTACAGTAAAAGATGGAATGATCATTTAATAGGGCTTCTTCCTAGATTTCTATAACATTTAATTTTGCCAAAACTTGTAAAATTAATTTTACTTTGTGAACAATCATTATTAACTGCCCCATTCTTAAAAAGTTTTAAATGAAAGTATTTTGTTAGTGTAGAACACAATATTTGTAACTTTGATTAAGATATTTATTAACATCACTGGGCCTCAGTTTCCACATTTGTATCCAATCTCATCTCAATCTAATAGGACTTTACTATGTCCCCTTCAGGCCCTCTACTTCTCAGACAAAGGAGACTTTCAGCTAATAGAGACCACTCCATATCCAACTCGGTGATTATGTATGAGATATTCTCTTCACCAGGAACATATCTTCTTCCTCCATTCAGCATCTTAAGTCCTTTTCAACTTGGTTCCAATGCATTCTTCCAATCTTTCTGTGTGTTATTCCCCTTTACAAGCTCTATGGAATAAACCAAATGAGTCTATTTTCCTTCATGCATAAAATGCTCAGACTCCTATCTCTGCTTTTGCTTGTACTTGTCCCTCCTCATGACTGCAATGGAATCGCTTCTGATCTCTACCTCTTAGAATCTCTTATTCCATTTAAAGCTCAATTCAAATGCTATCTCCTATTTAAAGCTCTTCCTGACTCTTTCCTCATTCCAGATGCTAGTACCCCCCTTCATTACCTTTCATTTATTGGGAATATATTCTGGATAAACTCCCATATTTATACATTATCTCCTCCAATAGAAAGTGAATTGCTTGAAGGCCAGGAGTATTTCATGTTTGTTGTTGCATAGACAGTACTTGGCACATCGTAGGTACTTAATAAATAATTGTTGACCAATTGATTGATTAACTGATTGACTTGACATCTAGATTTTGGGACATTTATATTCTTTCAAGATTTGGTTCATCTGCCCCCTTCTCCGGGAAACTTCCCTTGATCACTCTCCTTAAATACTCTTAGAGTACCATGTTTGGATCTCTTAATTTTCTTGGGTATTATACACATTTGAGTATATATTATAAAGATAGCTGGTTGTCCAGTGGACAGAGCACAAGCCTTGGAGTCGGGAAGACTCATCTTTCTGAGTTCAAATCCAGCCTCAGACACTTATTAGCTCTTGGAAGCTGTGCGACCACTTAACTTTCTTTGCCATCTATGAAACGATTAGAGAAGAAAATGAAAAACCACTCTAGTAACTTTGCGAAGAAAGTCCCAAATGGGATCATGAAGAGTTTGACACAACTGAATATGGCTTCTTCCTCTACATCAGCTGAGTGAAAACATGCTGATAACTGAGGCTATTTTGATTTTGCTTTATTCTAGGAAACTAGTACAATAACGTTAACATAGTAGGCCATTAAAAGTTTTGTTTTGATTTAAACATGTGACCTCTGAAGCCCCTTTTCCAACTCATATCTAGAATGTCATTAATCAAACCATGAATAAAAATTGATTAAGCTCCTAGAATGTGCTGCTAATACAAGAACAAATAGGAAAAAATCCCTTCCTCCACCACGATTATTTATATACATGGACACACATACACAGATACATAGATACAAACACAAACACAATATATTTATTTATCCTCATATCCATTGACCCAAATGGAACATATGTTCCTTAAGGTTATGTCTTGTCTCATTTCTGTTGTTGCTGTTCTTGTTTCCCTAGCAACGAGGCAGTTCAGCTGTTTGATAAATGGTTATTAAATGTGTCCAATTGAATTTATTTTTACTAACATTTTTATATTTCTTGAATTAAAGAATGCCCAAATTTTGTACAACCTGAGAGATCTCTGAGTCCTACTATATTTAGTGGATGAATGATAGAAAATAATAGAATGTAATCTCCATAAGGGCAGAGATTGATCTCTCCCTACCTTCCTTTTTGAAAGATCATTTTAGCTCTAATGTTTTACAAAGAGTTGATGATTGATAAATGATTAAAATTAATCAAATAAGGAAACTGAGGACTTTGAGGGGACATCAGGTCACAGATCAAGTTGGTAGCAAGATTATCCAAAGAAACAAGAATCCTTAATCACATGAACTTTCTCCCCTATACCAAACTGTCTATGTGTAGTTTTCATCTATTCTGATATAGCCTTCTCTCCAAATATATCTTCCTTTTATATCATGGAGCAGCCAAGATGATTGATAATTGTCTTGAAATTGGCTGGTTCAGAATACAAAGCCAAAACAAACATAAGATTGGCTTCTTGGATGAGTCAAGGAGATGGGCTTATTTTGCTGGGTTTACTGCCTTTTTAAGATACTGGTGATAATACTATTTTTGTTTCTTTCTCCTCTTTGTCCATCACTCCCTCAAATGAGGGATGAAATGTAATATACTTTGGAAAAATTTTTAGCCACATAATCATTAAAAGAAAAAAAACAGAAATGGAAAATAGAAAAATAGAAAATCTGTCTGGTCTATCTCCTTCATGGGCCTTTGGGTCAGTGTTTCAATTTTCATTTTCTCTCCTTCTTCTGAATTTTAGAGCTACTATAAGAAAACCCACTCTGGAAGTATCATGAAATTTAGATGAAGAAGGTTGGGGGCTTAGTTTCTGGCTCAGTCATTTACCAGCTATGTAACTGTAGATTATTGAGTTGGCAACATGTTTAGCAATCACCTAATTCAATTCAATCTTTTTTTCCAGATGAGAAAACTGAGACCCAGAAAGAAGAAATGTTTTGGCCAAGATGAGGAAAATAGCAATTGGAATGGCCTCAGTTAGAGCCCAGGTCCACTCTGTAAATCTAGTATTCCTTTCACTTTATTATCACCTTAATTTTATAGGAGGGATTCTTGATTTTATTGTTTATCACAGACCTCTGTGGAAGTCTGACGAAACCTACTGACCCTTTCTCAGAATATTTTTAATAAAAATTCCCAGTCGAAGGACATGCAAAACATCATAGAGGTTAATTTAAAATAGAGAATTCATTTTTTCCATCCATGTTCATAGAGCTCAGGTTAAGAATTCCTGTTTTATCAGATCATCTTTTTTGAGCTGAAAGAGATTTTAGAAGTCATCTGAGCCAACCTGATCATTTTATAGATGATCAAATTCAGACACAGACAGTTTTAAGAGATTTGCTCCATGTCACACAGGTAGTAAATGTAAGAGAGAAGAGATGTGAACCTACTTCCTGCTTCCAAGTCCAGTGGCCTGTCCAAATTCTGACTTGCTTAGCCTTAGAATTAATAGCAGACAAAAAAGGGACTATGTTTTAATAGATCAGGAAAACATCTCTGGTATCTATCTTCAAGTTGCTTTGCTTCCCCACAAAAAATAATTCGTTGGTACTACATAAAGGTATTTTTTTCCTCTTATAGAATGTTAGCTTGCTGTGGGCAGGATGTTTGTTTTCATATCAGCATAGTCTAGGAGCTTAACCAATTCTCACTGATGGCTTGAGCATCATAGACATACGCTTAGAAAAAGGTGCTCGAAGTTATATGTTCGTCAAAACAATTTTTTAAACCTTTGCCTCTGTCTTCATAATAATTATTAGATAGAAGACAGTAAAGGACTAAGCAATTGGAGATGAATGACTTGTCCAGGGTCATACAGCTAGTGATGGATACCAGATTTGAATTCAGGATGAGGAGTCTTACTGATTTCAGGCCCAACACTCTATCCTCTATGCTACCAAGCTACCACAAAACAAATTTATTTGAGGACTACTATGTGAAGGGATAGCTCAGAAGCACAGTGGATAGTGTCAGTCCTGGAGTCAGCAAGACTCCTCTATTCCTTTTCCTGAATTCCAATATGGATTCACTTACTAGTGGTAAAATACTGTTTGTATCAGTTTCCTCATGTGGAAAATGAGCTGGAAAAGGAAGTGGCAAACCACTCCTGTATCTTTGCCCAAGAAAATTCCCTAAAAGGGGCCACAAAAAAATGGGACATTACTAAAATGACTGAACAACCACAACAAAAAGTAGGAAAGCCCTTTTTTAGGCTTTGGAAATGAGCTGAATCTTGAAGAGACTAATTCCAAGTGCCAGAAACAAAAAGGACCACCAGTTCAGAGAAGGAAGAAATGAATGTCAAAAGCAGTCTAGTTCTATCTCTGTATTTCACAGTTGAGAAAAATGAGGCTCAGGGAGTTTCATTGACTTCAGTAGGATCTTGTCTCAATCCCTCACTGTCTAGGAGATCTGTTTGGCAGAAATAGAGTTTAAAATCAACCTGTTGTTTCCAAACCCAGGAAACTTTATGGAAGATATCCTCAATTTAAGAACAATTCCAGATTTCTTTTTCTTTTGGACCTCAGAGCAAACTTTGCCCTGTTTATGCTGCAGACCTGCCTGGATTCATTGGAAAAAAACAAAACGAGGAAAAGAAATGCCTTGAAGGTTGAGCTTTAATTAGACATTAAAAACCAGTTCTAATAAAGCATTTGGGGCATTTAACTAAAAAGTGATATGGGGTGAATCAGAAAGAAGGCATTTCCTTTCTTTTGAGTGCTTGTAACCAAATTACATTTTTAATGCTCTTATGTACATTCTATTTCCAACAGCGGCATATTTTCCATTCATCCAACCCCCAAACACTGCCCCATTTCATTAATTTTTACAACTGCAGTAGCATATTGGTGTTTTAAGAAGAACATACTATTAAAATAAAACAGATTCACTATTCAGAGGTCCATAAACCAGTTGTTTTTCATGTCCACATTTTCATCGTCATATATTTTACAGATATTTCTTATAAAATGAGCTTATTTACTATTAACTGGGGGTTCTTGAATTCTACTTTTGCTGCTCAAATAGCACTTAAAGCTTGAAATAGCAGGATTCAGGAAGAAGATGTGTGTGTGTGTGTGTGTGTGTGTGTGTGTGTGTGTGTGTGTGTCAGACACCAAATTGGAAGATGGCTAACATGATACCTAATCATTCCCTTATTCGATTAGAGAGTGAAGGTGTTAGACACCCAGTTCCAATGGTGATCCACCCCTACATGAAACCCTTCTCCATCTTCCCTGCCCCTGATGGTGTTGGTGCTAAAGCAGAAGAGCAGTAAGGGCTAGGCAATGAAGTTAAGTGACTTGTCCACAGTCACATAATTAGGAAGTGTCTGAGGCCAGATTTGAACCCATGACCTCCCATATCTAAGCCTGACTCTCTATCTATTGAGCCACCTAGGTATCCCATAAGAGTTATTTTGAAATTTCTACTTTCAAAATGATGGATGAAGTTCTTGTTTTTATTCAGTAAATTAAACTTATGGAAACAGTAGCACAGGGATACCTTTATACAAATGGAATATAACAGTGTAGGCAAAGCTGGAAA
This sequence comes from Gracilinanus agilis, assembly GCF_016433145.1. NCBI lineage: Eukaryota > Metazoa > Chordata > Mammalia > Didelphimorphia > Didelphidae > Gracilinanus > Gracilinanus agilis. The sequence goes on from NC_058131.1 coordinate 24,170,976, forward strand.
CAGAAGCTCAATGAAGACAAGTAGGGTTTTCCTCTCCCCTTTTTGAGTCTATTTCTAGATCAGGGATACTGGGGAAGTCTTTACTCATTTGTGATGAAAGTTAACTCTAGGAATTAATATAAGGGGGTTCCAAAGCCATTGTATTCCTATATTGAAGACTCAGGCTTCTAACTAGCAATATAGGTTACTTCACCATTTAATAGATGAATATCTCTTGTATTGAATGTACTTAAACAGCCTGTCTTCCCCAGGCTGACCTTCATCACATTTTGGCTGATCTCTGCCTTTTAGGCTAGAAAGAAAATGTTTTCTTTATCCTAGGAGTCAAGCTTTGATAAATTGATTTATCCCCTTCTCTATCCACCATATTCTTGATATCCTTGTTATTGTTGTTGTTTTTTGTCCTTCATTTTTGAAAAGGACTGATGACATCATGAGGGTAATGTCTTCACTTGCACATGAATTGGATTTAAGAAAAGCAAAGGTGCAAGACTCCTTTTCTCTTCCAGAGTCATCCAAGTCCAGTAGCAAGACAAAGGTATGACAACTGGCAATATTCCAGGGTGCACCAGATAATTTTGGGATCTTCGATGTCTGATCTAGTTCTTAGAGCTCCACAGATCCTGCTTCAGCCACTTTCATGGCCATTAGAACAAATTGTTCTCATCTATCCATTCTTCTTGGGGAAGTCTTCAAATGATTGGGCAAACATTCCCCTAACTTAACAGCTTGTTTGAGGCTTGTCAGTTACCTTCAGCCTGGTGTAGTCTGTCTGCTGAGATAATTTACTCACCTTTCAGAAAAGCCAAGGGAATTTAGGTATGGAGGCTAAGCATTCAGTGAAGAGAGATACTCTAAGAGTGGTGGCATGGAACAGAGTTTGCAAAATTGACATGATTTCTTTAGTTAAATGCCTTTAATTTAGTGGCACTTCATTTGGTGGCTACTGTGCATGCTACTGGCTTCTTGGCACCACAGGTGAGATTTGGTAAAGGTGGATGATTGACTCTGAAAAAGGCTCAGCAAATTCCTCACAGCAGAGGTGGTTGTCCTTCCTGAACATCCTATACACCTTCTATCCTGTCTCTGAAGCAAGATTTTCTACCAATTTTTTTTATCATGAAAATGTCTGGCAATCTAGGAAAGCATGAAAATGAATAAATAAAAATAAATGCATAAAATAAAATATATAGGATTACAAAGACACAAGTTATATTAAATTTTAGGTATCAAACTCTTTTTAAAACTTATTAAATTATTTTTAAAAAGACTATAGAATCCAAGGTGAGAACATCTATTCTAACTTCTCAGATTAATCAGGCATAAACAGGTAATTTTGTGACTCTCTCCTTTATTCCAACTTTTACTAATAAATAATTATAAATTAATATAAAGTCTCCAGAGAATTTAATCATAATTAACCAATCTTTCTCATGAATGGTCTGACCACTAATATTCCATGATTCTATGGCCATTCCACCCCAACTAGATCTTAGGGATATGCTATGTTAAGGATTCATGTCCTCATTGGTCTCATCTCATGGCACTCCCCACTCCAAACTCTTTCAAGATGCGCTTATTTTCATTCTAAAGAACCTTCCTCAATGCAAAACAGCCACCGTGTTCATGTTCTCAGAGACGTGAATGCCATCAAAGACTGTTTGCTTGCCTCTGCGCAAATTAAAGTGATCAGTCTGTCCTGGTGACTTTAATGGAGGCAATCACCAGTTCACATCCATGAACAAATTGATGTTCCTGGTTCATTGCTGAATCACTCAGCATAAATCTGTACCCTTCATATATAAAAACTTCAGGGGCCTAAAATAATGCAATAAAGCATGACGGGGCAGCTTCTCAATTCAGGCTCATCATTAATATGCTGTTGGGAAAGGAGGAAGAGAAAGCCCCGCCTGCTGTGAGCTCTTTAACCAACAGAATGGATTTGATGGGCTTTTAATTATGTAGAAGTCCTTTTCTGATTTTTTTTTTTAGTGTTGTTTCAAAAGCTTACTTTGAAGGGTTCAGATGTGGGGACGTACAAATACTCACTACATTTTAGAATCTTGCCCAGAATAAGAGAAGCAGTGGGGCAATTTCCCTGCTCTCTTTAAATCTCAATGTCTGTGGCTCAAATGAAATGTTTGCAAAGTACCTTGAAAACTTTAAAGTGCTATGTAAGTATTAGCTATTAGTTTTTAATAGATAGAGTGTTTAGAAAGCATTTACTATGTGTGAAGCCCTGAGTTTGACAAAAAAAATTAAGGCACGATATAAGAGATAAATTAAGCAATCAAGGCAGCAAGTACCCTAAAGAAGTTTACATTCTAATGGTGAAAAACAATGCATTGATGAGTACTGGAATTGGGAAGGGAGATGGTGCCAAACACCATTAAGAAACCAGAAGAAATGGAAGTGTTATGGAGGCCCGATTTGCACAAGAAAACCCAGGAGATTCACCTATTAGAGAAGCCAAGGGAATTCAGGCATAGAGGCTAAGCATACAGCGAGGAGAGGTACTCCAAGAGTGGCGGCATGGGAAAGAGATGACAAGATTGACATGATTTCTTTGGTCAAATGCCCTTAATTTGGTGGCCCTTCATAAAATGTCCCTTCCTGTATTTCCAATCTTTTTACACCTTACTTCTCAACATGTACTCTTTGTACTTGTGACAAGGGTATCCTTGTTTTTCCATACACAAATAATCCTTTTCTCAACTCTAAGCATTCTCTCTGACTGTCCCTCATGACAGGAATATTTTCCCTCTTCCACTCTTGACGAGTGAGCTTTCTTTTCAGCAACTGACTGATGGGACTGAGGTTTCTTTTCAGTCCTATCTAAAATCCCATTTTTGATAGGGAACTTTCCTCAATTCTTTTAATTGCAGGACTTTCCCTCTATTCATCTGCTTTGTATATATTTGTTTGGATATTGTCTTCCCCATTAGACTGCAAGCTCCTTGAGGACAAAGGTTGTTCTTTCCATTTTGTTTGTTTGTTTTTTGTGGTTTTTTGGACATCCAGACCTTAGCACAGTTTCTAGCACATATTATCATTGTCCCTTAATTATTTTTGATCATCTGATGTTTAATTAGGTGCTAAAGTACTTGCAGAGGTATTCTGATCCAAACCAATTTTTCCATGTGATATCCCAAGTCATGCTTTGTCTTGGTGGTCTCCAAAAGTTCTCACTATCTTAAATACCTCTTAGAAAAGTATATTTCAAGGACAAGAAATCCTTAGAATGTTTCACACACTGGATATATTCATTCTTATGTACCTCCTGTGTGGGACACATGTGAGGAAGCCACCACCCAACAGCAGAGAAGGCCTTGAGTTCAGAGCAAAAGTTAGATCCAAGGATATAAAGAAGGTGATGTTTGTCTTCAACCTCCTTTATTCAGTATTTGGGGGGGGGGGCTTCCTCCAACTTCTAATTATTTTCTTCTAAATCCTTCCCACTCTTCAAGATCAGATAAAACTCCCCTCATCCTTAAAATACTTCCTCATGAAAATAGTCCCTGGGGCACTTTGACTCTGAACTCCAGTGGCAACTTATTGTCTGTATCATTGATTCAGCGTTCAATTATCTACTGTCTTTTGCTATTAGTTTCCTTTTAATACTAATAACAGCACTCATGTAACAATTTAAGGTTTTCAAAGCACTTGAGATATTGAATCTCATTTGATCCTCACAAGCACCCTGGCATATAAGTGCTCTTATTATCCCCATTTTAGAGATGAAGAAGAAACAGGCTGAAAGGGTAAGTAATATGGCCAGTGTCCATATAAGTATTCAATTTCTATAGTCATTATTCCATCAATTTTAAAGATGGGAAGGAGAAAGGGAATGGAATGGAATAAGTATTTCTGTAACATCTACTATGTGCCAAGCACTGTGCTAAGTAATTTTTAAATAATAACTCATTTGAGTTTCATAACAACCCTGTGAGAAAGGTGCTATTATTATCTCCATTTTCCAGTTACAGAAACTGAGGCAAATGAAGGTTAAGTAACTTACTCAGAGTCATATAGTTAGTGAGTATGAGAGGAAAAGATTAGAATGCAGGTCTTTTGACTTCTAGTACAGTACTTTATACCCTGTGCATTTTCTCTCTCTCTATGGCCTGAAATAGATTCAAAATTCCTTGTAAACCAAAAGCATATCAACACTTGTTGAGGCAAACATGCGCTGGATTTAGATTTAGGAAGACCCAGGTTCTAATTCTTCTTAGACCCTGGCTGTGTGACTGGGAAAAATCACTCAACTGAGCCTCATTTTCCTCATTTGGAAACCAGGCTCTTTACTTCCCTTCTAGCCCTGGAGCAATGATTTTCATTTCTAAAATGAGGATCCCATTAGTGCCTACCTCCCATTTCCCACTTCCAGTAGGTGTGAGGCTCAAATGTGATGGTGTATATTAAGCACTTTTCAAATGCCAATGTGTCTTCTTATGAATATTTTTATAATTACTATTGTTGATGATGATAATATTGCTATCCCTTACATCTTATTGATTTATTGATTGGTTGATTTTTAAACTTTTGATTCTGTTCCTTTCAGTCTGCATCAGTTCCTGGAGGTCATTCCAGTTCACATGGAATTCCTCCAGTTCATCATTCTTTTCAGCACAAAAGCATTCCATCACCATAAGATACCACAATTTTCAGCCATTCCCCAATTAATGGACACCATTTGGGGTATTATTGACACACTGGACTGGTTTATCACTTCTTTCCACAGCTCATTTGCAAAATGAGGAAACAGAGGAAAACAAGGTTAAGTGACTTGCTCAGGGTCAAACATCTAGCAAGTGTCCAACGCCTGATTTGAACTCTAGAAAATGATTCTTCCTGAATCCTCCTTCCTGAACAGGCTTGTAACGCTGTAAAATGTACCACCTTGTTGCCGCTGAACAAATTAAGTACTTAATTTAAGGCTTATTGAATTGAATCAAATTGAATTCATGAGAGATGTGGGGCAATAGGGACATACTTCTCTTTTGTCATGTGTGTACCCATTTGCTCTTGACTATAGCACCACATTTGCCATCTCTATGCCCTCTGCAAGAAATTTCAGCTCTCTCAATACCTGTCAGCAAAGACACTGGTAGGTAAGTACACGTATCATAATATGCCCTACTCAGGGATCCATATCAGCTGGGTCAGGGAGAATTTCCAGTCATCACCTGAGCTGTGATCTAATAGGAGAGATGACTCCAGTGACGCAGCCTTCCTGCTTTAAGAGAGTGTACCCAGACACTGCCTTGCATGGGCAATTTTTACATCTGCTGTCTCAAGAGAGAATATGACCTGCTCCAGTCCAGGGGAGCAGCTGGGCCTGTAAAAGTCTGTGGGCACACATAGCCTCGGGTTATCTCACTAGTTAATGCTCAGGAGAAGAGGACCAACTTACAGGCGTCCTTCAAATGCTCCTCAGCTCAGCAACTTTTGGCAACACAACTATTGCATTGCTATTTTTAAAAATACTTATTAATAACATTTATTTCCAGGTATCTCAGCCCTTCTATCCTATGTTCACATCATAGAAGGCATCATCTAGCAAAAAGCTACGTACATATAGATTATGTCTTTCATGTCTCAGTTCTTCAGTTTATTCTGTCGCTAACTACTCTATGCTATTTTCTTTTCTTTGTCTTTTTTTAATTAGCTAAACCAACAATCCAAAAATGGTGGCCTTTCAAAATACGTGTGTGTGTGTATGTGTGTGTGTGTGTGTGTGTGTGTAAAAAAGAAAGAGAGACAGACAGAGACAGAGAGAAACAGAGATAGGGAGAGACAGAGATAGAAAGAAAGGGAGACATCTAGGATACAATTAAAGCCTCTCTTGGGAATTTGATCCCTTTCACAACCTGGCACCCACCTAACTTTCCAGACTAATTTTACATTATTTTCCCTCATGGATTCAATTCAAGCCAAACTTCCTGTTTCCTCCTACATGGTTTCCAAAAATTCTGTGCTCCTATTTGCAATCCCACCTTATCTCCACCTCTTGGAGTCCCCGGTTGTCTTCAAGTCTAAGCTCAGGTGCCAAGCCTCATAGGAAGCTCTCTCTTACTCCATGCCCTATATTCATTCCCACCAAGTTCATGCATCCTTCTCTGAAATTACAATCATACAAAAAGAGGCAAAATACAGTCTTTGCCTTCAAGGAGCTCACAATCCAATGGGGGGAACTATAGGCAAACAACTTTTTGCCAATAAACAAGTGGAATACAAGAAAATGGAGGCACTAGAATTAAAACGGGTTGGGAAAGGCTTCCTTTAGAGAAGAGACAAGGACACAAACAGAGAAAGGCAGAGGCAGAGACAGAGACAAAGACACAAAGAATATGTGTGTGTGTGTGTGTGTGTGTGTGTGTGAGAGAGAGAGAGAGATAGAGAGAGAGAGAGAGAGAGAGAGAGAGACAGACAGACAGACAGACAGACAGACAGACAGATAGAGAGAGAGAGAGAGAAAGAGAGAGAGAGAGAGAGAGAGAGAGAGAGAGAGAGAGAGAGAGAGATAATATTTTATACATGCCTAGCAAATAGCAAGGGCTTATTATCTTGTATGTCTATGTTAGCCTCCTCCTTTCAATAAAATATGATATTCATGAGGAAATGGACTCTACTTTTTAGCTTGTATCTCCAGCTATTAGCACAGTGTCTAGCACACAGTAGGAGCTTTATAAATAGATGCTGGATTGAAATGCATCATCCTGAGAACCTGATTTATTTTTTCATAGAGAAAGCACCACCATATGCTCCGACAAAACATTGTCACTCAAGAGTATTTTGGCCGGGGTCAGGATCTCATACACGCAACAACTTATGGACAGATAATCAGTGCGATGAAATTGGGTGGGCCGTTTTGGCTAATGATTTTTCCTCTATGAAACTCAGCCATGTGAAAAAAGCCTAATCAGTTTTACATTTTTAAAGTCTATTAAAAGAATAAGATGAAGTCAGCGAAGGTTTATGAAGATGAGGAGGGCAATATACACAACTGCTTTCTCCAGGATACTTAGGGAACACTACATAAATATTAATAATTCTATCTTACATTTACCTATTGGGCTTCTCAAGGGACATTCATATCTATTATTCCACTTGATTCTCATAGGATTTTGGGCAGATGCCTATGACAGTATTTATTCTCTTCATTTCATAGACAAGGAAACTAAGGCCCAGAAAGATGAAGGAATAATAGTTCCCATTCATAGTACACTGACCAGTTTTTAGAGCAATTTCTTCATAAGGGCCCTTAATCATTCAGTAAAATTAATATTTATTAAGTACCTACTGTGATCCAGCCATGGTGTTAGGCACTTAGACTACAGACAAGAGTATAATATTCCCTGGCTTTAAGGATCTCACATTCTTGACAAGGGAGATAACATACATCTATATAGGTATATATACATAGATACAAGACATATCCCAAATAAATGGTTTTCTTTACCTGTAGATTTCTAGGAAGGTGGAACAGCAACAAAATTCAGAAAAAAGGATAGAAAGCTCTGGAGTCAGAGGGCTTGCTTGCATATTCAATCTCTAATGCTTACTACCTTTATGACTTTGTACAAGCTGCTTCACTATTCTGTGTCTCAGTTTACCCATCTGAAAAATAAAATGCGATGACCATAAGTTCTCTCCTAGCTCTACCATCCTATGACCTGCAAAGTCAACTCGGTTTATTTTGGGACTATACTAATTATCATGTTTTCTCTTGCATGACACTTAAAGTCATTCTTTCTAGAGTAGCTGCATTTTATTCCTAGTTCTGACCTTAAGATCCAGGAAAAGAAATATAAATTTTCCATACTAAAGCCCTTTAAGGTCTTAAAAAGAAAGTGTCATCACTAAATCTACATTATGGCTCACTTTAAACTCTGGTTCTTAGTTTCCCTTTTGATAAACTGAAGAAGGTTAGATGAGAAGGTCTCTGAGATCCCTTCTAATTTTAGGTCTGTGACCTTCTTATCCTATTTCTTCTGCATTTGATGTCCAAAATATCACAGTTTCCATAGGTAAGTATTCCAGTGTTTCTCAGTAGCAAAGTAGTAAAAGAACACCTTCCTCCCCCCCTTCTAAAGACTATATACTATAGTTGTTACGTCCACATAATCTCTCAGATTCAACCATTCCCCCTTAGCACTCACCGGAATGCATCATGGTACATCATAAAGAGACATCGATTTGAATGTGGGGAGCTGAAGTTTTTAAATTCCTGTTTGAATCCCATCTCTGCTCTTTCCTAGCTATGTCACCTTTCTTAAATCATTCCATTTTTCTGAAATTTAATTTCCTCCTTTGAAAAATAACAGGTTTGGATGAAATCATATCTCAAGTTCCTTCCAGTAGTATATCTGCATACTTATGAGTGGCATTTCCTTAACTCTACCCAAGACACAGGCTACCTTCTAGTCACTGCATCTCTCTTCCTTTATTCTGTTTCCTCTATGTAATCCAACAGATGTGTTTACACCTCAGATCTTCCCCAGATTACCAGTAGTGGTACCTTCTACTCTGAAGATCTCTCTTCAAGCTCACTGCTGAGCTATCGAAGGCTAAAAAAGTTCACAGGTATCAAAGGCACCAGAGGAGTCTCCTCTATATGTCTCTGTTCTCTCTTTGTGGCTAGAAAGCTGATTTAACATTAGGAATACCTACTTGGGAGGGAATCCTGCTCCAAACACTTAATAATTGGGTGAATCTGGTCTTGGTGCTTCATTTTCTTATAGTGTGACTTTAGAGAAGTCATTTATCTCCAGAAACCTTGGTTTCTTATTCTGTAAACTTGAGATAATGATGCCAGTAGTGCTTGTCTAAGGCATTATGTTTGGGATCCAATTTAAAGCACTTCATCAAAGTCATCAGTGTAAATGTGAGCTATTTCAGGGATAACAAAAAAGAATCCACTGCCAAATCAAGAACATCCTTCTCTCTCTCTCTCTCTCTCTCTCTCTCTCTCTCTCTCTCTCTCTCTCACACACACACACACACACACACACACACACACACACACACACACACACACACACATTAGATGTGTCCTCAAATGCCTTTTTTTAGGGAAGAAATCTTTTACTTCCACAAGAGAGACAACATCTCAAAATTGTATAACTTGGGACTGAAGACCCATTGAAAAAGGTCTAAACTAAAGGGTAAATAAGTGAAAACAAATCTTAGTCCAAGAGAAAGTGTGAATTGGAAGAGGGTAAAAGTAAGTGACTCCAAAGAGGAGACTGCAGGAGCTTGAAGGGCAGGAATAGGAGAGAGATACAGAGAAGGGAGGGAACACTAAACACTGTTATTTTCACAACTTCCCTTAGCGATAAAATAACATGTAAAGTGCTATGTTGGAACTAAAGAAAGCAGAAAGAAGCCTTCCTGATTTTTGGCCTGAGTTTACTTTGGGACAATGAATGGCCAGGTAATAATTTTACCCTCTCAGATTAACAGACCCTTTTGAATAATAGTACATAAAATAACAGTGTCACAGAGCAAAGGTACAATGGAAAATGTATTGAATTTTGATTCCAAGGTTTTGTGTTCAAAGCTTGGCTCTATAATTGACTATCACTGTGACCTTGATAAATGTTCTTCACATTTCTAGGCCTCAGTTTCCTCAACTGTAAAATAAGGGTATTGATAAGTTCCTTTACAACTGTAAATATGAGTTCAAACTATGGGTATGTCCAAACAAGTCTGAAATTATAGGTACATGGGATACACTTCATTAGAATTCCTTCTCATCCCACTCTAGTATGATTGTTCTCTTTATAACTGCAGGGGACAGAGACATGCTATTTTATAGGGTTCTTGCACTGAACTAATACCCAGAGAACTCATCCCTCAATGACTAACAACTCTCTGTTTACATCCTTCCCATTCCAGTGATTCTGAACACCTGGTGATCATTAATCAAACATTCTTCCCTGTCCCCTACTTCCTACTCCCTTATTCCCATCCCCATCAATCCAATCCCCTAATTTTCCACTTTAAACCCACCTACCCATTCCATTATGCTCTCCAGAATGCCTGCACCATAGATAATAAACTTTCTGTCACTTCAAATCTTTTCCCTTTCCCACTCTTTCCATCTTCTGGCTCTCATTGAGACCTGGCTCCCTCCTGATGATACAGAATCACTGACTACTCTTTCTAACATCCATTGCATTTCCATTGATCATCTCCACTTCATTGGTTGAGGTAGGGGAATTGTGATACTTCTTACTCCCCATTGTCACTTTCAGATTCCTCCTCTACCATCACCCTTCAGTAGCTTTTCCTCCTTGAGGTCCATTCAATTCATATTTAAAATATTTTATTTTATATTTTATTTTTCAATCAAAAGTCTCATAGCTGAGCTCTAGGATATCCCTCTTATTTATTAGTTCCATGGCTGACTCAGTTTGTTTTTCTATAACTAATGGTCTCATATTAAGGGACTTCAATATGCTTATTGGTACTCCCTCAAACATCTTAACTTCCATTTTCTATGATCAGTTGCTCCAAACCACCTCACCTACAAAGGGGGATGTTAATACCCTTGATAATATCACCATCCATCTTTAAATGTACCACTTCCATGTATATGAACTCCAAAATTTCCTTATCAGATTACAATCAGATGACAAATCTCTTCTGCCTTGTGTTATAGGGAAAATGAGGAAAGGCAGGAACTGCTGCCAAAGCAGAGACAGGGAAGATTCCAGAACTCTGTAGAGCGTCAGTGTGAGCTTCTCCTATAGGCAGTTGATCCCTTTGGATGAGTTGAGTGTGTGTGTCTGAACTCCTCAAGTGGACTGAGTGGGTTTGACCATTTCTCCCATTTCCTTGTGGCTATCCTTCTGGTTCAACTGTGTTCCTATTTGTGTATCCAGTTACTCCTGATCTACAGAGATTCTTACAGAACCATTGAAGCCAACTGTCAGTAAGATCCTCTCCCTTTTGTGCCCTTGATCCTGGTTACCTTCAAACCTTTTCCTACTCTAAAAACCATCTAAGGTGGGTGCAGGAGGATTTGGTTAGGGAGGTATTATAGAAGCTTGGACCTTTAGGTAGAGAGTGTGTACTGGTAAAGCAAATAACAACTTTGTGGAGATAACTACTGGATTTTGGTGGGAAGTTTAGTTTCAACATATAGTCAGATCATCCCAATCCCCTTCCCTTCCTTCCCTTACTTTTTTTTTAAACCCTTGTACTTCGGTGTATTGTCTCATAGGTGGAAGATTGGTAAGGGTGGGCAATGGGGGTCAAGTGACTTGCCCAGGGTCACATAGCTGGGAAGTGGCTGAGGCCGGGTTTGAACCCAGGACCTCCTGTCTCTAGGCCCGACTCTCACTCCACTGAGCTACCCAGCTGCCCCTCTTCCCTTACTTTTAATAAGCCCTGTTTTACAACATCTGGGTATTCCTCAAGATTTCTCTTTTTGGCCTTCCAAAACCTGTGTTACTTCTGATAACTGGCCCTAACTACCTGTCTACAACCCTATACCACCAATCATCCAATTTACCTTTTTATTTCCCTTGAAACCTCAGATCCTCCTGCCATCTTAATGTGATTTCTATTCCCTGAACCCCTTGGTCCCCCCATACTCATGTATAAGCTAAAATCCCAGCCTTTCTTCATCTTTACTATTTTGTGAATCAATTAAACTTGATATGGTCATCTTCGTTAGAGTTCCTCCCCCCTTATCTTATTGCCAATATTGTTCTTATCCTCTCATGTTATTTTTAAGATTTGCTTTCTTTGCACTCCTACACACATATTATTTAATTAAGGTAGAGAAAATAAAAAAAACTGTGATGATGAGGTCCAATACAAATTTGTATCAGATAATCTCAACTGAGCCCTCACTGCAGCAAAGCAATCCTTTTACATTTCTCTAATTAGGTCATTCTCTCACTCACCATATAGCTTTTCTAAACTTTTTTTTATCCATCCTCAAATTTCCTATACCCACACATCCCTACCAGTTCAGCAGAAAACCTCCCCTCACATTTCATGGGGAAAAATGGAAGCCATTTCCCAAGATCTCTCTCTTCTCTCCCCTTCATCTCACATCACTAAGAAGTTTTTTTTTTTTCTTAACTCTCCTTTACCTCATCTCACATGAAAAACCTCTCTACCTGTACAGGTGGCCTCATTCTATCTTGTCTGCCATAGATGATTGTCCCATTTATAATCCAATTCTATCACTTATCTTTAGTCTCTTCTCTTTTTACTAACTGCTTTCTTACTCACCAACCTATGCTATTTTTTATTTATTCTATTTTTATTTATATTTTATACTCATTTATTTTTATATATTTATACCCATTCTATTTTTTATTTATATTTTAAACTCTTTCCTTAGTAACACATTCATAATATACTCTCTAACATTTGCTTATTCATTGCCCTAAATATTTCCAAATATCTCTTATTTATGCCCACTTCTCTATATTCACACTACAACCACTGGTGCAGATACTTATCACCTCTCATTTGGACTATTTCAATAGTTGACTGTTTTTTCCTGCCTCAAGTTTTCCCATGTCAATTTGTCCTCTCTCATTTTACCAGGCATTACTTGAGAGTAGAGACTGTTTTATTGATTTGTCTATTCATTCATTCATTCATACATACATACACTCATTCACTTATTTATTAATTTTTTTGCACTTCTCATTTCCCCAAGGGAGGCTTAGCACAGTCCCATAAACATTGTGCATGCTGTGGTAGTTGAACAACCATAAACAAGCAACCTCTCTTCTCTTAACCTCAGTTTTCTGCATCTGCAAATTGGGGTCAAAACTATTTGCAATAGCAATCTCAATATTTTTGAGAGGTCCCAGAGAGATAATATGCTTAAAGTGCTTTGGAAATATTAAAGGATCTTATAAATGTCAGTTACTATCAGCACTTCTTGGTATACCCCCACGCTGAGATAGCAAGTCTCGTCCAGAGCCTCACCTTAAAATGTGAAGGTCAGTAATAACATAAAGGGTCAAATGTGCTGTAAACTTGGCAATTTTCATTTAATTTCATGAGAGTGAGGGTGTAAAGGCTCTGACATATTGCATCTTCCCTTCCTCATCTGCTACCTTATAACTTCCTCTTCACACAGACATCATCGCCAAATCACTAATATTTTTCTTCTGCCAGTTACTTCCCTTTCTAGTGTGAGCATCTTCTGTTAATATTGAGAATCCCATCTGTGTTGAGAATACATCTCCATTGCTGCCCTGGTTTCGTAGCCTTTTTCACCCTTTTTAAATGGTTCTATTATTCTCTAACTGATGTTAAAGTTATATTTTTATTCATTATTTACATATTTCCATCCCAGCTTTTCCTTTCCATCTGCTGGGATCTGTAGGTTTCTACCTCCTTGTAGCTTTACTGAGAACCCATCATGGCCTTGATGGAGGGAAAAAAAAAACAACAAAAAACTCTTCACTCCTTACATTAGAGACCACTGCTTTCTCCAATGCTATTGGTTTCAATTTCCCCAAATGGAATAGAATAAGAAAAGGGCTGGACTTGGTGAAGCCAGAAAACAATTCTGCTATTTGAATGAACATCTCTTGTTTTGTATTTGAAATGAGGCATGTTTTTTTTATTGTTTTTTACATCTCTCAGTCCCAGTTTCTTCATTTGGACATCAGGAGTAATAAACATGGCGGTACATGCCTCCCAGGCCTTTCATGGTGACATTGAAAGTGATAAGCCGATACATTTCCTTAAAGTCTATTTTGAAAAAAAGTTATTATTTCCAAAGGTTTTAAGGTTTACAAAATATCTGAAATCATTTGATCCTCACAACGTTCTTAAGAGGTGGAGGATCTCACTGGCCCATTTAAGATCTAGCTTTCCTATCTCATCATCAATAACTCCCATTTCTGTCCTCTATAATCCAACCAAAAGGTCTTCTCTCATCTCCTATGTATCTTGACACTGGCTGTATCCCAAACTTAGAATATCTTCTCTCAACATCCATCTCAAAGTATTTCTCTTCCAGAAATATTGCCCAAGAACCGCCATGAAGGCTTTTATGGTTCCTCCAACTGTTAGTGCCTCCCCTCACGAGCTAGCTGGTATTTAGCCTCACAATTATTTATTCTGTATATGTTTAAATATGTACTTGATGTCTCTCCTTAAAAAAATAAATTGAGAATAAAGACTTCTTCGTTCTTTCTACATGTATCCACAGAGGCTGACAGAATGTCTACCAAAGAGCAGTGCTTAATAATTGTTTATTATCAGATAGGATATTGTGTTCTGTCTTAAATATGTATGGAACTAGAATTTGGCTTTCCCAAGATTTGTTGATTAAATAATTTGTTCAGGATTATATTGCTATTGAGTTTCTAAGGTAGGATTTGAACACAGGTCTTATTCAAGTCAAGCTTTTAAGGGCTTATTAAATGTCAAGCCCTACACTTTTTTTTTTTTTCAGGAGAAGATAGTGTTGAAAGCAAAGTTGAGATGTTGAAAGTAAACCAATTGCAGGCAATATGGTTAGGAAAAAGGCAGGAAGTGACTTGGAGATCTGGTTGGAGGTCCATGGGAAATGGAAGGATTAAGAATAAACTGGGAAACAGGTGATATAAAATCCAAATATATTGATTATTATGTTTTTAATCTATAATCCAAAGAATACTGAAGAACAGATAGAATATGGAAGCTTAGAGTAAGGAAGATCCCTGGTCAAAGACTTCCTCAGACACTGTGTTTTAGGGAATTCACTGGAAATTCTCTGGGCTTTAGTTTCCTCAGCTCTAAAATGGCTTCTGACATCTTTTTTTTATTCTAAATCTACAGTTCTAGGAGCCAGCAGCATAGTGAGTATACTCCAAGCTTTGTGTGAAAAAAAGGGCTCCAGAATGTTCACATCAGCAAGTGAGAACTAATGTGGAATTTGTTTTTGTTGTTCTGTCATGTCTGACTCTCTATGACCCCATTAATGGTTTTCTTGGCAAAAACATTGGAGTGGTTTGTCATTTCTTTCTCGTTTTACAGATGAGGAAACTGAGGTAAACTGGATTAGTGACTTGCCCAGGGTCACATAGCTAGTAAGTGTCTGAGGCCAGATTTGAATTCATGAAGATGAATTTCCTGACTCCACGTCTGGCATTCAAACTTTTTTTGTGACTTGGGTCTCTCTGGCAGTCAGATGATACTCACGGATCCCTTCTCAGAATCATGTTGTTACTTTTAAAATAAGTGAAGAAAAAGCTAAATTTCAGTTTGAAACGAATGAAATATGTAGGTACTGACTTCTACTTCTACAAAGTAGAAGTCCTGCCGTGGCTCAGTGGATTGAGAGCCAGGCCTAGAGAAGGGAAGTCCTAGGTTCAAATCTGGCCTCAGACATTCCCAGCTATGTGACCCTGGGCAAGTCATTTGACTCCCATTGCCTACTTGGAACCAATACACAGTATTCATTCCAAAATGGAAGGTAAGGATTGCAAAACAAACAAACAAACAAACAGACAATAAAAAAAAACAAATAAACAAACAAATAAATAAATAAAGACTACATGAGGGGCAGTTAGGTGGCTCAGTGGACTGAGATCCAGGACTAAAATCCTTGGTTCAAATCTGTCCTCAAAGATTCCTTAGCTGTGTGACCCTGGGCAAGTCACTCTACCCTCATGGCCTAGACCTTACTGCTCTTCTGCCTTAGAACCATATACAGTATAGATTCTAAGATAGAAGGTAAGAGTTAAAAAAAATAATTAATAGGGGTTCTCTATGGGCAATGGTGTAGAGAAAGTAAATAGAGAGGACAGAAGAAATCTTCCAAGGCAGAGTGGCCGTCTGGTCCTTATTTTACAAGTGAGAAAAGAAATGACTTGGCCAAGGTCAAAAAAATCGGATCACGAAACCAACCACTTCGAAATTGATCACTCAGCAAAAAGGGAGACGCCCCACATCTGATTCACAGGGTTTTTCTGCCAGTAGCCCGGCTTTAACAGGGGTTCAGGGCTAACAGCTGTGACTGTGTGGAAGGGGCAGGCCACGTGCTGGAGGCAGCCAGGTGCTCGGCAGAGCCCGAGAGAGCTGGCTTAGTTGTGCCAAACTGAGCCATCCCAATTTTGTCTTCTCCATGGCATTTGTACTGGAAGAGTTGGCACAGAGACAGACAGGGCTCGACATCTGAATATAAAGGAAGCCAAAGGCTCGGAGGATAAGGGGGGAACCATGGATTAAGAGCTGGAAGCCATCTTCAAGGCCACTGGATCCAAACCCTTAATTTTAGATATATACATGGATGGAGATAGATATGTATACACATACACACATACATAAACACACACGTGTTTCTACATGTGTACACCTATTTGTGTGCATATCTGTACACCTACTTATACACACATGTAGATATATGCGTGTGTATATATCGATATAGTAAATACTATGTGTATAAAAATACATACACTACATATAGTTTATATATTACATTATTAATATTGTACTGTATTATATAATAGATCATGTCATGTTATATAATTTATATTATATATTCTACTGAATTACATTACATTATTAACTTGGAGGTACCTATTAGGTATAAGACAACAAGAGAAAACATATCATCGATCCACAAAATCAAACTATTTCCTGAAATCCAACTGAAGCCAGAAGCCATCTCCAGATCCCTTCTTTATGCAGTCAGGATCACGTCTAAATTCATTGGATCCATTTTAATTTTCCCCTGGGACAGAGCTCAGGGTTAAGCAGGCACTGAAGGGAACCCCAAGTTTCCATGACGTTTCTAGGAGGAATGAAGGGACAAATATAAAAAGTAACATCCTCAATTTAGAGATGAACCACGGAAATCTTCTGGTCCTTCTGCTCATTTGACAGAGAGAAAAATGGAAGCCCAGGAAATTGAGATAATTTCCCCAAGCAACCAAGAGACGTGACCGAAAAAGCATTCAACCCTATGTCCTTTGGCTCTATAGGAATTTGTTCATATTAGGAATAACAGTGGGGAAAAGTAGGGCAAAAGGAGCCAAGGTCAGAACTAGGAACACAGAAGGATGGAATTAGAAGTGGAATAGACCACAAAGACAATCTAGTCCAATCCACCCCCTTATTGTAGAGAAAACTGAGGTTGAGGGAAATAAAATGAGGTTGAAAAGGTCATACAGACAATCCTAGATCTAAGGTCAGAAAGGGATTTTGAGCCTGTGTAGTCCAACATCAGTCATCTTACAGAAAGGAAACAGAGGCATAGTGAGGATTAGTGACTTGGCCAAGGTCACGCCCATACTAAATTGGAGAGCTATAGATAAAAATCTAGGGCCTTTGACTTCTAAGCAAGTCTTCTTTTTACTGAGCCACGATTTCTCCCAGATATATGATATTCTAGGAAAATTATCCGAGAGAAAAAAAAAAGTATAGTGTATATAGCTGTGGGTAGAACAAGGAAGACTTCCAGGAAGTATCTGAGTTGAGCTCTAAAATTCAGCCTTGTAGGGATGCAGCTGGCTCTGATGATAGAAATCCGCTGCAGAAACCTTCACAGAAAGCTGTATTTTGAACCACACTTGGGTAAAAGATGGCTTTGACAAGCACACTCCCAGCCATGGTTAATGACCCTTGCCAACGCGATTGTCCCAAGTTGAAATAAAGAGCCTGTGACATCCCACCCTCACCTAGAGATTCATTATTGGAACAATTCAGAAGGGGAGTGAGATTGTCAGTGTAAAGAATGAAGCCTGGCTGGAGAGTCCTTTGGCAGTGGGGCCACACAAAGAATTACCTCCTAGCAGGTGGTTGATATTCATAGAGAGACAAAAGAATAGGAGAGGATGCAGAGAGAAGGGAAGAGGATTCCCAGCCCTGTGTCCAGCTCTGAAAGGCAAGGATGGCATGGTATGTTCTTGGACATTTCAACGCCTCCCAGGAGCTGAATGTCACACAAAAGCGTCTGTGTGCGTAGGAAGAAGAAAACTCAGGGACAGATTGGCAAAATTATGTTCTGAGACCAAGAGATCAGAATGAGACAATTACAGCATCTCAGCATGTTGCATCTATCAAGGCGATTACCAGCTTGGTCTATGTCATTACTCTTCAACCTGCGTTCAGGCGAAACTTTGTCAGCGACCATTTGGGGGCTGAACAAACTAGATACCTAACAGGGATCTGGGGCACGTGATTCATGGAGACCCCCAGAAGTTCCCCCTCAACCCCCCCAAAGTAAAATCCAGTTCAAGTTTCATCTTGATTCACTTCTGGGTAATAATTGAGTTGGATCAATGTGGATGTGGCCTGTAACCATAAAGTGCTAGAAAAACAAAAGCTCTGGCTTTTATTAACATTCCTACTCATGAAAACAGCTGAAGAGGCCCCCAGTGGAACTTGAAAAGTGCCTAGGAAGTTAATCAGTCTCAATCAATCCCCTAATCCCAGAATCTCAGTGAGAAGAGGCCACAGAGGCCAACTAAGCTAACTCATGCTAGTACACAAATCTTTTCCATATTCGGTCCTCCAGGCTTCTCCTCTAAAAAAAAAAGAAAAAGGGTGGGGGATTATTTGCATTTGTATTTGTATCCCCACTGCCTAACATGGGACCTGGAACATAGTAGATACCTAAACAGTATCATTAAATTATATTATATTAAATTACTATATTTTATATTATATGTGATATATTAAATTAGATATATTATATATGAATATATTATTAAATTATATATTAAAAATTAATTCTGAGAGAGCCTAATTTATTTCCATCTCAGCCAGTGAGTCTTAAGGCTTGATTATGAAGCAGGAATTTGGCCCCTCATTCCTTCTATCCTATCCTACTACAGTAACTTATACAACCATATAAGGTTGAAAAGTTAGAGTCTACTCATTTCCTATATGTGCACAGCATCCTGAACTTTCAATGGTGTTGGTTCTCAGTCAGTCAGTTGACAAGAATTTATTAAGTACCTGTAATGTCAGGAAGGGTAGTTAGTTATCTCCATGGATAGAGAACTGGGCCCGGAATCAGGAAAACTCATCCTCCTGAGTTCAAATCCAGTCTTGGACATTGTTTGCCTCAGTTTCCTTTTCTCTAAAATGAACCGGAGGAGGAAATGGCTAATCATTCCAGTATCTTTGCCAAGAAAACTCCAAATGGGGTCACAAAGAGTTAGATATGACAGAAAACAATTGAAGAATTATTAAAAAAAATACGTTAGGTACAGAGTTAAGAGTGGGGGACCCAAAGAAGACTCAAAATAGTCTCTGTAGTTATGGAATACATGATCCAGTGGGAGAAGCAAAGTGCAAATGATTATGTACAAATAAGACATGCGCAGGGCAAATTGCAGGTAATCTCAGAGGAAAGGTCCTATTATTAAGGGGGATAGGAAAGAATTCTTTGAGAAGATGAGATGTTGGTTGGGAATGAAGCAGGGGGAGACATCATAGAGATGAGAAGAAAGAACATTCCAAGCATGGGAGAAAGTCAGATTCTGGAATTGGGAGACGGAGTGTCATATGTGAGGAAGATCAAGGAGGAGGACAGTGTGCAAAACAACAATGTACTGAAGCTATAATTTGGTATAAATAGAAAGTGATTTCAGAGGGAAAGGACTCCTTAATTCAATCCATTGGCATTTATTAAGTTGATATGCTGTGTCACCCACTGTGCTACATGTTAGGAAGTAAGGACAGCAATGATACCGTCTCAGACCTCAAGGGGGGAAAGAAGACATACACAGATTAGAAAATGTAAAATCTGTACAAGATCAACATGAAGTCATTGACAGGTAGGATTGGTATTGGGAAATCCTAACAACCATGCGATTTAGGAAGGGGAGGGTCTTCAGTAAGAGTGGCCACTTGAGATTATACCTGAAGGGAGCCAATGGTGGAAAACATTGATGGTCAGAGAGAGAGAGAGAGAGAGAGAGAGAGAGAGAGAGAAAGAGAG
>NC_058131.1:24191224-24220865 GCF_016433145.1 Gracilinanus agilis
GAGAGAGAGAGAGAGAGAGGATGAGAGAGAGAGAGAGAGAGAGAGAGAGAGAGAGAAAGAGAGAGAGAGAGAGAGAGAGAGAGAGAGAGAGAGAGAGAGAGAGAGAGAGGAGTGAGAGGCATAGAGAACAATCTGTGTGAACACTTGGAGAAGGAGGGATGCATAAGGAACATTGCTGGTGGAAATGTAGTGTTTGTGAGAGGGAGGAGTGTGCAAACAGTTTTGTAAGGATAGGTCTGAGCCAGAGTGTGAAGGATTTAAAATGACAAATGAAATTCTCTCCACATCTTCTAGGGTTTTGAAACTAGGGTTGTGGCTTAGGGAGAGAATATTCTCTATTCTCTATTGTGCAGGTTTCCACTTCAGGGAATGGGCTTGCTCCAGAAATTTCTTTCTCCATTCTCCTAATAAAAATTTAGTTGAACTGAGTCCCATTGCTTCAGGACCCTGATCTCCTGACATCTTTATTGGTCCAACACAGAAATAGGTTAACATTTCCAAAGATCGTTTTGGTATTTTGACAGAAGTCCTTCCTGAGTCGAAGCTCTTTGGAGGGGATTTCATGAACTTTATTGGACCTTGAGGTAGGACCTTAATCTTGCCCTACTTAGTAGTTCCTCACCTTCTTTGCACATAACAGCTCTGGGTAGAAGTGGGAGGAGGGACCAAGGGGACAAAACAGAGACTGAAGTACATCCATTCCCAGAGCTAATCCATCATGGGTTCCCACCTCTCCTGATCATTACAAGTTAACTGCTTCTGCACCTCCTGATGTGGTAGATGGGAAATGAGTCTCTGGGGGGTGACAGCAAGAAATTAATTTGATCGATTTATTTTCTGTGTTCTACGTTTCAGGAGCAAACGCTCTCTCCATCCCAATGGTGCACATTTATGCTCTCCCATTCTCAGAAAGCAAATTTATAGCGCCTAACGAACAAAATTCTTTCAGTGAAGGTCAAAGACAAATGTGCCCATCCATCTCTCTTTACCTTTGTGGGCAGCCTTCCATTGTTTTTCTCTTTTTAATTTCTGAGTTTGGTGGGTGGGGGGTTGGGGAATCTTTTGTAGAGAGGGGATAAAGAAGGGGGGGGCTCTCTAGAATGCCTAACCCAGATGCTGTCTTTTTAAATAGGCCTTTCTCTATCTCCACATTTTTTGTTATTTACTCCAATGATGCTTTGTGTAGATTTTCAACAGATTAAATATTTACCCATAATAGTAGCTAATAATTTAAAGTTTGTGAAGTACTTTACATATAGTAACTAATTTGATTCTTACATAATCTTCTGAAGTAGGTGCAATTATCCCCATTTTATAGATAAGGAAATTGAGGTTGACTTGCTTAAGTCACTTGCCCGGATTCACACAGCTAATATCTGAGAGAAATTTTATGGCTAGGCCACCCTGAGTCCAAATCCAGTGAGAGCTCCAATTGACAAGCCATTGAGCCATCCCATTTCTTTCTACCAATAGAATATGAGTTGAGGTAGAAAATCATTGTTTTATTATTACAGTTAAATAGATCTTCATGACCTCATTTGGGGTATTTGGCAAAGATACTGGAGTGTTTTGCCATTTCCTGCTCCAGCTCATTTTAGAAATGAGGAAACTGAGGCCAACAGAGTTAAGTGACTTGCCTGGGGCAGCACACTTATTAGGTGTGTCGCCCCAGGCAAGTCTGAGGAAAGATTTGAACTTGAACTCGGATCTTCTTGACTGCAGGCCTGGTGTGCCATCCACTCTGCCACATAGTGAATCAACGGGCAGGGATTACTTTGATTATTTTGTCTGTTCCCCCAGTGGACTTTTGTGCAGAGAAGAGAAATTGTCACAGGACATGGAATAAGATGGAGCAGGTACAAAGAGAGAGAGATGTAAATGAGTGGGACTTGCAAATGGATGGAATTCAAGATCCATTTGAGTACTGATTATCCCTGTCTAGCACAGTACCTGGCACAAAGAATTTGCTTAATAAATTATAACAGCTTGTGGAATTTAGCTAAATTGGATTGGATTGAGCTGAACCGAAAAAAGGGCTAAGTATAGGGAAGGAAGAATTTGAGTCTGGAATCAGAGAACTGGGTTTGAATCTAGCCTTTCCACTAATACACATGCATCTCTGCTGCAAGACTCTAGGCCTCAGTTTCCTCATATGTAAAAAGGATTTGATGTTCTCTACTGTGCCTTCTACTTCACTTCCCTTTACCAACATGGTTTCAACTCCACAAACATTAACACTGGGTACTCCTTCCCCATGTTCCTGCTTCTTTCCTCTCACAGACTATCTCCCCTCATTAGATTGTAAGTTCCTTGAGGGGAAGGATTGCTTTTCTTTATCTTATCTGTATTCCCAGCACTTAGCACCATATCTGGCACATAGTAGGTGCTTAATAAATGTTTTGGTTGTGTATCTGTTTGTCTTTTCCTAGCACCTCACTCTATCTGTATTATTCCATGTATTGAATTGAACCAAACTGAGCTAAACAATGGGAACTTCAGATTTTAATAGGCGAGGGTTTGGCAAAAAAACAAAACCTTTGTGAGGGGGATGAAATGAAGAAATCCCAACTCCCCTTTTTTCCTCAGGGAATGGAAAGTTGCTATTCTGCATGAACTCAAGGAAAGGCAGGACCTATTGATGTCCCATTCCTAGACAAGCAAGACATGGCACTTAATTGGTCAGTATTTTGAGTCCCAATTTTGTCATTGGGTAGGAAACCTCCAGGCTTATAAATTTGGATCAAGGACTTTCAGAACATACCAGTTTGGGTAGAGGAATTCCCAAGCAATGTATTGGCAGTGGCAGGGGTGGGGGAGTGAAGCAGAGCTCCCAAACCTGTAGGGATTCAGGCATGGGCTCCTAAAAGGGGTAGCTCAGGAATCCATCCTTGAAATAAGATTTTCTAGACATGAATGTGAGGAAGTCGGAACATTCAGGTATGGGGAAAGACTCGTTCACAGGCAGATTCAAGAGAAAGAATGTTATAGATCAGGAACAGCAAGCGAGCCAATTTTGCTGGAAGGTAGAATGCATGAGAGTAATGAACAAGAAATAGGAAGAAGTTATAGCTGAATCATGAAGGACTTTAAATGTCAAACTGAGGAGTTCCTGCTTTAGCCTAGAGGCAACTGGGAACCACTAGAGATTGCAGAATCAGTCAGTAAGCATTTAGTTAGCACCTACTAGGTACGAGGTACTTCTGCTAATTTCTTTTTTTTTTTTTTAACCCTTGTACTTCGGTGTATTGTCTCATAGGTGGAAGAGTGGTAAGGGTGGGCAATGGGGGTCAAGTGACCTGCCCAGGGTCACACAGCTGGGAAGTGGCTAAGGCCGGGTTTGAACCTAGGACCTCCCATCTCTAGGCCTGACTCTCACTCCACTGAGCTACCCAGCTGCCCCCTCTTCTGCTAATTTCTAATCACTATGCTATGTAAGTACCATGCTAAGCACATGAGTCCTGACATCATCAAGCCTTTTTCTCATTGCTGAGAGATAAAAATGTGCAGGAAAGAAGATCTGAGTTTTGGGCCAAAACTTTCATTAGACTTAATTTTGGCTCATAAAGCTCAGTAGCCCCTTGTGACCAAGAGCAAGTCTGACTCTATTTCTCGTTTTCTCAAGATTTAAAATGAATATAATGATGAGAAAAACCTAACTCTTTGGACTGTTTTGACAAAAACACAGAACCGTTTTGTTACTATAAAGTCATTTCAGTCATGTCCAACTCTTTTGTGGTCCCATTTGTGGTTTTCTTAGCAAAGATGCTATTTCCTTCTCTAGCTCGTTTTACAGTTGAGGAAACTGCGGGAAATAGGGTTATATGATTTACCTGGGGTCACATAGCTTGTAAGGATAGATTTAAACTCAGTTGGAAGAGACTTTCTGACCCTAGGTCCAGAGTTTTTCTCTTCTATGTCACAATAAAGTGTGTTTTTTAATCCATGTCATTAAAAATGATAAAATATTCAATTAAAATGGTTAAATATGGATTCAGAAATGGTTGAACAGATCACAGTATGTGGCTCAGTCAACTAATATCTATTAAGCACCTACTATGTGTCAGGCACTATGCTTAATTGTAGAAATACAATGAAAGGTAAAAACTAGTCCCTGCCTTTAAGGAATTCACAATCCAAAAGGGATGATAGAATGTAAACAAGTACAAGTATACTTTCCACATCTTGACTTTCCCCAACTCAGCTTCAATATATTGTAGGTCAGAATGAGATATTAAATGAGGGTTAGGGAGGGGTTTGGTTGCTTAGTAGTTAGAGAGATAGGCCTAGAGATGTAGTGTCCTGGGTTCAAATTTGACCTCAAACACTTCCTAATCATGTGACCTTGGGAAAGTCACTTAACCTCCATTGACTAGCCTTTACCCAGATATTCTCCCAACCATTCTATCATCTTCTCCCAATCTACTCTATATTATTTCTTCCTATAGTCTAATACTATTGAAAGAATAGTTGTCTTGGCCTCTGATGACTAGATATCTGGTACTAATTCTAACACTAAATAGTTCATGACCACTGGCATGACACTTAAATTTATCATGCCTTACTTTTCTCCTCTTTAAAATGACGGGGAGGGTTGATATGATTGTCAAAGTATCTACCTACTCTCAGCCCTATGGCTACTTCCCTCATTCTCCAGTCACGGTAGAAAAAAGAAGACATAGAGGAAGAGGATGGGAGCCATATCAAAGATGACAGGGACGGGAAAACATGCCTAGACCTTAAAGAAGAATATTGTATTATAATGTGTTTCTCTGGGTTTGAATATGTTCTTACAGTCATCTGTAGTACTGAAATAGGACATCTAGCTTACACTCTAGAGTTCCAGACCTGACATCAGGAAGACATCTTCCTGCATTCAAATCCATCCTCAGACACTTTCTAGCTGTGTAACTCTAGGCAAATCATGTCACCCATTGTGCCTCAGTTTCCTCATCTGTTAAATGACCTGGAGAAGGAGATGGCAAAGCGCTCCAGAATCTTTGCCAAGAAAAACCCAAATGGAGTCATAAAGAGTGGGGCACAATTGAAACAACTCAACAACAATAATAGTGAAATATAGTGGTCATTCAATGATGGCCATTCTTTGCCCATTAAGGCTGACTCTAAATTGATTAGAACCAGGAGAACATTGTATTTAGTAACAGAAATATTGTATAATGAACAACTGTGAAAGATTAAACTATTATCAGCAATTTAAGGATCCAAGATAACACCATAGAATTCATGACAAAAAATGCTATCCACACTCAAGGAAAAAAATGTTGGAGTCTGAATGCAGACCATTTTTCATTTTATTTCCTTCACAAATGTTTTCCTGTATGTGTGATATATGTCTTCTTACATGACATGAGGAATATGTAAATATATATTGCATGACAGAGCTGGTATTAATCAATATCAGACTATTTACATCCTCAGGGAGAGAGGAAGGGAAGAAGGGAGGAAGAGAATTTGAATAACCAAATAACAGATAGTAAGTGTTAAAAATTGTTCTCTATGTAACAGATAAACAAGTTAAAAACAAAGACTGAATCTAAATGCTTAGTTCCATTTAACTGAGGTCAATGACCTTCTTTAGCCTAGTTAATAGGTAGCTACTATCTCTTCCATCTCTATTTGTTTCTCAAAGAAGGAAACTGAATAATTAGGTCACCTTTAGTGCTAAATAATGACAGACAAATTTCTAACTTTAATAACAATTTTAAAAATGTTATATCAAAAATGGGGAAAATCAATACTTTAAATACTAAAAAAATACTTTAAAGTTTTCTTATATCCCACGAAAAGTGAAAATAAAGGACCTCATTTCAGCCATTGTGACTGAAATCATTTGATAAAGAAAGAAAGAGTATGGCTCTTTGGTATCCACTAGATAAGGAAAGAAATAAATTCCTTGGGTCTTAGATTTTAAATTTCTATGTTCTACTGAATTGTTCAAGGGAAGAATTCTTACCTAGATCTGCGTGCAGAAATGGTATTATCTGGTTAGAAATCCATTCCTTAACTAGATTACAAAAAGAGCTTCCCCATAGGAGATGAGATTCAGAGCAAGGAAGTTTTAGGGGATATAGAGCATGGTAAGAACAAACAGTTGGTTTGAAGGTTGTGGGCCAGAGAGAGAAATATTGGGCATGTTTGCTGGTGCTTGAACTGAAGACCTATTTTTCTGATGTTAGAAGAAATAAAAACAAGTACAGATCCTCTGGGGAGTTTCCAAGAGGCAGTCAAAGAATTAGAACTTGTTTTGCTTTGAGATACCACCTCATATCTATGAGATTGACTAATATGATAGAAAAGGAATATGAAAAATGATGGAAGGGAAGTGGAAAAATAAGGATATTAATGAAATGTTGGTGGAGTTGTGAACTGGTACAAACAGTCTGGAGAAGTATACACAAAAAGATTTACAGTTGGGTTTGTACCCCAAAGAGATCATAGATAAACAGACTTGTAGGAAAATATTTATAGCTGTGCTTTTTGTGGTGGCAAAAAAAACTGGAAAATGAGGGTATGCCCTTTAATTGGGGAATAGCTGAACAAACTGTGGTATATGCTGGTGATGGAATATTATTGTGCTCAAAGGAATAATAAACTGGAGGAATTCCATGTGAACTGGAAAGACTTCCAGGAATTGTTGCAGAGTGTAAGGAGCAGAGCCAGAAGAACGTTGTACACAGAGACTGATACACTGTGGTAAAATTGAATGTAATGGACTTCTGTACTAGCAGCAATGCAATGACCCAGGAAAATTCTGAGGGACTTATGGTAAAGAACTCTACCCACATTCAGAGGAAGAACTGCAGGAGAGAAAACACAGAAGAAAAGCAACTGCTTGAACACATGGGTTGAGGCGGACATGATTGGGGATGTAGCCTCGAAACTACTACACCAATGCAACTATCAACAATTTGGAAATAGGTCTTGATCAATGACACATGTTAAAACCAGTGGAAATGCACATCGGCTATGGGGAGGGAAGTGGGGGAGGTGAAGGGGAAAGTAAGGACATGAATCTTGTAACCATGTTAACTTTTCTAAAAAATAAATATTATTAAAATGTTAAAAAAAATAAAATAACAGAAAGTTTTCCTTCTGGCCATGAGCAGAATTTGTAGTTTATGACTGGAATTATAAAATTAAACCACAATATGTCTTGGTATTTGCAAAAAAAAAAAAAAGGCTTATGAAATTCTGCATACTTTTTGACCCAGCAATATAACTCTTAGGTCTATATCTCGAAGAGTTCAAAGAAAAAGGAAAAGGACTTACACATACAAATACATTGATAGCAACTCTTTGTGGTGGCAAAGAATTGGAAATTGAAGGGATGCTTATCAGCTGCAGAATGACAGAACAAGTAGTGTTATACGATTGTGATGAAATACTAATGTCCTATAAGAAATTATGAGGGAAATTATTTCAGAAAAAACAAACTAGAAAAACCTATATGAATTGATGTAAAGTGAAGTGAGCAAAACTTGTAAAACATTGCACACAGAAATAGCAATATTGTAACAATGATCACCTGTGAAAAACTTAGCTACTCTTATCAATACAATGATCCAAGCAATCCCAAAAGAATCATTATGAAAAATTCTATGCACTTCCACAGGGAGCCCTTATGAAATTTGAATACAAAGTAAAGCATATTTTCCTGTTTTCTTTTTCTTCCTTATTTTCTTGCATAAGTAAAAAAAAGTAAATTAGAAATAAATGAATATAATATAGACATTTATTTTACATTATTTTATATATTTAATGGGTATCACATTGCTTGCCTTCTCAATGGAGAGCAGAAAGATCTGGAGGGAAGGAAAGAATTGGACACTCAAAACATATTTTTAAAAACCTGAATGTTAAACTTGCAAACAAACAAACTTATTTTGATACCCAGAAAAGGAAACATTTTTTAGGCAACTAGATGATGTAGAGGATAGAGTTGGGTCTGGAATCAGTAATATCTAAGTTCATCTTTGGCTTTAGACTCTTATAAGATGTGTGGGATTTGTCTGCCTCAGTTTTCTCATCTGTAAAATATGGATAATAGAAGCACTTACCTCCCAAAAGCATTGTGAGAATCAAATTAAATGTGTTAAACACCTTCCAAAACTTAAAAGACAACATAAATACTGCCTGCTGTTATCATTATTATTTGTATGTTGCAGAGGGACATGGAAAATTTTGAATTGGAAGGAAGATCTAACTTAAAAGCCTACTCCAGGGGGATATAGCAAAATTAAGACACTAATGCATTGCTGGTGGAGTTGTGATGTGATCCAACCATTCTGGAAGGCAATTTGGAATTATGCTGAAAGGGCTATAAAAGAATGCATACTTTTGATATGCATACCACTAGATTTGTATCCCAAAGAGTTAAAAAATGTGAAAGAATCTCTTTGTACAAAAATATTTATAGCTGAAATTTTTGTGGTGGCAAAAAAATTGGAAAATGAGGAGATGTCCCTGGACTGGGGGAATGACTGAACAAATTGTAGCATATGATGGTAATGGAATACTATTGTGCTATAAGGAATAATGAATTGATGGACTTCTAAAAGAACTGGAAAGACCTACATGAATTGAGGCAGAGTGAAATAAGCAGAACCAGGAGAACATCATACATAGTAACTGAAACATTTTGGGACGATCAAATGAAATTGACTTTATTACTAAAAGCAATGCAATGATCCAGGACAGTTCTGATAGACTTATGAGAAAGAATGCTATCCACATCAAGAGAAAGAACTGTGGGAGTGGAAATCCAGAAGAAAATATATGATTAATCACTTGTTTATATGAGTGTATTATTTGAGGTTCTGGTTTTAAAATATTATAACAAAAATGAACAATATGGAAATTGATTCTAAATGATAATATATGTATAACTGAGTGAAATTGCTTGTGAATTCTGGGAGGAGGGAAGCAAGAAGAGAGAGAGAGACAAAAGAATCATGTAACCATGGGAAAATTATAAATAAAATATAAATTATTTTTTTAAACCCTTGTACTTCGGTGTATTGTCTCATAGGTGGAAGATTGGTAAGGGTGGGCAATGGGGGTCAAGTGACTTGCCCAGGGTCACACAGCTGGGAAGTGGCTGAGGCCGGGTTTGAACCTAGGACCTCCTGTCTCTAGGCCTGACTCTCAGTCCACTGAGCTACCCAGTTGCCCCAATATAAATTATTTTTAATGCCTCCTCCAGTTCCAAGAATTACTGAATACCAAATACTCAGCTAACTGCAGGGATACATTACATATGAGATATGTACTTCATATGTACCATCCAAGTATGAAAACTCCTTCCACCAATGTAATTAAATGTGTTTACCATGATGACTATCACAATGATGGCAACTAGTACAAGTATTCCTTCTCAGTTGTTTCTTTTGTTCAGTAATAGAGTTTTATGAGGGAAGCACTAACTTGATATAGGGGGCAGATTATTGGAACTGGAGTCAAGAAGACTTGATTTTGAATCCTTTCTCAGAAATTGGAAAGGATTTAGAACTGGAAGTGAGTCAGTAAGCCAAATAGTGTTTATTAAGTGTTGAATATTTGGCCAGAGGGTAGGTAGATGCCTCAGTGGATAGAGCACTGAGATTTGAAACAGGAAGATTCTGAGACTTTGTAGCTGTGTGACCCTGGGAAAGTCACTTAACCCTGTTGGCCTCAGTTTCTTCATCTGTAAAATGAAATAGAGAAGGAAAAGGCAAAGCACTCCCAGTATCATTGCCAAGAAAACTCCAAAATGGGGTCACAAAGTATCTGACTGAATAGAAATGACCTAATGACAGCAACAACAGCTATTTGTGGCCGGGTCTCCCTGACAGCAGGTCCAATTCCATCCACTACAAAATGTTCTAGCAGTACTGTCTCAGAGACAATTTCTTCACTGCATAGTACCACTTACCTCATAAGGTTGTTGTGAAGACCATATGTGACATACGAAAAGTCCTTTGCACACCTTATGTAAATGTCATATATTATTATCATTTTCACTATGTGCATTTCCTCCTAACAAAGAAATGGAAATATTTGACCAATATCAAAAGAGTTTCAGCCAAGCCTTTTCTTTGCTACCAAAAATCACTGAAATTAACTGTTGACTCATATATGTATGTATATATATGAAAGCAGTTATTACATCAAGGGTCTGTTATTTCTCAGGTATGACAACTCCTTCATGGAAGGAGATTGTGAAAAATCTATTTTATCTTCTTTTTCCTCTAATTTCATTCTCATCTCTGAACCCTCTTCTTGCCTCTTAAAACCAGACTAGACGAGGTTCTTGACATCAGTTGCTAATTATTACCTCTAAGGTTCTTAGTATCTCAGGTACTAGATTTAGAGTCAAAAGACTTGTATTCAGATTCCCGATGGACCACTTATTACATGAATGACTTTGAGTTACATAAAATGTTTAGACTTGATAGTAGATAAGATCCTAAACTGGAAATATGAATCCTAGATATTATCCCCATGATAAGGTATCTGGGTTTTGTTTTCCCTAATAAGCAGACACCAAAGTCATATGCCTTGATTCAAAAGTCACGCAGTTAATTAATGATGGAAGAGGTGTTAGAGCCCAGGTCTCCTGGTCTAGTGTGAGGACAACTTTATATAAAATGTGTTATGTTGTTTTACTGATTTTACCTTTCTGGACATACTCTACCCAAATCTTCTATTACAGAGCCAAAATAGATAGTTAACCAAAACACCATTGACACAACAAATGCCCATAACAGTATTTCCAACAGTTGACATAGTTCACTATTCCCTTGTCCCTTAAAAATGAGGGCAGAACATATTTTCCTTTCTCCTCTATGGCCAATATCTTCCATTATAATAATAATTAGCTGTTTTTATTATTGATTAGTCATTTTTCATTCATATCCTAAACTTTCCAAAAACCCATTTTTGGTATTTTTGACAAAGATACTAGAGTGGTTTGTCATTTCCTTATCTAGCTCATTTTACAGGTAAGTAAACTGAGGCAAACAAGGTTAAGTGACTTTCCCAGGTTCACTTAGCAAGTATCTGAGGCCAGATTTGAGCTCAGGAAAAGGAATTCTTCCTGACTTCAGACTTGGCACTCTATCTACTATCCCACCCAGCTGTCCTTTATAACTATATAGCATACAGATATACCTTGTTTTTCTATTTATACTATTGTAATCTTTATGTATTCTATGTTGCTGATTCTACTTCATTTTGCATTGTCTTTCCATGTGTCTGTAAATTCCTCATATGTTTTCAATCAACACATTTTCAGAAGTAGCTTTCTAAGTGTCAGGTTCTGTGTCAAGTTCTGGATTATAATTGGTATTGAGAGACATTTTGTAGGTGAACCTCCCATGCCCTTCCAGAGATGTCCATTTGGTATATTGGTAGCTACAACCTGTTTTGGATGTTGTCCAAAATCAACCTGCTTTAGATTGAATTCTATTCTAGAAGCAATAGTGGACTAATGAGATTCCAATAAAATTATCCATCCCTACTAAGCAAAGTGTTTACCCGACATAGTCAAGTTTCTGAGTCTCTTCCTTACCCCATCTTAAGGTACATTATGTTTCCTCTTTCAAAAGGATTAAAATTTAATTAAGTGATGGTCCTGTTCAGAGAGTAGGAAAGAGGCAAGTAAGGAATGAAACCAGGATAGATAGATAGATAGATAGATAGATAGATAGATAGATAGATAGATATTTTTCTTGGTATGTGCAAGTTTAACTAAACAAAAAAGAAGGAGGGGGAAAAAAGTCCTGGATATACATAACATGAATATTTCCAAAGTGTGAACACAATGAAAACTTAATGAAGGGCAGCTGGGTAGCTCAGTGGAGTGAGAGTCAGGCCTAGAGACAGGAGGTCCTAGGTTCAAACCCGGCCTCAGCCACTTCCCAGCTGTGTGACCCTGGGCAAGTCACTTGACCTCCATTGCCCACCCTTACCACTCTTGCACCTATGAGACAATACACCGAAGTACAAGGGTTTAAAAAAATGTTTAAAAAAAAACTTAATGGAGCAGGGCAGCTGGGTAGCTCAGTGGATTGAGAGCCAGGCCTAGAGATGGGAGGTCCTGGGTTCAAATGTGACCTCAGATACTTCCCAGCTGAGTGACCCTGGGCAAGTCACTTGACCCCCAT
Organism: Gracilinanus agilis; assembly: GCF_016433145.1. NCBI lineage: Eukaryota > Metazoa > Chordata > Mammalia > Didelphimorphia > Didelphidae > Gracilinanus > Gracilinanus agilis. The sequence continues at coordinate 24,203,386 of NC_058131.1, forward strand.
TACCTACCCTTACCACTCTTCAGCCTTGGAGCCTATACTGTGTATTGGCTCCAAGACAGAAGATAAGAGTTAAAAAAAAATAAACTCAATGGAGGAGTCCAGTTACTTTTACGTACAGCTTAAGTTGGAAAAAAAAAATTTAAAAATCCTGTCAGTGTGTACAAAAGTGGTTATTTATTTCTGTAGAAAAAAACCTTTAGGTACTACCTCTTGGCTAGGTCACCTACAATCTATAAAGCTGTCCTGAGTTAAGAACATAGATTCAAGGGGCAGCTGGGTAGCTCAGTGGATTGAGAGCCAGGCCTAGAGATGGGAGGTCCTAGATTCAAGTATGCTCTCAGACACTTCCCAGCTGTGTGACCCTGGGCAAGTCACTTAACCTCCATTGCCCACCTTACCACTCTTCTGCCTTGGAGCAGTATTGGCTCCAAAATGGAAGCTAAAGGTTTGGAAAAAAAACAACAACCACCACATAGATGCAGAGCTAGAAGGGACCTCAGAGGACAACAGTCCAATCTTCTTGTCATAAATGGGAAAACTGAGTCACAGAGAGGTTAAAACAATATTCCAAAATCAAAGAAGAAGTTAGCAACTGAGGTGGGACTTGAAGTCTAGAGTCAGTGTTCTTTCACCTCTACCACAATGTTCCTCAGGATAAAGAAAAGTATAGAAATGAAAAAAACAACAGGAATGAGATTTTTGTGCAAAATATCACCATACTCATGTCTGTCTGATAGAAAAGGGGAAATCATGAAATTCTCTACTCACTATCCTTCCTCACACATTTACATTTTCAGAGCCAAAGTGGCTGCTAAAGGGAATTCCAATTTGACATCCAACTGTGAATTCCTAAGGGCAACAAACACTCCAGCAGGGGACTGCAAACCTAGGAGTGAGATAGTATTTCCTGCTAAGTGTTCATCTTTGATGAAGTACTTACCCTTGGAAAACATACCAACTGGGCACAGGGCCTCATCAGAAACCTGTTGCTAAAAAACGGTAGAAACTTAATTGTCCCCCCAAAGTAGCCCCAAATATGCAGCAGCTACAGATCTCTTCTTTACATCACATGCAGAGAGAGAGACAGATAGCTCTTGCCACAAATATTGCCTTGTGGCTGTTTTGCTTCTCTGTTAGGCATGGCACTGGGGGGACTTTATTTTCTTAACATTGCCTGCTTGCACTGCTGTGGTATGCACTCTGTTAATTTACTTGCCAATTCCTAAACTTTCTTCTCTCTCTCTGTCTCGCTGTGTGTGTGTGTCTCTCTCTCTGTCTCTCTCTGCCTCTGTCTCTGTCTCTGTCTCTTTCTCTCTCTGTCTCTCTCTCTCTCTGTCTCTCTCTCTCTCTCTCTCTCTCTCTCTCTCTCTCTCTCTCTCTTTCTCTCTCTCTCTCTCTGTGTCTCTCTCTCTGTGTCTCTCTCTCCCCTTACCTCCTGTTTTAGAATCATTATTAACTATCAGTTCCAAGGCAGAAGAGAGGTAAAGGTTAGGCAATCGGGATTAAGTGACTTGCCTAGAGCCACACAGCTAGGAAGTGTCTGAGGTCAAATTTGAACCCAGGACCTCCCATCTCCAGACCTGGCTCTCTATCCACTGAGCCACCTCACTGCCCCTCAGTGTCTTTATGGAGAAAAATTCTGTGTCATGTCCCCTATCTGTAGGCCATTGCTATGTGGGCTTTTCTCACAGTGAAGTCATCTCCCACCTCAGTTCAGAAATATACCTAGACTGGTCAGCCTGGCACTCTCTAATGAATCACAAAACTGACAAAGAGACTTGACTGGCCAACTGGGGCAGCTCGGTGGTACAGTGAATAGAGTGCCAGGCCTGGAATGCCAAAGACTCATCCTTCTGAGTTTAAATTTTGCCTCAGCCACTTACTGGACATGTAACTCTAGACAAGTCATTTAACTCTGTTTGCCTCAGTTTACTCATCTGTAAAATGAGCTAGAGTAGGAAATGGAAAGCCATTTAATTTTTTCCCCCAAGAGGTTCATGAAGTCAGACACCACTAAAAAATATCTGAGCAACAACAACACTGGCCATCTAGTTCAAAAGATAAAAAATGAATCCTATTAATTGGATAGCTAAGCATGCTCATCTGACCCTAACTTGGAAACCTTCAAGGAAAGATGGACTACTACTGTTCTAAGCAGCCCATTCCATTTTTTGGACAAGTCTGATTGTAAGAAATTTTCCCCAGGTTTTAAGCCTAATTCTTGCTGTTTTTCTCCCACTGTTCTTGTTTCTGCCTCTAAGGCCAAATATGATTCTCATTATTCTTACATATTGCAGGAAGTGTCTTGAGACCTGATTTGAACTCAAGAAGATGATTCTTCCTGATTCTTGGCCCAGTACTCTATCCAATGTGCTACCTACCTGCCCAATATACACTACAGTTCATCAAAACTAGCATCCTTATTGTTCCTCATACAAGTTATTCTCTCTCTTATCTCGGTGACTTTGCATTGGCTATTTCCCATGTCTTAGACCAATAATGGGCAAAGGAAAGGAAATGCTCATCTGTCAGTCTGTTTCTAAGGCAACTCTTACGAAGTTTCATTGTATTGTATCCTCCTCAATGTATTTATCAGATTAGGAATAATGTCGAGGGGCAGGATAGAACATCTCAGGGGGCTGCATCTGGCCCGCAGGCCATAGTTTGCACATCACTGTCTTAGATGAATTTTCTCCTGGCCTCTGAAAGGAAACCCTTGTTTCATTCAAGGGTCACCTCAAAAACCATCCCTTACACCAGTGATTCCCAAAGTGGGCACCACCGCCCCCTGGTGGGTGCTGCAGTGCTGCACAGGTGCATTTATCTTTCCTATTAATTGCTTTTAAAATTTAAAAAAAAATAATTTCCAGGGGGCTAAGTAATATTTTTTTCTGGAAAGGGGGCGGTAGGCCAAAAAAAGTTTGGGAACCACTGCCTTACACGCACATTTTATTGATGCTCAGTCAGCTGAAATGTCTTCCTGTCAAAACCATTTCGTATCTATTTTGAATCTCTCTGTCTGAATTTCTCTCTGTGTCTCTTTTCTTTTTCTCTTTCATTGTATCCATCTCTCTATATACGTCTATGTTTGTGTGTAACCTTTCTTTCTGTCACGTAACAGACTTGTAATGAATGTCATTTTATCCATTGATTGCCTCTAAAAACCCTTTCAGCTCTTGACCTATGTTCCCATGATGTGTGGTCAATCCATATTTCCTGCAAGAAGTCATGTCTAGCCTCCGCAATTCAGAAAAATCCTAAAAAGTTAGAGCTGACTTTAGACATCTCCTACATGCAACTAGGTGGCTGTATAAAATTTCTGCCTCACCCTCTTACTAGTTGTGTGACCTTGGACAAGTGTCTTAGCTTTCTGACACCTCAATTTCCTCATCTATAAAATGGATAATAATAATAATGAATGAAAATATGAACACCTGTCTCTCAGGGTTTTTGTTAGAATCAAATGAAATGTGTAAAGTGTTTGCAAACCTTAAAGAGCCATATAAATGCTCCCCTTGTTAATGTTTATTTTATTATTATTACCCAATATCTACTAATAACCAATTATATTTGTGTATATATATATATGTATATATATATATATACATATATATATATATACACCCTCCTCTACAATACAATATAGAGTGCTTCCTTCTCTTATTTCCAAACTATGGATCTTTGTGGCTTGGGGAGATGGGAATAAGAGGATGAGTGTGAGGGAAACTAAGATGAAGATAAGGAAAGAGAGGGAAAGAGGAGGTGAAGGTATAGTCAGTTTTTTAATTCATAGGTTTTATAAAGGAAAAGATTTTGTAAGCTGAAAAGCAAAAATGGCATTTGTAAAATAGTGATCTCATTCAATTTCTTCATTTTAGAGATGAAGAGCATGAAGTTTAGAAAAATGAAAATGTATTCATTAGTGGCACAGCAAGGGTTAGAGGTCAGATCTCCTAAAGTATTTAATTTGTTGGCTGCCCAACTGGGCAAAAAGACAATGGTAATATTTCTTGGCTCCCCATAGTACTCAAAGGAAATACATTATATTTAAATAGTTTTCTAATTTTTAAATAAAATTTGTGGATTCTAAGTTGAGAACTCCATTATTAGACTATGACTTCAGAGAAGACTAGAAGTCCCTTTCAGCATGAAATATGATGATCAGCAAAATGTGTGCATGTTGGGGAAAGTATAGATTCATTTGGGACTTTGAACCCACAGGGTCTATAGCAGTGATGGCAAAACTTTTAGGGGGCGGGTGATGTGAAAAATGTCCTCAGGCAAGGGGGAGGGGAGCAACCCCACCCTGGGCCCTTCTGGCTTTCTAGTGATGAACTCTGGCAAACTATGTGCTAGGGCAGGGGTCGGCAACCTTTTTGGCCGTGAGAGCCATAAACGCCACATTTTTTAAAATGTAATTTCTTGAGAGCCATACAAGTGCTCACAGTGCGCGCTCCTGTAACAGTGTGAGCTCCTGTAACAGAGCCTGAAAAAAAATCAACTTAATGGATCCTGCAGAAAGAGCCATATCTGGCCCTCAGAAGAGCCAGATATGGCTCAAGAACCATACTTTGCCTACCCCTGTGCTAGGGAGACAGCGGGTGTGTCCTCAAAGAGGACTCTGAGTGTCCCTTCTGGCATAAGTGCCATAGGTTCACCACCACAGGTCTGGAGTAATTTCTCAAGCATAAAGAAAGCTTAATAAATGTTTGTGGAATAGAATATAAACCAATCCTCTTATCTGACAGGGGGAGTGTCACATGAGAGTTCCTCAGAACAGTGGCGAGATTGTTGCAAAATGGGCAAGAAAGCACTCACTCTAACTAACTCCAGCAGCTTCAGTAGTTAAAATATAGTTTTAACCCATGGAAACCCAAGTCTAACTAGCATTAGAAACTAAACAATAGGAAAACTGGATACTGGAAAATGTTATCCTCTTAGGATTCTGGGAACTCAGTATATTCTTCTAGCAGTAAATAGATGGACACCTGGAACAAAGATCTTGATTTCCTTCAGGGTCCTTATCTCAAATTTGACCTTCTTTAAGGTTGTACCCCTTGCCTGACCTTACTTAAGAATGTTAGAGTAGAGGTCAACAAGACAAGGAGGGTTTAACCCTTTGCATCCTCTACAGACTGGTGAGAAAATGTCCAGCCTCTCTGGGCCTTAGAAATGTGTTAGTAGTTTTGTCTCCTGTCCCTAAGTTCTGTGATCTCTCCAGACACTGTAAGTTCACTTAAAAAAAATAATTAAGTGTCTACTATATGCCAGCATTACTCACTGGGACTCAGTGTTTGTACAATCACAACTCTGACTCATCCAAAAATAATAAATGCATTAACATTTTTCCTCACCTCTCTCTCTGGTTTGGGAAAGAGTCTATATTACCCCAAAACAATAAGAACAATAATCTTAGCAAAAGTTTTCAGAAATGTTAGAGATAATAAGCTGTTTTCTACTTGAAAGTTTTCTTTTTTATATAAAAATATTCTTTAGGAGCGTGTAGGCGGTGGGGCGGGGGGGGGGAAGGTATTTTGCTTTAAATGTTATCTGAAAATCACTAGTATTAGGCAATATAATACAAAGAACATTTCAAATCAAGAAAATCAAATAAGGACTTAAAGGATTACCAGGAAGAAGAAAAACAGCAGCCTCCTACACCATGAAAGACTGCATTTTTTTAGAAGACAAGAGAAGAAATGTTGGTGGAATCTAAAGATGCCGAGTTTACCAAAAAGTCCATTGTTTCAAAAGTGGTCAGGAGACGTCTCTGACACTCTACCAAGGATGGCTTGTAGTTATGCAGATTGGTCCATTATGATGGATAGAGTGGCCTGTTGTTAGATGAGCCCATGTTTGGTGTCATTGACCAAATGTGCATCCAGAGGGGGCAATGTAGGAAGGAAGCAGGCATGTAAGATTCTAAGAAACTGGAAACATCTTGAACGTAGAAGTCTGGATGATTTCTGCCTTACCCCTACTTGTTCTGGGTGTGACCCCGGCCATGGAACTCTAACATCTGAAATGTCAATTCTTCCCTGTAAGCCTTCACACAGTCCCTGGGCTACTTCAGGACCAGGACCCTCATTTGGGTCAAATGAAGAAAGGCCTCTAACATTGGTTTTACTTACAATGGAGAAGTCCAAGTTCAGCAGTTTACCAGCCATATAACAGTAGGCAACCATTTAAAACCCCAATGTGGCTCACTTCCCAGCCCTAAAAGGGAAACAGTGATTCTACTACTGCCTCTTTGCCAGAATTATTGTAAATAAAACATCTCATACAAATGTGAGCTTCTATTAGTCAATAACTCTTTAGTCTTAGACATCTAGGGGTGGTGAATGATATGTTCTGGTTACCATGGACTCAACTGAGCAGCTGAAATTCACTCCTCAATAGGAACGAGTCCTGAAATTTGGAACTAGGACCACAGAGCAACAACACTGTTCGTATCCTTTGATCTTTTAATGCCACTACCAGGTCTATGTCCCAAAGAGATCCAAATGAAAGGGGAAGGAATCTCTTTGTACACAAATACTCATAGCTGCTTTTTTGTGGTGTCAAAGAATTAGGAAATAAGGGGATGGAAATTGAGGGAATGGAAATTTGGGGGAAAAGTTGGGGAATGGCTGGACAAATTGTGGTATGTGATTGTGATGGAATAATATTATGTTCTAAGAAATGATGAGCCGGATGACCAATATGGAAATATATTTTGCATGACAGGACATATGTAGCCCAGATATAATTGTTTACCATCTCTCGGAGAAGGGAGGGAAAAGTGAGTGAGAGAAAATGTGGATCTTATCATTTCAGAAATGTATGTGAAAATTGTGATGATATATAATTAGAAAATAAAATTTAAAAAATAGGAATGAGGCCTGTGGGTAGATGTCAACATTTTGTTTAGCATTTCAAATGCAGTTGCTATTTGTAGAGCACTAGCAAGTGCACTCTTGTCCACCTCTAAAACATTATTTCCCCTGCCCCAGAGTGGCATGGTGGAAAATTGCTGACTTTACAATCCAGAGTTCCAGGGTTCAAATCGTTGCTCTTCTATTTACTAACTGCATGATGTTTGGCAAATCATTTTTCTTTCTGTTTCAGTTTCATTGTCTTGACAATGGGAGTTTTCTAAATTATCTCTAGGGATACTTTCATCTCTAATTGTAGGATATTGTGAATAAAATAATTGAAGAAAGGGTGATGTACAGGCTAGAGAGGCAATGTAATGTCAGAAGTTTCAGTCACTTCAGAAGAGAAGGTCTAGTTTTTTTTGTTTGTTTGTTGGTTTGTTTGTTTTTTTGCCAGGAAGAGGCAATCCAAGAGGGATACCACAAACAGATTGGATCACAGGTATGCTGTTTGCAGACCAGCTTCATAATATAATTTTTCAGGAGAGCAGAAGGCAGAGGCATGAAATATAAGGATAAGAGTTACACCACCAAGGCTAGCACTGTAAGAAAAAGCCCCGTTCACCTCCTTCTGGTTACAGCTCAAATACCCGTTATATCTAATTTTGTGTCAATGAAAGAGTATAAATACACAGATACAAACTTATTCTGGAAATGATTCTTTTTGCCTCCAAATACTTTTGATCTGCATATTAATTATACAAATGAGGCTAAAATTGCTGTCAGTTTTTTTGAGAATGTGTATCATCCAGGTGGGAACAAAAAAAGAGGGGAAAATAGAGTTGAAATACCTAAAACCTTTGGGAGAGAAAGAGGGAAAGGAGGAAAGGATGGGAGATATGAGGAGAGAATGTCATGTGTTTATACTAACACCACATCAGCTGATATTAAACTGAATAGCTGCTCACCAGTTATTAGGGATTAAATTTTCAACTGACACTTATTATTTGTATGACCTGAGCTTTTCACTTGACTTTCTTAGAACTAAATTTGCTTCTTTATGAAATGAGAAGAGGTAGACAAATGGCTTCTAGATCCCTTCTGTCTTCACATCTCATATCTGTAATATTATAATATGTTTGTGGTTGTTTGGCCCTTTCAGCCATGTCCTATTCTTCATTTTGGGGTTTTCTTGGCAACGTCTCTCATTCCTTTTTTAAACCCTCATCTTCTGTCTTGGAATTGATACCAAGTATTGATTCCAAAGCAGAAAAGTGGTAAGGGAGGTAATGTGGGCCAAGTGTCTTGATCAGGGTCCCATATCTAGAGCTAGGAAGTCTCTGAGGTCATATTTGAACCCAGGACCACTGGTCTCCAGGCCTAGCCTTCTATCCAACTAACTGCATCAGAGAAGTCATTTTTATAAATCAGGAACTAAGAAAATCAGAGTAAAGTGATTTTTCCCAGAGTCTCACAGCTAGTAAGTGTCTAAGGCTAGATTAGAACTCGCGAAGGTGACTCTTCCGCATTCTAAGCCTAGTGTTCTATCCATTGTTATGTCAGTCTAGTTCTAAATGTATACTATGAGCCTATAGCAGCCAAAGAATAGCCATGCCATATCCTGCTTCTCCTTTCAACATTTCTCAAGAAGTGCTTTGTCTACCACCTTCTTTTCTCAGCACTCTGTACTTTAACGGATCCTCTACACCTGCTAGGATTTCAAATGCCACCATTATAATGATAACTCCCAAATAGATCTCTTCTTCCTTTACCTATTTATCAACCTCTAGCCCATCTATTTCACATTGACCCAACATAACTCCCCTTTAGGTATATTTGGGACACCTAAAAATCCATATGTGCCAAACCTAGATTTTTCTGTCCCCCCCTAAACTGTCTCTACTTCACCTAATGACATGCCCATTTCTGTTAATGGGACTACCATTCATCTTATAAACAGTGTACCATCTCTCTTATTGACTTTTCCCTTTCCCTTATCTTTCACTTCCTGCAAGGCAGCAAAATCCTGTCAATCTGACTTCTTAAATATCCCTTATTCCATCCCCCCATCTCCCATCCCTGTCTTTCCTTTACCACTCATACCACCTTTGTCCAAGACTTCCACACCTTGGACAATTACCAAAGTTTCCTAAAGACTCTCTGCTTCAGTCTTGACCTCCAATTCATCTTTCACAATCCTGGAAAGCAAATTTTCTCGTCCATAGATCTGCTCCTACTACTACTTTCCTAATTACGTAGGACAGCCAGGTGATCAAAGGCTAGAAAACCAGGCCTGGAGTCAGGAAGACTTGAGTTCAAATCTGCTCTCAGATACTTCCTAACTGTGGGACTCCGTGCAAGTCACTTCACCCTGTTTGTTTCAGTTTTCTCATCTGTAAAATGAGTTGGAGAAGGAAATGGCAAACCACTCCAATATCCTTACTAAGAAAATCTCTAACAGCATCACAGAAAGTCTGACAGGTTTGAAACTATTGGTCAACAACAACAGCCATCACTGTTGGGTAGCTACCTATTATATACAGTAAAATCCAAACTCCTTAGTCTAACATTCAAGGATCTCCTCAATATGTGAGTAGTCTACACTTAGAATATTATTTCACAGTAGACCCTGGCACATATTCTACCCTTTAGAGTCTAGTTCCCAAACGTTTTTGGGCTACCGCCCCCTTTCCAGAAAAAAATATTACTTAGCCCCCTGGAAATTAATTTTTTTATTTTAATATTAATAGCAATTAATAGGAAAGATAAATGCATCTGTGGTCATCACTGCTCCCCTGGATCACTGCAGCAGCCACCAGGGGGCGGTAGCGCCCACTTTGGGAGTCACTGCTCTAGACCAAATAGCATGCTTGTAATTTTACATAAACTATCCAGTGCTTTCCTTTCCCTTTGTTAAAAATGCTCCCTATACGGTGTGTGCGGTATTCTCTCTGCCTAGAACCTTCTTTTTGAAAATCTACTACTAGTACTATCACAACCACCACCACCACCACAACCACTACCACCACCACGACTACTACTACCACTACCACTACTAATACTACTACCATTACTACTACCACCACCACTACCACCACCACCACCACCATCACCACTACTACTACTACTACTACTGCTGCTGCTGCTGCTACTACAATTCCTACTACTACTACTATCATTAATACTTTTACTTTTGCTACTCTTCCTCCTACTATTATTGCTATTACTGCTACTATTGCTACTACTGCTATTGCTACTCTTCCTCCTACTATTATTGCTATTACTGTTATTATTGCTGCTACTGCTATTGCTACTATTTGCTACCACTGCTATTAATACTATCACTACTACCAGTGCTACTATTAATGTTATTAATTTTTTTACTATTATTAAATTTTTATGTAGCACACATTGTTTTGTGATATTTTATATGTATATATTACCTAGCTTCATCATAATAACAACCCTGGGATGTAGGTGCTATTATTATTCCTTTTTAAAGATGAAGAAACTGAGACTTTGAGAGGGTAAGTGATTTGTTTAGGGTCACATAGCTATTAAGTTTCTAATTTTATTTGGAACTCAGGTCTTCCTGACTCAAAAGTGAGAGTTCTATCTGTTACCTAAAGATCTCAGCCAGGTATTTCCTGGACTTTTTTTCCCCATAAAATCTTTTGAGTTATTAAGTAGAAATCAATATATATTTATATATAAATTATATTTATAACAAATCTCCAATATTTTGTTGTTTAGTTTTCAATCACATACAACTCTATTTCCCAATTTGGGGTATTCTCAGCAAAGATGCTGAGCTGGTTTGTCATTTCCTTCTTCAGCTCATTTGACAGATGAGGAAACTGAGGCAAAGAGGAGACTTACCCAGGGTCACAGAGCTGCTATGTGTCTAAGATTATATATGAACTCAGATCTTCCTGCCTGTAGGTCCAGTACTCTATCCCCTCTGACATCTAGCTGTCCCAGAACCTTGAACAGCACTCAGTGTATGTCTCTTGTCAGTTCACCATGTTTCTATTTTGGGCTGTACTCGTTTTCTCATATATCTTATCCCCCAGAGTAGGCCAGAAGCTCTATGGCATCCGAGTCCCTGTGTTATATTCATCCCCTCTGCTTCCTGCCCACCCCACTCCCAACACGTAGCCCAGTTCTTGTCACAAGGTAGGACTTAATAAATGTTTGTGAAATTGGCTTCTACCTGAGAAATCCCAATGGAAATATGTGGAAGGTCCCTCACTCTCCAAAAGGCTTTTCAGCTCGATCTTAATTGCCCAAGCTAAAACCACTGTCACGATTTGGGAGAAGGTGTGACATCCTGGTAGGAACTCAACCCAACTGTAAATTGCTGCTACCAGAAAAGCCCTTCCCCCTCTGAGGATCCCTCAGGATGATTTGGCAGATATTTTGTAATCAACCCAGGAAGAAACTGTGACACTGTGAGAAAACAGAACACTTATAGCTAACTTTGCAAGGAACTCTAAGAAGCAAACAAACTAAAAAGACAACTTTAAGCTCATATTTAAAGAAAGTTCCTGAAAGCCATTTGTGCTTAGGTGGCGTCCCAGAGATTATAAGGATGTCTGCAAAATTGAACAGTTGCATTGTAAAGCAGAAATGGACATTTTTGTAGGGATGGGGGAGAGGAGGAATTTTGACTTGATTTATCTTTCCTATTTGAAGGTTCCTCATGATATGTGTCTAGTACTTGAAGGTCCTCTACTCTAATCACCCTATTTTAAAGATAAGAAAACTGAAGAGTATGGAGATGAAATACTTATGAAAAAAAATATCTAGAGTTTTAAGGGTCCTCAGAGGTCATCTAGCCCAACTCCTTTATTTAAAGAGGAGAAACTGAGGCCCAGTGGGGTTAAGTCAATTTGGACAATAGACTAAGGACTGAAAGCAACCTCAGAGACCAATCGAGATCAACCCTCTCACTTTAGAGATAGGGAAACTCAATCCAGTTCCTTTGTCCCTTAATCTCATAAAACAGTAATTAAAATACTTATTATTCAGTTTATAATGTGGATAAAGACTTGACCTAGAAGCCAGCAAGACCTTGGTTCAAATCTTACCTTGTATATAGACTAGCTATGTGATGCTAGGTAATAAAGCAACCCCTGCCCTCAAGGTGCTTACAGTGAGATGTTGCTGATAATTTACAGTTAGGATAAACTGAGGTGAACATAGAGAGAAGGGACTAGCATTAAGAGGAGATCAGGAAAGTCTTCTTATAGGAGATGGGATTTTAGATAAGCTCTGAAGAAAGCCAGAAAAAACAGTGAGCAGGGAGAGTATTCTAGGCATGGGAGCAACTATTACAAATGCCCAGAGTCTGGAAATGGAGTATCTTTTGCAGAATATCAAAGACATCAGTGTCACTGGATCACAGACTGAATCACTGGTAGGGAGGAATGTGTATGGGGATTAAAAGGGATGACAGAGGTGGGTTATAATGGGTTCTGAAAGCCCAAAGATTTTTTTTTGGGATCTTCTTGGTAATGGAGAGTAAATGGAATCCATTAGATAGTGGTATGTCATTGTCAGATATGTTTTTGTAAGTGGAGTTTGATTTGTTTTGTTTTTTGAGTGGAAGCTAGATTGGAGAAAGCAATTTGGATGGGAAGCAGGAAACCAATCAATCTGAAGGATGTTGCAATAATCCAGATGAAAAGGGATGAGATACTAAACTGAGTTGGCAAATCATGAGTTGATAAGCAGTGTGGATATGAAAAGTATATTTGTAGAAATATCAGGACCTTGTCTTCCAGAAGCCTAGAAAAGTAATCACATCAGTGGAGGCTGATGAATTATTATGATCTTGAGTGAGTGTGAACCAATAAAGGACCTTAAACTTCATTTTTTTAAAATGGATTAGATATGGAACATAAAGAAGGATAAGTCAAAGGATGTGTCTGAGCTGTTAATCATATATGACTAAGGAAGGGTAAGTATCATTAATGAAACTAGGAAAATTAGAAAGGAGAAGATGATTAGATTCATTTTTACATAATGCCCATGAAGTCAAAGTGTAGAATCCAAATGAAATAGCTTGACAGGCAACTCATATTGTAGAACTCAGCAAGCAATAGGGAGCCAAGGTCAGTTACTGAACAAGGGAGTTTATGTCAAAATTTGGCACTGTGTTGATTCAGCTAGTAACAGAGTACAAGATGGTTTGAAGTAGAAACAGAGACTATTTGGGAAACCACAGAGAAATGTTAGAAAAACCTATAGCAGGGTAGTTAGTGAGGGATCATAAAACTGGTGGAAGCACCCTTTGGGAAGTGGTTGACATCTAGCCCCATAGAGGCATAAATGACTGATACCATATAAATTTCCTAAAAGAAGATTTGTATAGGCCCTGGAGAGAGAATGTGATTTATATAGCTCTGTAAGTCAGGCAGTTGGACACCTTGAGTGAGGAAAGGGCCCAGGGTGGGAGGTTTTCACACACACACACAAAAATCAAAAAACAAAAAAACATATTTTTCTGAATTTTGAATTCAATCAAGGGAACCTTTCCCATAATTACTCTTTCTCTTTATTTTACATTAATTGGAAGTTTCTTTAAGAGCCTATAGGTAGATGAGATCAAGAATTCACTGAATGTCCTCCTAAGAATGTACCTAGAGGCAGCTTGATGATGCAGTAGATAGATGAGCACTTGGAATAGAGTCAGGAAGACCTAAGTTTTAATCAGCCTCAGATACTACCTAGGTAAACCCAAGCAAGTTATAAAACCTCTCTAAGCCTTAGTTTCCTCATCTTTAAAATGGGAATAACAATAGCACTTACCTCCCAGAACTTCTATGAGTATAAAATAAGATAATATTTATAATATGTTTCACAAAGCTTAAAGCACTGCACAGATGCTAGCTTTTATTATTTTGTGGGCACTATTCCATAATCTCCCATAGAAGAGATTTTCTACGATTGCCCTTGGGTTTCTCGAACTCCCTGGACATGCCCTTCAGTATGTAGAGCCCAGAATCCCATCACTTATTGTGAGGTCAACTGTTAAATAACATAGTTTAAGGGTTTCCCATTTCAGTTATCTGGTCAGAAGAATCTGGGCCAGTCCTTCAGAAAGGAAGAGTTACAGTGACATCTTTTTTTGTAATGGAGGATTGAAAGATTCTCTTCCTGAGATTCTGAGGGCAGTCTGATTGCTCCAAATAATGAGATTTCTACGGGCCTAAGGAATCAGAGGTAGAAATGATTTGATAATCAAGATGTAATTGATCCTCATTTGGGCATCTCATGGAGCAGTTGAGGCAGTTAGGGCCTAGTTAGTTTTCCATTTAGAGGGTGATGAAAACTTCAGTGAAACTCTGCACTATTTAACAAGGTTCCCCTCAATGACTTGGGAAATTCTAACTATTTGAAATGCATCAAACCTTATATCCAGCAACTCGGGCTATGTCTCAAAGTCCCTGAATTTAGAGATTACTGACATATGGTTCTTTTACTTCATCATAGAACAGTGAGTCTAGAAATTGGGAGAGAATACAGCCAACACCAATACTTGGGAATCAAAAGGTATGGATTCTAATCTTCCAATCTCATTAAATAAGAAGGGGAGAGTAGATAGCATCTCTGGTCTCTTCCACTTCTTGATCTATAGTACAAGTGAGTTTGGACAAGTCGCTTCAACAGCCATTCACTCATTTCTTTACTCATAAAATGAGAAGGGTGGACCACATGGCTTTTGCCATCCCTCACAACTCTAGACCTAGGAGTGTCTATTTTTTAATAATAAATGCTTATGAATCTGGTAATATCATCTTCAGACTAATTTTTATTAGTTACAGAAGCTTATGTTCTTTTTAAGTTACATAATTATTTGTATGTTGTCTTCCCCATTCTAGAGGATCTCACAGTCTATCTGTGAGAACCTGGAGAACAAAGACTATTATTTTATGTTGTATGGTAACCCCAGGGCTTAGCATAGTTTCTGCCTCATAGTAGGTACTTAATAAATGTTTTTTAATTGAATTGAGTCTGCTAATTTTAAGGGGAGGAAATATATATGTGTGTGTGTTTACGCACACACATATAAATATCCATATATGCATAAGTGAATAAATATCTAGGTATTGTAATGAAACACTCCCCCTTCCAATGGACAGCCCCAATAGAAGGGTGACCTCATGGAAAACACTGCATCATTTAATCATCTTTAGCAGACATTGGTTATTTGACTACTGGACTCATCATCATCTTATTATGGAAGAAAATCATTCTTGATAAAAATCACAGAGGTAAGGCTCCAAAAAATAAGGAAGGAGAAAAAGCTAATCTCCCAGTCTACTATGTCATTGTCCTTCAGGACCTGGTCATCCTTCCATCCACCCAACCCTTTCCCCAGTAAGTGACAGCTCACTTTGCCTTCCTCTTTTAAGATGTGCTTCCATAAAAAGACTGTCGGATGACTTCTATTGCTTTGTATGTATGACTTGTCACTTTACAAGAATTTTAACTAGACACCCTCTGAGGCCCCTTCTACATCTAGGTCTCAGGCTACAATCTTACCATCTTTGCATATGAAATTTTAAATGACTATTTTCAATGGATTTTAATTTTAAATTTATTTTAAGCTATTATTCCTCTGTAAGTTAGAATTTTGAGGAAGATGTAATTTGGTCATTGTGGGTCTTCTTTCCAGAGACCAATCCCAACTACTTTTATGACTTGGTAAGAGGATTTTGGGAGGTTTCCTGGATAAAAGAGAGAATTTGACAGTATACCTCTTCACACTTAGAATTAGGCTTGTTCTTAGACCATAGCAAGAGAGCCAGGTGAGCCTTTTCTAATTTCAAATGATCTGATAAAACTTTTGTTCCACTAGTATAGCCTTTAAAAACTTTGGGTGACCTCTAAGGTCTGGTACTTATTGCCCATGGGAAATTAGGAAAAATGCTTTTCTTCCTTGGGGCTCAGTTTTCTCATCTGAAGAATGGGGGAGTGAGACTTAGTGGTCCCTAAGGTCCTTCTTGGATCTAAATCTATGACTCTAAAATCATCCATGTGTTGAAAAAAAAGCCCTTGAGAGTCAGGTACCCATAAGGCTGCCTTCAATCAACAAGAAATATACTGTACCCCCAAAATATTGTCTATCTTTTTACCAAGCTTTAAATGTACCCACAAAATGTTATTTGCATCATGACCAAGTTTTATTTAAGAGTATGTCTGTTTTACTTGAAGGGGAACTTGGCCATGACTGACTATTCATTAGTTCTCTGATTTAGAGCTAGAAGAGTCTTTATAAGTCATTTAATTCAATTCCTTTATTTTACAGATGAGGAAACAGATGCAAAAAAGTAGTGACTTACCTAATTTTACAGAACTAATATGGACCAGGGGTGGGATTCAAACCCAAGTTCAAAGACTGAAAATCAATCATTCCTTTATTCCTGAATATACAAAATTCCCACTGAGGTCTGTACCATCCAGAAAGCCACTGGTCCATAGGCACATAGAAATCTGCTCTCCTGGAGAACCCCTGTGTATTCCCATTCTATAGGCACAGACTCAATCTTGGCAGGGAGCTGGATGGACAGCAGCCATTAAATCAAAAGCATCAAGAAACCACTGCAAATATGCTATCCCTCCGAAAGGGAGGTGAGGCATGGAATTCTGAAATGTCGACAGAGCACCCAGAGTCTCCACAGAGACGACCAATTGTCTAGACAAGATCCACTTGGATGGGAAATCAATATGAAATTCTGACTGGATATGGTCTCTTGCCCCTTCCCAGGAACAGATGAAAAGACATCCTCATAAATTAACTCCAACCAAGTGACATCCTGGGAAGAGGGTGGGGCTGCTGTGACTAGTGGGAGCCTAGGGAATCTTAGCCATTGCTTCTAAGAGAAAATTCAACAACCTTGGGTTGTAATTCATTTTTTTTATCCCCAGCACTTAGCAGAGTGCCAAGCACATAGTAAGCACTTAATAAATGTTTATTGATCATTGATTGATTTTAGGAGTTGTTCTCAAGTTGAGAAGAGAAAACTAAGGGAGAGAAACAGACATTAATACACAAACATACAGTTGTTCTTTGGATAGAGGAAAACTGAGGATAGAATCTGTTCTGAGCTTAAATGAGAAAAAGAGAAAGAAAGGGAATAAACGTTTATATTTAGTCATTTTCATATTTGACTGATAGAGATAGATAAATAGAGAGAAAGGAAAGAAAAAGAGAGAAAGAAAGACAGAAAGATAGATTTAGATGTAGCTAGAGATAATGTGGGTATTTGTGCTTGTATAAATGTTTAAAATTTTCATTTCATCACCAAAACCTCTCTTTCTCTGTCTCTGTATCTATCACTCTCTTTTTCTCTCTTTTTTCCTGTCTTTGTCTCTCTCTCCCTCACACTCTCTGTCTCTGTGTGTGTATATATATATATGTATATATATATATATATATATATATATATGTGTGTGTGTGTGTATATAAGTATTTATATATGTATTTATATATATATAAAAGATAGATATATAAATATCTTTTTTTTTAGTCTCTTCTCTCTGGCTCACTGTCTTTGTCTCTCTCTTTTTCTCTTTCTTTTTCTTTCTCTCTGTCTCTGTCTCTCTCTGTCTCTATCT
>NC_058131.1:24225381-24243061 GCF_016433145.1 Gracilinanus agilis
GCTCAGAAGGAAACCAAGTGTACCTTTCAGAGGCATTTATTTACCCACCCATTAGCTCTCAACTGGCATTTATTAGGCATGTATTCTTCTTAGGCACTTTTTTATTTACTATTTTATTTATTATTTATTTTTTTATTTTATAGTAAATAATAATTTACTATTATTATTAGGCACTTATTTTTTATTTGAAAATTTTTATTTAATTTTTTTATTTTTTATTTAATTTTATTTAAATTTTATTTAATAATTTAATCAATTATTTAGAATTTAGAATATTTTTCCATGGTTACATGATTCATGTTCTTTCCCTTCCCCTCTCTCACCCCCCTCCCATAGTCAATGAGCAGCTCTACCGGGTTTTACATGTAGGCACTTATTCTTTACAAGACATTGTGCTAGGTGTTAGAAATCCAAAGACTAATGCAAAAGTTCCTTGCTCCAAGAACCCTAAATTCAAACTTGGATGGCAATACTATGCACATAGATCAGACAATATAAAACAAATTTAAGAAAAGTAGAAATCCCCTTGGAAAGAGACTAGATTTTAAGACAAAGGATGTGGGTTCAAATCCTATCTTTTACACTTTCTGCATTCATGACCTTGTTCAAGTTCTATAATCTCTAATCCTCAGTTTTCTTAAATGTAAAGTGAGAGCTGTCAGGCTAACGTGAAAAGCCCTGTTTGGCTCTCAAACTATGATCTGGTTTGGGGGTGGGTATTAGCTCCTAAGGGGATCAGGAAAGAACTCTTCTTGGAATTGGAACTTAAGGCAAACATTAAAGGAAACAAGAAGTTCTGAGAGTCAGAGGTGAGAAAGGAGGGCATTCCTGGTAGAAGGGGTTGCTGGGGAAAAGACATGGAGCCCTAATATTGATAGCTGTATATGGACAACAACAGTGGGATAGATTGAATGGAATGTAGGATACATGCTATAAGCCAGGAAAGCAAGACTGTGAAAGGCTTCAAGTGCCAAATGGAGGAATTTGTATTTCTAACTCAGTGTGCCAAAAGGAACCCATAGATATTTTGGTGAAATCCATGAATCACTTCTCAGAATAATATTTTAAATGCATTAAAACAACAACAAAGGATTACAAAGCTAACTAAATATATATATATATATATGTATATGTATGCGTGTATCAAGATATATATAAATGTGTCTATGTGTGTGTTTTCACATTTTAAGCCCCAATTTAAGAAGTCTTGTCCTTGAAGGCATGGGGAGCTACTCACATGCTGTGGCCAGAGGTGAGCTTTAGGAATATCATAGATTAATGGGAAAGGTGCTTGAAGTGGGGAGATGTAAAAGATGGGGCACCAGGGATGTTAAAATGTGACCTAAATAGTGCCCTTACTTCCTGCTTCTTCATTCCATCTTGGAATCCTCCAGCCCTTCTTGCTAGGTCCAACACTATTGCTAAATAAATTACAAAGTAAACCCTCACAACAGAGACAAATTAGGGGACTCATGCAATACCCCAAATGAGGTGTGAGAAGAGTCTGTACAAAGTTAATGTTTTTGGTATGAGAAGAGGACAAATCGAAGAGATGTTCTGGAGTTAAAATCAACAAGACTTGACAACAGTTTATATGAGAGGTAGAAGAAGGAAGAAACTAGAATGACACTAACGTACAACCTGAATTCTAGGAAGGAGGGCTCTATCCCCAAAAGAAATATGGAGGTTAGGAAGAATTGTGGGTTTGGGAGAAAGATAATGAGTAAATTGAAAGTAAATTAAGGAAAGAGAGAGAACCCATAACTTGTGTCCCAGGAAAAAATTCTAGGAGTAGATGGCATCACCATTGAGCTTTCAAATAAGCTATGGATTCTGAGAGGCAGAGCTGTGCAGGGCATACATTCCAGGCAACAGGGACAGTGTCTGCAAAGGCATGGGAATGGAACGTAGCAATATCAAGTTTGGAGCACAACTAATAGGCCAGTTCAGCTGGAACACAGAATTCATGAAGAGTGGCATTTTATAAAATAAGTCCAGAAGGTTAGGTGGAAGCCAAATTGTCAAGGGCTTTAGATGTCAATATTCAAACTCTATGACCAACTAAGCCTGAATAAGAAAGAGGAAAAGTTGAGAGATCTGGTGGACAATTTCCTACCCAAAGCAACTGCTGTTTCTGTAGTCAGAAGATTTCATTCTGACAGATACCTTAGTAACAAAAGAAATTAAGAAAAGAAGAGGGGAAAAAAAGAAGAGAAGGAAAGAAAAAAAGACAAGAAAAGAAAAGGGAAAAAGAAAGATTACTTTTAAAAACAATTTCCCCACTGACAGTTAAGGTGTTGCTGAAAAAAAGAAAAAAAAAAGAGACAGATTTCTCTGTCTGTGTATATATATATATATATATATATATATATATATATGTATGTATATGTATGTATATAAATGAGCAGACCTGCTTACACACATCTATTCCTCAGCATAGAATAAGAATTCAACTGTTGATTCCAAGTCAATAATGCAGAATCACTTGGGAATCACTTGTTATTCAATGACGATGTCAGTAATGGAAGTAAAATCCCCAAATAAAGTAGTTGATCATTGGATGATTCATATAGAAAAGTTCTATCTCCTTGCCTCAAGACACCCTTGCTTAGGGAAAAATGGAAGCTAGCATTCAAGTGCTATTTTGATCACCGGAATTCTTCAAACCAGTGTCAAGGCTGCAAATGGAATAGAGGGGAGAGTTTTCCCAAGGGAGTTAAATATCCTTTTAGCCAGGGTACTTTTAAACTTTTTGAATTTAGAAAAAAAAAATCAGTTTCTTTAATGATATGAATTTATTACGGTATGCATCTACTTATCAAAATATCAGAGTAAGAAATATTTAGATCCTAGTTCTGATGATCTGGGTGACCCTGGACATGTAACCTTCCAGGTTATCAGTTTCCTCATCTGTAAAAGGACAGCCATTGATGAAATTGATGGCTTCTGAAGTCCTTTTCATATCTAGGATTATTATAGGGAAGTGTGATCCTTTGTCCTGAATATCAAACTCAAAAGAATACTTGACTTGGTGTCAGCAGGACTGGATTCAAATCACAACTTAGATACTTAGCAGCTGAATATCCTTGAATTACTCCCTCTCCCTTAATTTTACTCATTTGTGAAATAGTGTCAATATTTTCACTACCTAAAATATGGACTGGAGGGGAGGATATAAAAAGATTTCTCTTTTTCCTGTTTTTTTTTTTCTGATGATGGCTTATACCTAGAATCAAAAAGGTTTTGTTCAAATTCAGCCACAGACATGTGAATGCTCTGTGAACCTGGGCAACTCACTTCATCTCTGTCTGCCTCAGTTTTCTCATTTGTAAAATGGGAGTAACTCCTATCTCCCAGAATTATTGTGAGGAACAAATGAGACAATAGTTCTAAAACATTCTGCAAATCTTAAAGACTATATAAATACTATCAACCCTACTTTTATTATTTATTATTATTTTATTAAAAAGTTGAGCTTTCAACAAGAATATTTGCCTTGTTTCTATTTCCTGCTTCAATACCTTATTTTTAAATCCTCTGATCCTATTTTCCCCCCATGTTGACCATTAAAATTCTGGCAAATCCCAAGAAATAGAAAAAAGATATTGAAATATTTTCTTCTATACAACCATAGTTGTGATGAGACTGAAATATGGAGTAATGTTTTATCATTGTGCTTTTTTTTTAGTAGCCTGGTTCAATGAGAAATAGTATTTTGCCCATTGTTCTTTGATTCCATTTGGGCTAAAGATATATCACTATTGGGAGAAGATGAGAATGCTATCTAGAAATAGGAAATAAAAACGATGTGACTTCAGGAAATATACCACCATAAGAAATGAAATATATGTGTATTTAAAATCAGTTTTTTTATATTAGACCCAAAACAAAAAGAAAGTCTTTGTTAACTATCCCACAGAGATTTAGCTAGCGCCTACATAAGTTATGTGAATTTCTGTGGAACCATAACAAGTTTCTATAAGACCCAACATTTCTGTGGAGGAGTTTGAAAATCCCATGTTATAGATAAATAATCCAGAGTGACTGAATGTCTGTTTACTGTGGCTTTATTAAAATTTTATTAAAATGTAATTCCACAAAACTCAAAATGCCCCCAGCTATTTTTCCCCTAGCTTGAACAGTTAAAGAACCAAATGTTTCAATTTTCTTAAGGGAAAGTGTTTATTAAAACTAAAGGTTAGAACCTTGACTTCATGTTGCTCCTCTGCAACACACTATAGCAGCTGTCACAATATTGTGGACTCTCCAAATCTGAAAAATGCCATTACTCTAATAGACTGACCTTTTCATTCATTGCTCTCATTCACAAGATGCAGAATAGGCTATCAGTCCAGGAGGCCAGGCTGGAGAATCTTTGTTGGATAAAACTCCAACATGAAATTGATTTACAAATAGCTAACAAAGCAAATGGGCAGCGGGTTAGGGGAATGATTCTATAGCCAATAACCCAGATGATTCAGGATGGCTGAATAAAAAGAAAATCTCTCTGGCTGGTATGGAACACTTATGGATATAGGATAGACAAATGCTTTTTTGAACCACCTGGCACATTTTTAATGCTTAATAAAGGTTCCAGACATGTTATTTTATCAACCAATCAACAAACATCCATTGGTGATTTAATGATTAATATTCTTAGTGAACAGGTCTGATTTGCCATTCAGCTATGCTAGTCAATCAAGAAACATTTAGGGTGGCAAATAGATCATCAGTGATTGAGAGCCGGACCTGGAGACTGGAAGTCCTGCCTTCAAATGTGGCCTCAGACACTTCCTAGCTGTGTGACCCTGGACAAGGTCAGTTCACCCCCAGAGCCTAGCCCTTACCACTCTTTGTCAATGGAAATAATGCACAGTATTGAGTCTGAGATGGAAGATAAAGATTTAAAAGAAAGCAACAGATTAAGCACCTACTATGTCCCAGACACTGTTCTTAAGTATGAGGCTCCAAAACTTTTATTGGCTCACTCATCTTCAGGCTAGGACATAAATTACCTCAACTTTTATCTATCTATCTATCTATCTATCTATCTATCTATCTATCTAGAGAGAGAGAGAGAGAGAGAGAGAGAGAGAGAGAGAGAGAGAGAGAGATATGGTATATTTTGTATATAAACAACAGAGAAAATATTCTCTCTCCTGGCTGTTCTGCTGACTTCTTTACACAGAACTTTCTCTACTTAAAAATATTTTTACCTTGAAAGTCCCTTCTGGTCCTGGACTATTTCTCAACTGAAAAGTACCCTTCTAAATGAATAAATCAGAATAAAATAAAATACTCCCATTCTTAATGTAGGTAAATACACTGCCTTCAGCAGGCTTGTCATGAAATGCCACAGGCAAGGGGATTCCAAGTTCAGAAACCCATTCCACTGATGTCTGAATCAGTGGAATGGCATCTATTCCAAAACTTAAATCTGTAGAGCAAGGGCTACCAGTGTTTTCAGTGTCCCAGACCTCTCTGACAGCCTTGTAAAGTCTATGGAGTCCTTCTCCTAATAAAATATAAAGGATGCCAAAGGAAATCAATTATATCAGAAATACATGATGCCTATGAAAATATTTAAAAGCTCATAGAATTAATATAGTGTCCTGAAAAGAATTTTGAACCTAGAGTAAGGAGAAACCTGGGTTGTATCTTGTGTACCATTTATTGATTGTATATCATGGTCAAGTAATTTTTCTCTTCTATAAAGAGAGGAATAGTATAGAATGTTCCTTTCAACTAAGTCTATGTTCCTATGATCTTCATAGGCAGCTGGGTGGTAGTCATGAAGATGTGAGATGAAATGTAGCCTCTGAGACTTACTAACTCTGGGCAAGTCATTCAATTTCTGGATTTTCTCAGCTTCCTCATTTTGCAAAATGGGAATACCACCCTCTCCGGTTGTTGTAAGGATAAAATGATGCCATATTTGATAAGTTCTTTGAAATCTTAAACAATATAATGATAATGGCTAATATTTATATTGTGCTGGTGATGAAATATTTTGGATTTATCAATTCCCCAGTGAAATCTATGAATATGGAGAACATAAGGCAATCCAGCAGAAGTTAGGTCCTAGAATCTTTTGTTTGGCACCCAAGGGGCCCTGAGAGATCATCTCATCACAGAAGTGTTCAAATCCAAATTCTGCCCCTAGGTTACCTGTGTGATCCTTGGCAAAGAGCTATATTTTTCTGACCTTCTATTTCCTGTTTTGTAAAATGAGGGGATTTGACTACATATGCACCAGAGTGAATTCCACCTCTCAATTTATTATACTGTGAATAATAATATCCTGTTAAACTATTAGCTCCTAGAGAGTAGGGATTGTTTTAAGTCTTTTTATTCACAGTTCCTCACATATTGCTTGGCACAAAGTAGCTACCCAATAAATCTCTCTGATACATTCATATTTGCATAGACTTAGGAAAGATAGAAATCCCTTATCCATCCAAACTTTATATTTTATTTTATGCATCTTGCTTTTATATCAAAATGATTTCCAGTTCTAATTCACTGCTCTGAAATAAACACACTGTGAAGAGTGACTCAAACTTCCTCTGTTTATCAATCATCAATTTTTAAATTAATCAGTCAAAAACTTAAACACCCCTACTTAACAATAAGTAAGAGAGTTCACAAGTCACTTACTAAGGTGGGTGGCAACTCTAGAGGCTACTGCTCTGCCCCTGGGCAGTGCTAGGAAAATTGAAAGTCTTCGATTGGCTCCCATAAAGTGGAGGAAGGGGACAGGAAGTGGCATGGAAAAAGTTCTATAAAAAGTCCTGAACTTTTCTGTTGAGTAACCGTTAAGCTTCATCTTTGGGCTTGGAATTTAGGCTCAGAGCTTGGAGCTTCAACCTCGGCTCTTAGACTGCTTCTTGGAGGACTGGTCCATGATCTTCTCCTTTGGACTTTGGTGTTGGAGGGTTTAGCCTTGGGACTTGGCTTTTAGTCTTCTCCTTTGGAGCTCATCTTGGGTGGGTGAATAGCTGATCTTCCTTTCCTGGCTTCTGGAGAAATTGGTTCTGGAGATCTGCTATAGCTTTGGAGGAGGTTGTGTTGGTGAAACTCTAGCTGAAGACACCACTGAATGCAGGGAAGTCCCTGTGCGGCTAAGCTTCATTTCACCAGAGAAGGGCTAGTAGACTTGTTAAATCCTCTCTTTAGTTACCTTTTTCCATTGTCACTCTTTCTATCTCTTTGTAAATATAGCTACTGAAAGTAATTTTTGACTTAACTTATATCTTTAAATTGATGACCACAATATTACTATAGAATTCTCATATTTAACATAAAACCTAAATTTATATTCTTACAATATTCTTACAATAACAACACTAGTAACAGGAACAACAAATGTTTAAGCAAAACCAATCAACACAATGACTATGTTTGACATGGCATGTAACATTTCATACCTATAGTCCCTCAACTCTCTCCAATGTTGGGAGGGCTGGGGCATGCTTTTATTTGTTCCCCAGAAATAAAATATGCTATTAGATTCTAGATTTGGGAGTTCCTTTTGATGTTTCACTCATGTGCACCACTATAATCAGGGTACATTATCCTCCCATGTCTCCTTGCTTGACAGTGCATAGTGTTTCAATCCATATATGACTTTCCAAATTTCTCACAATTCTTCATATTTTTGTTTCTCATGGGACAATAACATTCCATGGTATTTAGCAATAACAAACATTAAGTGCAAATGTAGAAAATACAATTAAAAATCAAAAATAGCTTTGTCTTTAGGAAGTTTATATTCTAATGAAGAAGACAGCATTGACCAAAATAGATTAAATTGAAATAGCTTCAGATAGAAAAGAAGGTAGCCTTAGAGGAGAAGGCACCAGAAGATAGAGGGACCAACTATTTCACAATCAATGAATAATATGAATCTGGTTTTTTGTTTGTATTGCTATTTGTTTTGTTTTCATTAGCCCAAAAATGCTGTAATGAATCTAAAAAAGCAAAACCTAGATTTTCCTTTCTTTCTCTTCCTTCAATATCCTTTTATCAGAGTAAAAATAATCTACTGATTCCAAATTGTTTCAGAGAATGAGCCTTTTCATTCTTCAAATGTGGCAACTGAGGTCCCCACAGGTGATATGATTTCTAAGGAATGAAAGGAAAAAAGAAAGGAATGGAATAGAAGGGAAGGGAAGATGAGGAGAACCTAAGAATAAAAGGAAAAAATAGCTGAGCTGAATACTAAACTGAGACCTTCTGGCCGCAAATTCAAAATTCTTCTCATGACAAGCCCCTACCTTTTATATACCCCAATGGACTGTTGTTTTCTAGACTTGGAGTCAGGAAGACATCAGTTCAAATCCTGCCTCAGACTTTAGCCTTTCAAAGTCTCAGTAAACTGCAGATAACATAGAGCACCTGCTTTAAGACTTGTAAAGCTCTTTGCAGTCTTAAAATATTATCTAAATATTGGTTATTATTGGTATTATAACAAGTGTGCCTTGTAGTCTCTCTATCTAAAATGACAGCCCATCCTATCATCTTGTATATAGGATTTAGATTATCTTTCCTATAAAGAATTACTTCATGCTTGTCCTCCCCAAGCCCAATGAATGCCTCCTTTATACAAGCTAATTGGATCTTCATTCTTTTTTTTTAACACCTTCAGTCTGGTATTTTGTAGAGCTCAGTATCTGTTTTATAATTATTCTACTCTAAAGTAAGGATCTAGAGTGACATGATGGAATACCTTGCACTTGAATAAATCTGGTTAAGATCCACAACCAGATAAGCCATTGGCCTATTCTATTTTGATGTTTCTTTCCAACAATGACTAAAGCGATGTCAATCAACTTGCAAGACATAAACAGAACTCTACATATTAAATTCTAAAAATTTATTTGTATATAATATTAATTAATATTAACACTGCATGGCAGTATATGTATTGGAGGGCATGGGCTCCCTCTGTTCTAATCCATAAGATGTTTCTTCCTCAAGGAAACATCCTGATCATGGAATAGATCCTCTATAGAAAAAGAAAGGATTATGAAGAAGATGGCCCATTAATATCTCAAAATCAATATGGAAGAAGAAATAAGATATAGATGAGTATTGACTCTGGTGTGATAGGTCCTAGATTTAAATCTTGGTGATGATTTATTTTTCCTGCCTGCATGACTTGATTCAAGGAGGAAGGTGCTACAACTTCGCACCATTGCCAGTTTTGTATAGTTATAAAGTTAGATTGTTGTTGGGGTATCTTGTATTATTGGTTTTTTCTCCCCTTCAAATAAAGTTAAAATTGTCCCCTTTGCAAATTCAACCCACTGATCTTCATTCTGCCCTCTGAGGAGATAAAAAAATAGGTCTATCTTTTGTTCCACATGACAGTTATTCAAATCCTTTAAGAAAGATATATCATGTAAAATATAACAGAGAACCCAAGACTGGAGAATGGTCAATGCGCTTTTTTTTTTTTAAGACAAGAAAACAGAATCTATCAAATCACTTCCCCACTCTCAAGTTTTCCATTCTCTAGCCTAAACATGCCTAGTTCCTTCTACTGATGTTCAAGTGACATTGAATTCAGAACATGCACCACCTTAGTTTTCTTCCCCTGGAAACTCTCCTACTTATATTTGTCCTTCTAAACTGTACTGACCAGAATGAAACATGAGAATCGAAATGTGGCCTAAGACATTATAGAGAAAGGATGAACACTTCCCTCCTTGTTCCTCATGGCTATGGCTTTTTTAAAGCAGCCCCAGTAATAACTAGCTTGTAGTGCTGTTCTCATGTACTAACCTCATGTGAGGTTGATTTTTTTTCCCTACCAAGAACAAGACTTTACATTTAATTTATCCTCACTGAATTTCATCTTGTGAGATGATTCAGCTAAATGGCCTAGCCTGTCAAGACCTTTTTGGATTCTAAATCTGGGATTCATTATATTACCTATCTTTTCCAATTGTATGTCATCCACAAATTTGATAAGCATTCTGTCTAAGCCTTAATCCAACTTATATAAAAATATTAAACGTGACAGGGCCAAATGTAGATCCCTGGGGTACTTTACTTGAGACCT
Source organism: Gracilinanus agilis (assembly GCF_016433145.1). Taxonomy (NCBI): domain Eukaryota; kingdom Metazoa; phylum Chordata; class Mammalia; order Didelphimorphia; family Didelphidae; genus Gracilinanus; species Gracilinanus agilis. The sequence continues at coordinate 24,235,448 of NC_058131.1, forward strand.
CAGAGATTTAAAACTTAAAGAGACTTTATAGATCATGAAGCTTGACTCCTATGCTCTTGCCACACTGACAATGAACCATAAACAATTCCTCTTTCAGTCCGTCCATCCAACCAATTTTGAATTCCTTCACCACCGTGCAGTAGTCCACATATATACAGTTTCTGCATAATAAGAGGATAAGCTACTTCATCAAAAGCTTCACTTGCATTTGGTAAACTGTATCCACAGCATTCCCCTAATCTACTGATTTAGTAAATTTAGTAAAAAAAATTAGTAAATTAAGTAAAAAAAAAAAGGAAATGAAGTTAATCTTCCTTGAACTATCCAGGATAAAGCCCTGCTGGTTCTTTGAAATCATCATTTCCCCTTCGAAAATTCACCCCCTATCTCTTTCATAATACATTCTAGAGTTTTCCCAAAAATCAAAGACAAGTTCACTGACTTAGATTTGATAGATTCTGTTTTCTTGTCTTAAAAAAAAAAAAGCGCATTGACCATTCTCCAGTCTTGGGTTCTCTGTTATATTTTACATGATCCTTCAAATCACTATTAGATCATTTCAAATCTCCTATCAATTGATAGTTCATTAGGGATTCCATCAGCCAATTCTTGTATGGATGCAGTTCATCTATACCAGTGGACCTGAATTCATAAAGCTTAGCTTAGAGCTCTCTGATGTTCACCTCACTTACCTTGGGCATCAACCCATTGTTAGCAATTTTTTTCCATCATTTCCAGTTAGAAGACCTTCTCTTTGGTAGAGAAAAAAGAAACATAATTTAAAATGAGCATCTATTTTACTTTTTTTAACCCAGTAAATAGGTGTTTAATAGATATTTGTTATTTAATCTAACAAATTATTAAATTAATATTATAGTTTTTTTTGGTTGACTTTTACATCAACTTATAGCTGGATTTCTAATAGAATACCTCTTAATTGCTTCCTCCAGCTCAAGGAATATAGCTCTTATCTCTTTCAAAAGGTAAACCATCTCTCCCTCTTCAAATAATCCTAAACCTGTGCTAGTGAAACTATAGCATGTGTGCCAGAGGGGGTTGCTCTCCTCCCCCTCTCCACTATGCCTGAGGACATTTCTCTCATCACAGGCCACTCTGCCCAGCAGCCCAATGGGAGCACTTCCTTCATTCCCTATCTGGGGTAAGGGAGTGACTCATATGCAGTGTGAGGATTGCAGTTTGGCCATTCAGTCTCTAAAAGGTTTGCCATCATGGTCCTAAAGTATTTTCCTTGGATCTAGTCTTGACCCCCGTATCACTTCATATTGTAATATATTTATCCAAGAGACACAGGAGCTGGAAGAAACATCTGGATTTAGTTAGGAAGGTCTTTATTCAAATTCAGGGAAGGGAATGTATGTCAGTCATAATTGGTCTATTTATATTGTGAGAAAATCATTATGAGCAGGTTGGCTACTGAATATCTTTTTTAAAAAATTATTTTATTCATATATATATATATGGCCTAAAATAAGGAAGAGGGAGGCTGCTATTTGTGTCAGGGAAGGGACTGCTCACATCTGTAAGACCAGAGAATCCTTGGCATAGTTTAGAAAAAAACAATCTCTTACATCTATTTGAGAAATGATTCTATTTACTTTCTAGAAGGAAGTGGGGAATTTTTGAGGAAGGGGAAAAGAAATGACAAAAGATTTTTCTAAATTCAGTTTTTGTTTTGTTAATTAATCTATCCTCTCTGTGTGAGTGTGTGTGTGTGTGTGTGTGTGTGTGTGTGTGTGTGTGTGTGTATTTGAGATTAGGGAGCTAGAATGCTGTTGATTACAGCATGATAAGATCAGAGGTTTAATACTTAAAGAGACCTTATAGATCATGAAGCCTGACTCCCACATTTTACAGACAAGGAAACTGAGGTAAAGAGAGGAGAAGCAAATTCACAAGGTGATAGAAATTGTGAGTTAGAAGGGGACTCATAATCATCTAATCCAACCAGTGCATGAAAGGAAGGTCTGCTATATCATGCCTGCCAAGGTCACAAAAAAGGTCACAAAAGTGGCAGTGCAAAAATTTGAAGTTGACAGTACAAAAATTTGAACCTAGGTCTTCTGATTCAAGATCTATTGCTCATTTCCCTGTAGCACACTGCCTCCCTTAACCTTTGCTCACCAGAATCCCTCAAAGACATGAGAAGATAACTATCTTGAAGCCCCAAGAGAAAAGAATATGTGTAATATCTGTGTCCCTAATTCTCTTCCAGTGAGCAGCTAGTAATCCAGTCAACATGGATTTATTAGGCAATTAACATAGAACAGGACTCAAACCCAAGTGTTCTGCTTCCCAAATTTAGAGTCAGGTCCACAGTACCCCTCAGGGAACAGACCAAGATCCCCTGTTGGTTCATAATCACCTTTCCTTAAACAGAAGGGATACATACATAATTATAACTGAAATATCCATATTTGTGTACATATGTGCATATAGGCATATTGGTGTACAATATTCTGAATATATGCTTATAGCATAGAAAATATATGAATATAAATAATGTACATAGAGTATATAATTATAAACAATGCAGTAAGTCATATGTTATATACCATATTACATATGCATTTGTGCATATATGTTCATATATAGTTTTATATGTGGTTATGTAAGTAAATCTACATATGCACACGCACATACACATAAAATCCATATATCCACATATATATACATATATATATATATATTTGTATGCGCTCATGTGATTTAATGGGAATAGTACTGAAGTTGGAGCTATCAGATCTGAGTTTATGACACAGCAAAGGAAATGCTAGACTTTGGCTTTCAAATTCCCTTCCTGACACTTGCCAGCTGTCTAACTCAGAAAAAGCCACTTAACCTCTGTAAAAAGAAGATTGTTTGAGGATCATTTAGGGGAATAAAGGAAAGTCATAATGCAAGTTGTAAAGTGTTAAAGAAATGCTAGCTATTATTATAATACTCCCAGCTCTGCAATTTATTAGCTGAGTGACCTTAGATAAGTCATTTGATGTCCTTGAGTCTCAGTTTCCTCATCTGTAAAATGAGAGAGATGGGCTCAATGACCTCTGAGGTCCTTTCCAATTCTATGGAGCTGTTGATCCCACAAGCATGTCACCTTAGCTCTCAGTTTTCTATACAATATGAGAAAGAGGTTGCCATCAATTTTTTTTTAACCTCAAACTCGTCTCAATAACACTCTCCTTGGGAGTGAGCTTCTGAAAATGAACAGCAGGAATTTGACATTCTAGTCTGCACCTGAGAGCAGGATGCCTGCCTAGAGCAAATGCAGATGCCGAGTAACTAATATTTCTTTAAAGAAAAGACACGTAGACATCTAGAAGGGTTAGCAGAAACCAGCTGTTAGGCTAATTCCAGAGATGAAATAATGAATACATGCTTGGTAAAAGGAAATTTTCATATATTAGGAAAAAAAGAAGCAAATAGTTCCAGATGAAAATGATGTTTTTCTTTGCTTTTAACAGCCACAAAATTATTCAAGGCTGGGAGATGATGGGATGGAAAGGAAGAGGGTTGTTGTTGTTGTTGTTGTTTTGTTTGTTTTCCCCTTTTCCCATTGCTGTAACTACACTAATATAATAAACATTGAAATAATGACCAAATGTTGCCAAAAAAGAGTTTTGGGGGACTTTTATTTTTTGGCCTTCCCCAAATGACGCAACAGATGGGGACTCTTGCCCTGATTTTTGTAGCCCTGACATTTATATCTATAAACCATAGACTGCTCAATTATGAAAGCAACCGGACATGGTCTAAATAGTAATTATTCTATCAACACTGAGAGCGGTTGGTGAGGGACACAGGTGTTTTTGTCCCTTATTTGCCTGTTGGTAAAAGGCTTCTCTCTCTTCTTTTAAATCCCCCCAAATTAACAGAGATAATCACCTTCCTGCTATAAATCCTGATAGCCTAGCTACAGCTATCAAGCAATTTTCTCCTTGGACAAGCACCAATCAAAAGTCCACCCTGCCCTGGGAGGCAGGTGAATAACATGTAATTAACCAGGTCTCATTTGGGGAGAGCATGTACATTCTGCCTCTTCTCTAAAGGAGAGGGTGGGCTTTTTATGTTGGAAGTAAAAAAGGGGAAAAAAAGGGGGTTGCTGCCAATAAACACATTTTTATTTCCTGTAAACTGGAGGGGAGGAGTTGAGAAAGGAATAAAATAAAGGTGGTATTTTAAAGCTTACCCTCTGACACGGAGAAACACTCTCATTTTAGGATAAAACAGGAAGCTGCCTGAAACAACATTTTGCAAATCAGTCCCCTCATCTGATATATATATACACACATATGTATATGTATGCATATGTATATGTATACACACACACACATATATATATACATATATATGTATTTGAATATAATATAATATATGAGTCTGTATATGTGTATATGTATTTTTGTGTATACATACATATATGCATATGTGTGTATATCCACATATTTGTGTTTATATGAGGAGAGATCTTTACAAAGAGCTCTAGATATATATAGATATAGACTTATGGATTTTTATATATACATTATAAGCAAAAGAAAAGGTTTTTTTTCTTTTTCTCATTGCTGCAGCTACACTAAAATAATAAATATCAGAATAAGGACCAAATGTTGCAAAAACAGAGATTTGGGGGACTTTTATTTTTTGACCTCCCCCAAATGATGCAACAGATGGGGACTCTTGCCCTGATTTCTGTAGCCCTGACATTTAATATATAGTATATGTATTTATATGTATGTCTCTCTCTCTCTCTCTCTCTCTCTCTCTCTCTCTCTCTCTCTCTCTCTCTCTCTTTCTCTCTCTCACCTTCTGTCTGACTGATATATCTCACTTTCAGGGAGAGATCTCATTTACTCTATATATTGTCCGGTATTTTCTAATCTGTATACACTATCTTTTGTGTAACTAGCATTTGGTGGGAAGAACCAAGTCTTCACATATAGGTTATGCCCATTCTTCCTCCAGGGATAATGACCAGAAGAACAGCTTGAACCTAAAAATCATTCTCCCCAGACCAGCGATATTTAGGATGGCTGTAGGGATAGAGGAGGTGGTGGCAGATAGAGAGAATTCTATTCTAGCCGTCTCTTTCTGAGGAGAGCAAAATGACTAGTCTACTTGGCCCAGTCTCCTCAAAGTCTCTCTTAGAGAGAAGTGGGCAAGATCCCAGAGATATTCATTCCTGCCTCCCCTCAAGCTGCATGTAGACAAATTCATGTGAACATACATATAACCTATATGCCCTATACCTTGTACCTAACATGCCTAACTTTCCCTTAATAACAGGGTAGACAAGGATCGGCAGATACACTGATATGGTATTCATGATTTAGAACTGAAAAAAGACTTCAGAGCTTCATCTTTTTCCTCCAGATTTCATTCTGTAAATGAACAAACTGAAGTCAGACAGGTTAAATGACTTGCCCAAGGATATACAAGTAATAAAATGTTAGGAAGAGACTAGGTCAGCTAGATGCTTCCACTGATTGAATCCCAAGCCTAAAGTCAGGAAGAGTCATCTTCTTGAGTTCAAATCCAGCCTCAGACACTTACCATGTGCATGACCCTGGGAAAGCCGCTTAACCCTGTTTGCCTCAGTTTCCTCATCTGTAAAATAAGCTAGAGAAAGAAATCACAAACCACTCTAATATCTTTGACAAGAAAACCCCAAAGGGGATCATGAAGAATTGGACACAAATGAACAAAGGAAGAGATTGGACTTGAACTCATGACTTTAGAATCGCCTTTGTTTGTTTTTTCTTCTTTGTACCACATTGCTTTAGAAGAGAAGTCATAGCAGCTATCTTAAATATTCCCTCTCCAACTGTTAGTCGTTGGGTTTGGAGGAGGGGGATGCTATGCTCTCAGGTTAGGGCTTCTTGGAGATTTGTCGGGTTAGCATTTGTTGAAGCTTTGGTTGCCTCTTTCCAAATACACTAAAACGTCAGCACTCTCTCTGTGTCATAGACATGATGTCAATCTGGAGAAGAGAAATTATGGGTTTTCCTTGCTTGTCATTTTTGGACCAGTCCTTTACAAGAATTCCTAGTTCAGAAACTCCCTCCACTGATCTGCTAAATCGCTGTCATTTGGAGTTAGAGTTTCATGGGGCAACAATTTGATAGTGAGCTCCTTTTGGTCAAGGATTGTCTTTTCCTCTTTTGGTAAGCCCAATGTTAAGCAATGTGCCCAGGACATTTTGATGCTGATGTTGAATCTTTTCAGTCCTATCTAACTTTATGTGATCTCATTTAAGGTTTTCTTACTAAAGATGCTGGAGTGGTTTGTCATTTTCTTCTCATGTTACAGATAAGAAACAGAAGCAAATAAGATCAAGTGATTTGCCCAGGGTCACCCAGCTAATGGGTCTAAGGTTAGATTTGAACTCAGGTCTTCCTGACTCCAGACCCTGTGGTCTATCTTCTGTGCATCCAAGACATAGTATGTACATAATAAATATTTATTAACTGGCAATACATTTTAGCTGGGTAGCTCTTGGCAAGTCATTTGATTTCTCTTTGCCAGAGTACCTCAGCTAAAATATGCCTATAAGAGCACTCAAACTCAGGTCTTTGGGACTCTAGGACTCTATTCACAATAACATGCTGCCTCTTTTTCTTCTTGGAGAAGCATGTGGTAGTAGATAACACGATGCACTTGGATTTAGCAAGACCTGGATTCAAATCTCACATGTAACCCTGATTTACTGAGAAGACACAACTTGACAAATGAGAAAGAAGAGGCAGGAGTCAGAAGACCTGGATTCAAATCCTAATTCTGCTCCTTTAACTGTGGGCAAATCATTTACTTTTGAGACATAATTCAGTTTCCTTATGAATAAAATGAATAGATTGAAATAGATGATCTCTAAGTTTCTTTCTAGTTTTATGACTTTTTTAAATTCTGCCAACCAGTGTATCATTGGAATGGGAATGAGGAGACATGTATTCTTCCATTAATAAGTTAGGTAAGACTCTTGGCCTTTCTGGGAATGCACTAAGCATTGATAAAGTGCCTCCCGTGTGCTAGCTTCTGGTGTGAGGACTTGCTGAATCCTTTTCAGGGATGCTCATCCACTTTTAGTGTCTGCCTTTCACCCAAATCTTAACTGTGGTTCCAAGTAGCAGTAGCATGGACAGAAGCCACTTCGGGGGCTAAACCAGGATGAGCTTAATCAATAGCCCTTAAACCTGTCAGTGAGCTAGAGGGGTGTCACTCCAAGCTCGTGAAGACTTCACATAGAGGAATAGGTAGATGAGAATAATTTGTCCCAATGACCATGAAGGTGCTGAAGCAGGTCCTGTGAAGCCCTGAGAACTTGGTGAGACACTGAGGAAGCCAAGGTCATCCTGCCCCATCACTAGGCATCCTGACTTCTGTCTTGCCACTGGACTTGGATGACTCTGGAAGATGGAGTGAGGCTGACGACTGTGCAACTCTGCCTCACTTAAATCCAGTTCACTTGCAAGTCAAGTATCATCCCATGATGTCACTAGTCCTCTTTGAAAACAAAGGATGAACAACTACTACATGATAGTCACTTTATAAATACTCTCTTTTTTGATCCTCAACCCTGGGAAATAGGTGGCATTA
>NC_058131.1:24275189-24294581 GCF_016433145.1 Gracilinanus agilis
TCTTTCTTTCTTTCTTTCTTTCTTTCTTTCTTTCTTTCTTTCTTTCTTTCTTTCTTTCTTTCTTTCTTTCTTTCTTTCTCTCTCTCTTCATCCTTTCCTCCTTCCAGCCCCTCCCCTCTACCTCTCTCCCTTCCTTCCTTCTTTTCTTCCTTCCTTCCTTTCACTAAACATAAAATTTACCTCATCTACTCAGAGATAAGATATCTTTTAAAAGAATATAATATGGATTGAAAAAAATCTATTCCAAATCCCTATATAAAACATTGGGAAATTGAAAAAAACCCTTACCTTCTGTCTTAGAATGAATATTAAACATTAGTTTTAAGGCAGGCATTTGGGTTTAAGTTTAAGTTTAAGTTTAAGCTTAAGCTCAAGGTCACAAAGTTAGGAAGTATCTGAGTCTGGATTTAAACCCAGGACTTCCCTTCTTCAGTTCTATCCATTGAAACATCTAGCTTCCTGTCATTGTGAAAAAAAAAAAAAAATTAATGTCTTTTACTATCTGTGTGACCCTTTTATACTTTAGCAAATATTTACTGGGACCCAAGACAGAGATAATGAGATTGAAGGGCAAAACTATTTCTGGTGTGGATGACTTATTGGATACATTTTAGCGATTTAATTTCTCATGAAAAGGCCAGCAGAGACCATAAACTTGGCTCCACAGCAGAGACTTCCTCTCTACCCTCTCCTCAGCTTGTCATTCACACAGACAAATAAAAAAATACAGAAAGACAAAAATTGGCTAACCTCGATTCCCCAGGAATACTTAGTAATCATTGTCATTGTTCAGTCATTCTTTTTTTAGTCCTGTCTAACTTTTGGTAGAAAAAGTAACATAATCTGTCTGCCTCTGTTTTCTCAATTATAAAATAGACATAATAATAATAATACCTACCTGCCAGGAGTATCATGATTATCTAATGATATATTAGTAGTCTAATATTTAGCACATAATAGATATTTAATAAATGCTTATTTTCTCTCTCCTTCACACCCTTCTTGTGAGAAACAGTTAAGAGGTGAAGTGCATAGAACACTGGGCTCCAAATCAGGAAGACTCATCTTCATAAGCTGAAATCTGGCCTCAGATACTTACTGGCTGTGTGACCCTTGACAAGTCACTGCCCCAGTTACTCATCTTTAAAATGAACTGCAGAAGGAAATGGCAAACCACTTCAATATCTTTGCCAAGAAAACCTCAAATAGTCATTGATAGTTACAATAAAAAAAATGAACAACAACAATTAACACACAATAACCCCATTTGGAGTTATACTGGCAGAGATACTGGTGTGGTTTGCCATTTCCTTCCTCCTCTCATTTTATAGATGAGATAACTGATACAAACAAATGACTTTCCCAGGTTTCCCAGTTAGTGTCTGAGGCCAGATTTGAACTCAGGAAGAGGAGTCTTCTTGACTCCAAGCCCAGCATTATGTCTCCTACCCCACCTAACTACTAATGATTATTAGGGAAATGACATTTGTCTCATTTTGGTATAGCCTAATGAAAATATGTAAGTCAACTGACTGCTAGTTGTTGTTAATGTGAGATTTCAAGGTTGAAGGTATCCCACAGTGAGAATGGGCCACCTCTGAGACAGTGCCCTTAACCAACCCTCAGACAGGTTAGGAAAACAAGTTAAAGGTTAAATAAAAAGAGGAAGATGTGGGCTATAGGCTAGAAGAAAAGTTACCTGAGAGGTGATGAGTTTCAACACTGAGGCACTGAGGGAACTAATAATGAGAATTAGGTAGTCTGCTCATCTTAATTTGTTCATCTTAAACCCTTTCAGCAAGAGCACAACAGTATTTTAGCTGACACTTGCAAAGAAACCTTCATGTGAAGTGGGAGGTAGTGAAGATGACAATTGTCCACCTAGAGGTGAGCCCAGGAAGTCACACTGCATTTGCCCATCCATCCAATAGAAATGTTTCTCATGAGGAGAAGACCTATCCACAGAGCCACCTGAATGCCTCAGCCTGACCATGCAATTATCCATCTATCTCTGACATCAGGGCCAGAAATGAACCTCTTATGGACTCAAGAAAGAGAAATAATTTTGATGTTCTGGCATTTCAGATTCGTAACCTACCTAGGAAATAAACATTCCATATATATATATGTCTTATTGCCAGTATACTTCAAGTTCTCCTCCCAAAGCCTGGGTATACTTGTAGGAAAATCCACCTTAGGTGTCTAAAAAATATGTTTTGAACCAGCTGTTCTTGATATGCCATTTAAGTAAGTGACTTTGATAAGATAGTTGAGTCTATTGGATGAATGTTAACTGATGAGGAAGGTAGGAACAAAGGATTGAAAAAGGAAGGATGGATATGGAAAGAATGAAGGAAGGGTGTGAAAGGAAGGAGGGAGGGAAGGAGGGGAAAAAGGGAAGGAAGAAAGGAAAGGAGAGATTGAGGTGGAGGAAGAGATGGAAGAAACAAAGGAAATGTGAAGGAAGGAAGGAAGGAAGGAAGGAAGGAAGGAAGGAAGGAAGGAAGGAAGGAAGGAAGGAGGGAGGGAGGGAAGGAGGGAAAAAGGAAAGGAAGAAAGGAAAGGAGAGAGTGAGGTAGAGGAAGAGATGGAAGGAATAAGGGAAATGGGAAGAAAGGAAAGGAGTAATGATCAAAGAAGGAAAGAAAAAGAAATGAGAGAAAAGAGGAAAAAAAGAAGATAGGAAGGAGAGCTAAAGAAGTAGGAATAGAAACTCTTAAGGGTACTTCTAACACCCAAAGTAACAGTCATGATTTCTCATATATAATTGATATCATATTGCATTCATTCTCAATGGGTGGGGGAGAGGGTAGAAAGTGATTTGAACTCAACATTTTACAAAAAGATTATTAAAAGTAAATAAATATGTAGAAATGTATTATGACTCACTGATTCCTTCAATATATTTTAAGTGTTTACTATGAGCCAGCCACTCAACTAAGTCCTCAGGAAATAAAAACAGACAAAAAACAACAACAAAAAGTCACTGCAATAGAATTTATATTCTAATGAGGGCGATAAATATGTACATGATTGCTATATAGAATGGTTTCTTACCCTGGGGTATGTGAACTTGAGTGTGTGGTGTGTGTGTGTGTGTGTGTGTGTGTGTGTGTGTGTGTGTGATATTTTAAAAACTATCTGAAAAAATTATTTTCCATTGTAATCTTTACATTTTATTTTATGCATTCAAAAACTTTCTTAGCAGGTATAGACTTCCCAGGACTGCCAAAATGATTCTAGAGATAGACGAAGACCTTACCAGTGAAGACACTAGCAGCTTATGAACCCCTTAAAAGCTTTTCAATAGAAGACTTATATTTGAGCTAAGTCTTGGAGGAAGTTGTGTCCTAAGAGGTAGATGGGATTAAGAAGAGAGAGCAATGCAGTTTGGTGGGAGTTTGGGAGGGGGGAGCATTGATAAATAGTAGAAAGAACACTGGATTTGGATGGCCTGGATATAATTCTTGCCTTTGCCTCTTACTATGTGACTCTGTCATATGATTTTGTCTTTTCAGACTTGAGCCTACTCATCTGTAAAATGAGAGGCTTAGATTCTCTGACTGTTAAGGTCCCTTTCAGCTCTAATTCCATGATCCTGTCACCAACTCAGATCAAAAGAATAACACACTCCTGCCTCTTCAAAAAAGACAGGCACGCAAATGTCCTCCAAGTTGATATGCAAATAGGAAAACTGGTCAACTACTGCTCCATTTGCATTGTAAAGCTGACTCATGAATTGTTCTTTATGGGATTATCCATAACATTTACATAGAACTACATACACATAATTTAGAATGCGTCTTCCTCCCCCACCCAAGGGTAGAATGGGCAATGAAGAGAAGAATGTCTAGAAGATGAGTTGATATTGAGCTGTGCCTTCATTCAGCTCATAAAAGAGTTATATGCAAATGAGGTCCGATAATGAAAACATTAGGATTCCCATCAGGACAACATGACATAAAAATGTGTCCCACCTATAAAAGCCCTTTAGATGAGAGAATTAATTGCCAGAGTCGAAAGGTAAGATCCAAGTAGAAAAAATGAATCATTGAATTAAAAAAAAAATACTCAATTATTTATTTCCCCATCTTCATGATTGAGATCTCAAAATCTTTTTCCATAAAGACATTATTGAGAATGTTTTGCCCAATAAGACTCGATGCACTCAGTCTGGATCATGGTCAAGTTCAAATGAATGGAAACCACATTCGCAAGCTCAATTTCGTATAAAAAAAGGAAAACAATAATGGCTAGTGCAGGATTCCACAAGAGACCAAGAAAGCTACAGTTCCCCAAAAATAAAAAGGAAAATGAGAAAGAAAGAAAAAAAGGCACAGTATCTGATTCTCACTGGGCTCACGGCCACTTTAGTCTGGGCTGTGTGTGATATGATAGACCACTGGATAATCCATTTGCACAGTAAGGAAAGCAAGCCAAATAAGGACAGTGCCCAAATATTTTCACAAGGAAAAAAAAAAAGATAAAGTGAGATGCATACAATTCTCCTGACATGGCAAGAAAGGAAGGGGGGGAGGGTAGGAATGGGGCTTTTTAAGCATTGACATCTTGATGGTCAGGAGGCTATTAATAAAGTCTCCAGTACAACTAATAGACAGAAAGACTATAACACAGAAATAGAAATGCTGTTCTCAGGTTCCATCTGCCACAAATTACCATCCGACCCTGTGATTCTATTGATTTGCCTGTACTATATCAAATTTTAATCACCATAAACCATGGACTAATACAGTTCTGCCACCAACAAGTGCCCTTAGCAGGAGGCTCTTATTATTTTGGACACTCTCAATATGTTTTAAGATTGTCAGAGGAGGAAACTGAGAGATACATGAGAATTTCAGGGGAAAAAAATTTAAAGCCTTCTTTGGTTTAATTCATAAAAAGTACTTAAAGCTTCCAGCCTTAACAAAATAGATGCTGCCTCTTTTTTTTTCCTGCCATTAACCAAAGGAGAAGGAAAGCATATAGTTTATGTTCAAAGGTACCATGGCTACAGAAATGGTGTCTTGGGAAAAGGATAAAATTGCCCATTGCTCATTGATCTAAACTGAAAGGGATTAATCCTTTGGTCTCACCATTCCTGAGATTTTTGCAAGGTGCCCTTGCCATGACCTAATTCCCAAAACATCACTTAACAGCTGGGTTTCTGTTAATGGCCTCAATCATTCTCTCAGACACCCAGGCTTGAAACATCCAAGTCATCTATGACTCCTCCTCTTCTCCTGCTTTCATTCCCCATCCTCACCCCAATTCAATCAGGGGCCAGATCTTGTGGATTCTCCCTCCCAATATTTTTCATGTGTACTCAGGCCCACCTTCATGGTTATATCTCCAGTCCTAGATTCTGCTGTCATCACCTATACCAGGTGTCTGTCTATGCCTGCAGCCTCTCTCTCATCCATTTTTTACAGACCTCCCAGGTTCAGTTTCTGAAAGTGTGAAGGAAATTATTGAGGAGACTTTGATCAAAAGGATAGAATGGAAGCCCTGTAGTTAGCAGGAAAAGCCAGAAACTGAGGTAAGGTATCACGAGCAAGAGGTGGCCCAGGCAAAGGAGACAGTTGGCCTGAAAAGCTTGAAGTGTGGAGTCAGAGGGTGGAGGGGAAGTTTGATAAACTGAGGCAAGACCAGATTTTAGTTCTCTCAATTTCCATGTTGGTGTTGACTGGCTGCTGAGGAACAGCAAGTTAAATGGAGAACCTCGATTAGGGTAAATCTTTCATAAAAGTTATCTGCTTCCTCTTTCTTTCGTCCTTCTCCCCATCTCCTTTCTGATTAAATAAAATCATTAAGTCTTTGGCCAGACACAAATTTTAATATAACACACACATACACCAGCCTCCAAAGAAGCATCAGTGCAGGGGAAGCTAAGTGCTTCAGTGTTTTGAGAGCTAGGCTTAGAGTTGGGAGGTCCTGGATTCAGATCTGGCTTCAGATACTTCCTATCCTCATGGTTCTTCTGCCTTGGAAACAAAACAGAGTCCTGATTCTACAACAGGTCAGGGTTAAATAAAAACAAAAAAACAACAAGAACAACAAAAAAAAAAAAACAGTGGCTTGACACTGAATAAAACACAAAATCCTTATCCTAATATTCAAGATGCTCCTCAATATCCCTTTAATTGGCTTTCCTGGCCTCTTTCAGCCCTTTGCCCCTTCCTGAATTTCATGCTCCCATCATTTTGATTCAATTCATTCTGAATGAATCGACTGCCATAAGTAAGGTATAGGAGCAAGCCTGACATAGTACTGTGCAGAGTGGGCTCTGAGGTCCAAAAGACTTCAGTTCAAGTCCTGCCTCTGAGAAACTGGTTCAAAGGTTCTGGGCAAAACATTTAAACTCAGTATCACTGGCGACCAAGGAGGACTTTGATTGCCAGAAGAGTTGCCCACCTTTACTTACTGATACAATCAAAGGTTTGATAGACCTGTGGGACTCTCTAGGGATATATGTGGCCAACATATATGCATGCTCAAGGCACCCTGATAGATACTTTTGGAACAAAGATGAACAACAAAGTTGGGAGGAGGACCAAGTTCCCCCCCAAGAAATAGATAGTCAAATAATGCCGGGAACTATTCTGGGTCCTGGGGAAACAAAGACAACGAAGGAAACACTGTATGATCTCAAGGAGTTTATATATTACTAGAGGGTTAAGGAGGTCTGTATTGATAAAACATACATGAAACCAATCAACAAACACTTAATAAGAATCTTTTATGTGCTAGATATTATACCCTGTGCTACAGATGCAAAGACAGAACAAGAAATGATCCTCCTCTCAAGGAACTTATATTCTCTCTAGGAAGAAAATATGAAGCTGAATAAATGAGCTGAGTGCCTAGTAAAAAAAAAAAACCACCAATTTTGCAGAGAGGGTAATTCTCTCAGACTTACAGTGCTATGAAGCTGCTGAGAGACATTAAAAGTTAAGTAACTTACCCAGGATAAGAAAAAAAAATTAAGCAGATACAACTTGGAGAGGTTTTTTTTCAAACCCTTATCTTCCACCTTATGATCAATACTATGTATTGGTCCTAAGACAGAAGAGTGGTAAAGGCTAGGTAATGGGGTTACATAGCTAGGAAGTGTCTGAGGCCAGATTTGAACCCCAAACCTCTTGTCTCTTGGCCTGGCTCTCAATCCACTGAGCTACAGAGCTGCCCTGCCCCCATTTGGAGAGAAATTTAACTGGTTCAGAGTTCAAACAACTGGAGGGAAGTCAGAGAAGAGATTACCAAATTCCTAGTTTAGAAAGTAGCACTAAAAATGTCCTCAGTAAAAGATGGAGATTCTAAGAAGCAGGGCCACACATCCATTCCAGACATGAAGGATAACACACACTAAAGCAGAGTAGCTGGTCTTTTTGTGTATTTTTACACACTTTTTAAATTTATTTTTATGCCTGAGAAACACTCTTCCTGTAACTCCTCCAATTAAAATAACACTCATTATTTAAGGCCCAATTCGAATATCATTTATCAAGTAGGAGGTTCTTAACCTAAAATATCATACTGTAATTTTCACAAACTTCTATCTGAAATTTGGTATGTCCTTTCTTCATTGATTTAAAAAGCCTCTTCTGAGAAGATGGTCATAGATTTCACTAGAATGCCAGTGGGGTCCATGAGACAGTTACAAAGGTAATGTCCTGGAATGAAGGTGGACTTCTTGTCCCTCCCCATGCAATCTCAGATTCACAGCATGATCCTTCCCTCTTAAAAATTCTCACAGCATTTGGTTTATACCAGTTGTGGACCCTCACACTCTAATTAATATTAATTAAATCAATGAGTCACATTTGATGATCTCTAAGGTCCTTTCCAGCTCTCAATCTAATGACGAAATCAATTCTCAGCAACAGGATAAGGCAAGAAGAAGTCCAAGAATGACCATTGCACAGGGCCTCTCCCCCTCTTGGTGTTCCTCCCTGCACTAATTCACTTAGCTAGGTGGTTCAGTGAATAGAGCTCTGGACTTATAATCAAGAACATCTAAGTTTGATTTCTGCCTTGGGCTGCTGACTAGATTTATGACCCTGTGCAAGTCATTTGCCTGATCTGCCTCATTTTCCTCAGATGTAAAAGAGGGATAATGATAGCACTTACCTTACAGGGTTTTTGTAAAGACTGAATGTGATAATATATGTAAAAGTACTTTGCAAACCTTATATGAATTTATTTCATATTATAAAGTATTTGCTAACATTATTAATAATTACAGAATCAAAAATTTAGAGCTGGGAGAGACCTTCCTTAGAGGCCAGCTAATCCAACTTCCTGATGTTACAGATGGAGAAATTGAGGCCAGTGAAATTAAGGAAATTTTCCAAGATAGCAGAGGTGGTAAAAGAGATGAGCTATTAACCCAGGTCCTATCGTAGACTCCAAAGCCAACATTCTTATTACTTGACCACTTGTCTTAGTAACCTTAGTCAAATGTTTTTTGGTTTTTTTTCCAAGTATTTATATATAAGTGAGAGCAGGTTTCTCCATACCTCAAACCCATCATATGCCAGCCTCTTTCCTCCTTGAATGTCCCATCCTTCTGTAGTCACAGATTTCTACTCTTTTTGCAACAGTATAAAAAGCCCAAGATAATCCTCCTGGGAGCTAGATACCCACCACCCTTCTTCTGACCTTACAGGAGGCTGATCTTTTCAAAAATGATGCTCCTCTGAATCAATGGATCTTTCCAAGAAATATACACACAGCATACATATGTATGTGTACATGTATATTTTGTCACACATGAACACATGTGATATATGTGTATGTCTGTATGAATACATGGCTGTATAGATACATAATACACTTTCCTCAAGTTCAAAGCCCAGGTTGTGAGAAAAAATGAAAACAATATCAACAAAAGTTAACTTTTATATAGCATTTACTATGTGCCAGGAATTTGGTTAAATGTTTTACAACTAACATCTCGTTTGATCCTCACAATAACCTGGGGAGGTGCTCTTATACAGATGAGGATACTAAGGCAAGAGTGATAAGTACAAGTGATATAAGTGATAAGCCCAAAGTTACACATCTCCTAAGTTTCTCAGGCCAAATTTGAACTCAGGGCTCCCTGACTCCAGACTCAGGGCTCTGTCTACTGCACAACCTAGCTGCCTCTAGGTAAAAGAACAGGTTGAAGAAAATTATAAATCTTGAGGACTGTTTGCCTCCTTCATATATTCAACTTTTCCTTCTTTCTTTTCTTCTGCCATTTTTCTTCCTTTCTTTTCCCCTTCCTCTCTTTCTCCTCTTCCTCCTCTTCCTTTCCTCATATATAAACATTATATGTATATAATATGTATATATTTGTTTTCTTTTAGTCTCCAAGTGACAATTTCCAGATAAGAAGGAAAACCAGATCCTCAACAAAGTCATTATACAAAGGAGAACTCCAAAAAGGTCTGCAATCACAAGTCATTCCTATCTCTATAACATTTAAAAGTTTTCAAAGTATTCTTTCTACTATGATCCTATGAAATGAATAGTAAAAATGGTATTATTCTCATTTTTTACAAAAGGAAAATATGTCTCTGAGAAGTTAAAGGACTTGACCATAGTTAGTTACACAGGTTCCAATCCCAGAATCTCATTCCAAGCTCTACCCATTTTATTGTACTTCCTTGGAAAGCAAATTAATAATAATAATAAAAAAGGTTGGGCCAGTTTTATTGGATCATAATTTGATCATTTTAGAAATAAGGTCCTCTGATTGGAACCTTAGACATTATCTAGCCCAAATACTTCTTTTTAAGGAGTAGGAGACTTACATATGGAGACTAGGGTGCTCAGGCTATAATCTTTCTGATAGTTAAATCAAAATGAAATTTACTAGTTCTGACACAATAATTCTCCCAATTCTTTCTGCCTTTGAATAATTTTAGTAAAAATATGTGCCTTCTACACATCTATGATTTTACTTCTAGATTCTTTCTTCACTAGTGCTGGTTCTAAATCATCCATAACTTATCCTATTCAATTTTTTTATGTGTGTGATTCTTCCATAAGACCTCTTTAGTAGATCTAACAAGCTAGAGGCCTTCCTAAATGTCTCTTAACTTGTTGTGAATACCAATGAAGCATTATGGGTAGCATAACCATTATCTTTTCTTCTTTCAACATGAGTCACCTGTCTTCTCTCCAATAATAAATTCCTTAGTGATGTCTCTGCTGCCACTTCAAATTACTATTAATAACATATTGACACTTACTTATATCCACCATACCATGTTTCTGTTGCCCACTAGATGAACTTGACTAGATCTATTGACTATTGTATTGTTATCCCTCTCAGGTTTCTTTTTACAAATTTGATAAGCTTACCATCTACTTATAACTAAATCAAGAAATGTAACAATTTCATGACCTGGCCTTTTTCCTCAGTGGGTCTCTGTTCAAATTCTAGGTTGCTAATTGAATAAAAAAGAGGTCCAATCAATTGAGAAATTACTGAGGTATTATATATGAATGTCATTGTCCACTGTTATGCAGTAAACATGGGAAAACTCACACAAACTACAGAAGTTAACAGAACAAAAAGAGGAAAACCTAGGACTATGGTGATAAAAATGGAAAGAATTTTTGTAACTAGTCTCATCCCTGGGGAAGAGATGTTAACAATGCACTGCCTTTTCACCAGAGATAAAAAGGCTTTGGATGTGGAACATTTCATACACTATTATACATGGTCATTCAGCTCATAGTTTTACTCAATTGTTTTTCTTAATTTAATGAGTTACTGTCTGTTAAGTGGTGATTGATGATAAAACCAAGAATCACAGTAATGTTTTTTTTTTTTAAGCATAAACAAAACTAATTTGGGGAAAAATGAAAGATGGATGGAAGGAAAAGGANAAGGAAGGAAGGAAGGAAGGAAGGAAGGAGGGAAGGAAGGAAGGAAGGAATAATCAAATAACCAAAAAGAAAAATATTCAGTCACAAAGGAACTTCTGATCAACAGCACATTTTTAATGCCTGGACAAAGATTCTGTACTGAACTTCTATGCTTTTTCCTGCCTAAGTTCAGACACCAAGGAGATTGAGTTAGAAATCTAAAGTGTGCCCCTTTAGGTCTGTACCTTGAGTTGAGAATCACCCTCGAGCACCTTACTCTCTCCAAAGACACTCATTCTAGCTACTATAGTCTCTAGAGCTACCTCTCAAGTACTCTCTAGCCTAAACTATGTCTAGCCAAAGACCACAGAATTCCTAAGGCATCCAGTCCATAGGTCCCACAAACTCCATCAAACATCCAAAGTTCTTAGTTTTGCAGTGATATTATCCCGGGAATTGAAGGCTTCTCTCCTCTTAGATTGTCGGCATCTAAACAAAGGGGAAAAATTTTGAGTCTTCCTTTGTTTTTATTTTGTTTTATTTCATTTTTTTCCAAAGCCTCATTAAAAGTACACTATATTTTCTAAAAACTAGGACTAATGCAGAAGGTCCAGAGCATGTGGTTGCCAAAGATATATACTACTCTCTCTATTTCAGGGACAGATAATTGTTTTACTTCTTCCCAATTCGATTCATGTTTTTAATGGATTTGCCAATTCATCTCAATCCAGAAGCATTTAATAAGGGCCTGTTATTCACTACATACTCTATTAGGTTCTAAGGATAAAATAGCAAAAATAAAGAAAGTTCTACACTCAAGAGGCATAATTAAATATAAACTGTATGTGAAATAAACACCACAAAATTTCAATGAAAACGTCGATGAATCAGGGATGGCCTCCTTTAAAGTCTTCAAAACCTAGAGGTAGAGGAGGGAAAGGTTTTCAGGCATAGAGACCAGCCTACTCAAAGGTCCAGAGAGCAGAGGTAGAGGATTGGGTATCTAGAACAAAAAGTAAGCCAGACTTACTGTAACATAGAGAGTATGAGGAGAAATCTACAATCCCAATTATTCACTATGTCTCCATTTCTAAGACACCTTCCCACTTTTTTCACACCTTCCTAACCTGGGCATCCTCCAAGATTAAAATCTTCTCTGAAAGGTGAAAGGACATGTACAGTAAGAAAGAAGACTTTCAATAGTTCTTGATCCACCTCGCAGAGGATCTTGTTCAAGAATGAATAAAAAGAAAGAAAGCAATCTGAATCCTAAAGCAAAATGGAATCACAAGTCAAATCTGACTCCAGCAGATGATTCAGTAAAAACTCTTGAATAACAAATATGTTTCCAAGTCTCAGATGACCCAGTTGTCATACGTAGTCGAATTTCATGGAAACACGGAAAATGCAATGGAATTTTGTTAAAACTGATTCTGAATTCCTCACCCAGATGTTGAATGTTTTTACTGTTCAATGATTTACTCAGTAGAAAGAATATCATAAAATCTCAAAATGTCCAAATTGTAAAGGACCTCAATCTCTCTATGTGCAGGAGTTCTCTTTAAACAGCCCTGACAAACTGGTCACCCAGATTTCCACTAAAGAGAAACTTGTTACTTAATTCCCAAAACATCTGTCTCAATTGTGAGCAGCTGTAACTGTTAGGAAGCTTTCATTTAGAAAAATCCAAGGTAATCCAAAAAACATTAAACACCTACCCTGAGCAAGGCGATGATATTGATACACACACACACACACACACACACACACACACACACACAATAGCATTTGCCCCCCTGGAGCCTACATTCTCCTGGAGAAATACTATAAAATGTAGTTGTTGCGCAAAGTTACTTTAAGGTCTCTTCCAGATCTATCTATCTACCCACCTACTACCTACCTATCCATCATCTATCTATGTATCTATCTATGTATCTATCTATGTATCTATGTATCTATGTATCTATCTATCTATCTATCTATCTATCTATCTATCTGTCTGCCTGTCTGTCTATCTGACTGTGTACCTATCTAATATATCTATCTAATCTATGAATGCATGTATCTATCTATCTATCTTTCCATGTATCTATCTGTCTATCTGGATCTATATAGATACATATAGATGTATATACAGATGGACACATGGATAGACAGAGAAAAAGAAATATTGGGTATAGAGAGAGAGCATGAACCATGAAGGCAACCAAAGAAGGTTTAATGGAGGTGATAATAAGGTGAGCCTTGAAGGAAGTTAAGGATTCTGAAAGGTAAAAATGTAGATTTTCGTCATTCTAGGCATGAAGAAAAGCTAGTGCAAAAGAATAAGGATGGAAGATGGTACAAAATCAAAATCTGCCTTTATGTGATTTCTACCCATTTTTCTTAGTTAAGCCAGCACCTCTCCAAGGCCCTCCCTACATACACACACACACACACACACACACACACACACACATGCACATGCACACACAAACAAACACATATACATCCCTTGTAAGGCATCTAAATTACACATGGGAGGTTATTCTTTTATTTTAAAATATTGAAAACTCTTAAAAAATATTAATTTTAAAAGCATCTATCAGGGAGAATTAACACAATAAAATAAGACCATGAAATCCTTCTTCTCACTTATTTAAACCATCCCTCTATCTCTGAAAATTCACAGAATCATAGCATCTAAGAGTTAAAGAGGACTTCAATGGTCTTCTAGTCTAACTTCCATATAAAAGCAGTTTCCATTGTAGTATTCTCACTCCTTGGATGGGAAGACTCAACATATCTATAGTTAGCTCATTGAACTATTGGACAACTCTGATTATTGGGAGGTTTGGAATTGTGGACTTACTTGTTTGTATTTTCTAGTATTAAGCTTAAATTTATCTCTTTATAATATCCCAGCATTATTGCTGGTTTGAAAGGAGTTAAAGCTAATAGTCAGAATTTTCTGTACTTTCGAAACCCATTGTGGGGAGATAATTGGTGTCATACAAACCTCTAATCATAACCCAGACAAGCAGGGCAGTATTGGAACCAGTATGTTAAAGCTGAAATATATATGTTTTGAAAGCTATACATAATAGAGATTCACAATTTCATATGTGGTCCTTTTTTCTATTCTTTACATGTTGAAATGCTCAGGTTTATTAATACTTATCAAATTCATAATAATAAAAGAAGATTTTTTTTAATCCTAACCCATCTACACAGCATTTGTTTCAGCAAGGGAAATGTAATAGTTATAGAGTTGAATTGATAGCCATTTGCTTTCTGGGAGGCCTTAGGTCTCTCTTGTCCTTAGTTTTATCATCTATAAAACAAATGAGATTGGATTAGGTCCGGGTTCTTAAACTTTTTCTGTATGTCACTAACCCCTCTGGAAGTACAGTGGAACCCATGAATCCCTTCTCAGAATGATATTTTGTTGCCTACATTCAAGATTGAAGAAAATACTGAATTTCAATTGGAGTTTAAAGGAAATTAAGATGTATTTGTTTGTTTTTTATTCAAGACAAAAGACTGTTTGAAATCTATTCATGGATTCCAAGTTAAGATCCCCTAGACTACATCTCTGAGATAACTTTACAAAACAAATGTCATATGATCACCAAGTAATTATCTTTGGAAGAATCCACATAGACATTTACATTCATCACATTGCCATGCGTTCAATAAGACATCAATAAATACTATGAATGAATGATTTCTGGTTCAATGGATCTGAGCTTTAAGACTATACCCTTGAGAAGCCAGTCCAATTCCAAGGAGGTATAGGCTAACTAGGCCTGTTTCTAATTGGTGATAAAAATAACCCAGGGGGCAGCTGGGTAGCTCAGTGGAGTGAGAGTCAGGCCTAGAGACAGGAGGTCCTAGGTTCAAACCCGGCCTCAGCCACTTCCCAGCTGTGTGACCCTGGGCAAGTCACTTGACCCTCATTGCCCACCCTTACCAATCTTCCACCTATGAGACAATACACCGAAGTACAAGGGTTTAAAAAAAAATAACCCAGAGGGAGGGAATCAAGAAACCCATTGACATCTTGCCCATCAAAGGGGATGATTGGCAGAATGTGACACTTTTCAATTAGCAGGCAAGCATCTTGTAAACACTGACTTTGAATTGAGCAATTAGTTGATTAAACACTGGCATAAATTAGCTTGATCATGAAAAGAACTTTTGGTTTTGTTTCCTTGAGTACCGCAGGAAGGCTGTATACTTCCAACTATTTATGCCTTCCATTTATTTATTTATTTGTTTGTTTGTTCATTCATTCGTTAATTTAGTTATTTAGCTTTTGTTCTTGAGACTGATTTTTTTCCTTTGCACTAAAAATATAGTCTCCTCACCATACCACTATTGAGCAAACACCAGGGTCAGTTTAATATACTGTTTATTTTTTTCCATCTGTAGGCTAGTTTTAGTATCTAAGGCAATGATGGGCAAACTACAGCCTGTAGGCCAGATGGGGCCCCCTGAAATGTTCTATCCAGCCTTGTGACATCATTCCTAATCTGATGAATACAATGAGTAGGATACAATACAATGAAACTTCAAAAGAGTTGCCTTAGAAATAGACTGAAAGATAAGCATTTCCTTTCCTTTGGTCCCCTCTTTAAAATGTTTGCCCATTACTGATCTAAGGGGTTCCCAGAGGAATTGGACCTTTATTCAAATCTCAGGTACTGTTATAATTCATCCCCCTATGTCTAAGGGTTGAAACTTCCTAGCTTCAGAGACAGATGAGTCTCAACCTAGCACCTGATCAAGGATCTTACTAAGAATGTTCCCTTTGGGGAATAATGATGCCTTTTTGCATTTACCCACCTCCTTTTCCCCAAGAGCATCTGCCAGCTTTATTTTTGGTAACAGTATTTAGGTTCAGAGGAAAAAGAAGATCATTTGCCTCTATATTTTCCAACTAGAATGCCTTTTCTCCTCCATTCCATATCCTGTCCCCAAATCTTTGCATGGTCTATCTCCTAACCCTAAAATAACACCCCTTCAACACCGTTGGAACTCCTAACTCTCTCCAAGTTTTGATTCGAGTGGGTCCTATACACCTGATGACCTCAGGTCTTACTGACCACTTTAATTCATTACATTTTATTTACTTTATTGAAAGAAAAAAGAGAAAAAGAGAAAAAGAAAACAAAAAGAAAATGGAGAGAGAGAGAGAGAGAGAGAGAGAGAGAGAGAGAGAGAGAGAGAGAAATTTTTATCTGTGTTTTATCATCTTTTCCAGGAGAATATAATCTCTTTGAAGGCAGGGCTGTTTTGTTTCTGTCTGCATACGGAGCATCCAGCCTAGCACCTTGGACAGAGCAGGGACTTAATAAAATCTCACTGAATGAATATGGACCCTTGAGAGAATCAAAAGATATGATGAAGATAAAAATGTTTGGGAATAAAAGCATTAGGTATTTTTGTGCTCAAACACAGCTTCAGAAATACTGTATTTGCTCACATAATTTCACTCCTTTCCCTTCCCAGTAGATATTTTGTCATTAAAATTCAAAGCCAGTCTGAAGAATTATGCTGAGAGAACAGCTCATGGCCACCACTGCTGCCAGGATACACCGACACTAATGTACTCAGTAACATCCCAGTGGCCCAAGTTAATGTAGCTTCCAGAAGGGACCTAACTTCGTCAAGTTGTTGCTTAGACAGGGAAGAGCAGGGCTCAGAACTGCAGATAATATTCCTTCATATAATCCCCTGCCACCCCACTTCTCAGTGAATATTTTAATACTAACCAGGGGAAAAAGGAATCATGCCAATAGATTGTTCCCTGCAGAAGAGCTGGCATTGGGAACCAGGGAGATGTAGCTGATGCAGGAAGGGACAGCACTATTTTCCTCCTATAATGTTTTAAGCACCTATGGATCCAATGCAATTAAGACCATCACAACAAAGGTCTAATAGAAGATAGTTTGAAATAATGCACTGGTTTTGGGGTCAGAGAGACTTGAGTTCAAGTATAATCAGACATATAGTGTCTTTGTAACTGACTAAATCACTAAAATTCTAAATTACAAGGTAGGTGCAAATCTACAGGTATTGAGTTTCCATATTGTGACTTCCTTATACCAAAGAAATCACAGTTATTCTTATATATGGAAGGCACCATGCCGGGAATTGGGCCACAGACTTTGAAAACTGGTACCTATCTTCAAGGGCTTATATTCCATTGGAGAAGGGGAGGAGGTTGTAAGCATTTGAGGTCATATCTGGGCTCAGATCTTCCTGACTTCAAGCCCAGAACTCTATCCACTGCCCTATCTATGCATTTTCTTTTAATTAGTTCCAATTTATCCTGTTTATGTCTTGTTTGTGCACAGTTGTTAGCATGTGTCCCCTCCATTAGACCATGAGCTTCTTGAGAAGACTGACTTTTCTTTTTGCCCTTTCTTGGTATCTCCAATCCTTAGCACAGTGCTTGGCACATAACAGGTTTTTAATAGTGCTTGTTGATTGAGTGACTGATAAATATTTTCAAAAAAGTACAAACCTCAATCTGATCTTTCTCTACTTTTCCTCAGGGTTGAGAATTCAGAAACTTAATGTAAATTTCCCTCTCTACCCTTCACTCCTAATTCTTTTTCTTTTGGTTCAAACCAAACACTTCTAAATCCTCTTTGACATGAGAACCCTTAAAAAATACTTGAAGAAAACTATCATGCCCTACTTGAATCTTTTCTTCTCTGAACTAAAGAGCCTTGGTTCCTTTCTCTCATTTGGCTTCCCTCCTCTGGATACATTCTGCCTTAACAATGTCCTTCCAAAATACTGACAGGCAGAATCAAGCCTAATACCCCAGAAACAAGCTAACCTGGCTAAAGGACAGCAGAAAAATTCATCCTCTCCTAATTTCTAGAAATTCTGCCTTTCCTAATGCAGCCCAAGTTCTCAAGAACTCTTTGTTGGCTACGATATCACGTCATATGTTAACACATCTGGAGTTTGAAAGCTGCTAAAACCCTCAGATATTCCTTAAACTGTTGCTTAGTCATGTGTCCCTATTATAAATCTCAGATCTATATATCAATCTGTGTGAATGTCTGGTTAAGGTTAGTATCCCCAAGAAGCTTCCATGAGATCTTTCTGAACGTCCACATTTTTTCTACCTTACTTTATCTAGCTTCAAAAAGAGGGATGCTTGCTCCTTTCTGAATTGAAATTCCCTTCTTATGGACACAAGATCTCCAGCTCACTGATTTCTTGTATTCATCTACATTCTAATGTCTCAGTTTTGCACAAATGTCAAATACACATTTTACCTGTGGTTTTTCTCTGCAAATGTACAGTAAGATAGAAAAGATAATTAGCAATAATTATGTAATTTATTACTACATTTTGATAGGGAGAACTAGAGATTCTTGGTATTTAGCAAGATGCCCTTCCTGACATTTGGAAATTTTCTACATTTAAGGAGGAAATAGTAATAAAGTGAATCAATGCATATTAATCACCTTTAACCATATTTTTTTGGTTTATTCATTTATTTTTAGTGATGTCACTCCTCTACTCAGTAACCTTCAATGACTTGTCTAGAACTATCTAAGGTACAAAATATTTAGCCTGACAGTCAAGACCATTCACATAAGAATCCCTCTGGAAGATCTAGGACTTTAAAGTAATTAACATCTTCTGAGAGGCTCTGTCTTTCACTGGCTACCAATAGTTTCAACCCTCGTGCCTTCTGGACATTTCCTCAACACACACATAAAAACATACACACATGAAGCAGACATCCTCTGCCTTAGGATCAAAGATCACAACTTACATTGTTCCTTCTGGTCTATACATCTTGAGAGTTTTATTTTTTTAGATGAACCAAAAAGCATTTATAATTAATCAGATTCTATCCCATATACTAGAAATACAAGGAAAGGCAAAAAAACATTCCCTGCGGATTAAGTAGTTCCTATCTGAAAAGACATGACAACATGTGAATACCTTAAGTATGGATATACTCAGAGTAGATGGAAAGCAACCTTTTTTTTTAAACCCTTAACTTCTGTGTATTGGCTCATAGGTGGAAGAGTCGTAAGGGTGAGCAATGGGGGTCAAGTGACTTGCCCAGGGTCACACAGCTGGGAAGTGTCTGAGGCCAGATTTGAACCTAGGACCTCCTGTCTCTAGGCCTGACTCTCAATGGAAACCAATCTTAAAGTAGAAAGCTCAGGTGTTGGAGTGGAAGTGAATAGAGCAATATGGAAAATAGACTACTGCAAAAGATATTGTATAAGTTGAATATTAAAGGAAATCAGGAATGGGAAGAGGCAAAGGTAAAGGAGAGACCTCCAGAATTTTAAATGGAGAAGGAAAAGACATGGAGATAAGAGATGGAATGTTTTATATGCTAGACTTGAGTGGTAGAATGTTTAGAAGAGGAGAGAAGAGAAGAGAAGAGAAAAGAAGAGAAGGGAAGAGAACAGAAGAGAAGGGAAGGGAAGAGAAGGGAAGGGAAGAGAAGGGAAGGGAAGGGAAGAGAAGGGAAGGGAAGGGAAGAGAAGGGAAGGGAAG
>NC_058131.1:24294679-24311926 GCF_016433145.1 Gracilinanus agilis
TGCATTCGTGATATGAGGATTTGACTTTTACCATTCCTGAAAGATAATTGGCTTCTGATGTATACTTCTATCTACAAGCTGATAGGAATAGTGGATTAAGTGTTGGACCTGGAGAAAGGAAGACCGGAGTTTGACACCCATGTTGTGACATTTACTATGTAAGTAAAACTTGGCAAATCAATTATTCCCTTAAATCCTCATTTTCCTCTTCTATAAAATAGAGTTAATAACAATAGAATGTACCTCAAATGGCTATTGTTATAACTGAATGTATGTGATATGTTTTATTACTATAAAGCACTATATTATTGTTATTATTATTAGTGTTGTTATTGTGTTCTATACTGGGCTTTCTGTAAATTGCTACAAACTCCAGTAATATATTGCACAGTTTCTACCGTTTCTTTGAATAATGCTCATTGATCTCTAAATCCAGACTCCTTAAGTTACAGTTTCTAGAGGCTATCATCTGGTCCAGAATTGCCACCATAAACCCGTCCATTTTCACAAATAAATCCACCCGACTCGGTAATTTGTTCAATGATTCTTTGTCTCAACATTATTGGCTGAGTTCATGTGTCTGCCACTTTAGAGGACTTTTCAATTGCAAACTTGGATGTTAGCCATATACTAGGATCCATCTATAGGTAAATCACTAGTGATTACATTGGCCAAATAGAATGGCATATAACTGTTATCAGTCTTTACTGTTGTTTGGTTACTTGAAATCTACTTGTCTCATCAAGAGTTCTATAACATTTGGATGTTGTTGTTTTTTTTTCTTTTTTCACCATGAGCTCTAAGAATATCTATCAGTTTTCTTCCTTTTTGATATAGAACTTCTTTTAAAAAAAAATGCTTACCATTTATCCTAATATCACTTCTAAGTCAGAAAGGCAAAAACTAGGCCATTAGGGTTAAGTGACTTGCCCAGGATCACACAGTTAAGAAGTATGAGAAGTATGTGAGATCAGATTTGAACCTAGGACTCCCTGACACCAAGTCTGCTGCTCTATCCACTGTGCTCCCTAGCTGCCCTTTTACCATAGAATTATAAACATTTCTTTTTATTTTAAACCCTTACCTTCTGTCTTGGAATGAATACTGGGTATTGGTTCCAAGGCAGAAGAGTGTAAGGGCTAGGCAATGGGTGTTAAGTGACTTTCCCAAGGTCATACAGCTGGGAAGTGTCTGAGGCCAGATTTGAAACTAGGACTTCCCATCTCTAGGCCTGGCTCTCGATCCACTGAGCTACCCAGTGCTGCCCCCATCAACATTTCTATAATTTCCTTACAGTGATGGAATCTGTGTTTTCTTAATAGAGAATGGATTTTTGTCTTTCCAAATATTCTCTGACCCATTTTACAGTTCTAAATGTATGCATTAAAATGGTTTCACAGATATTCATTGTTATAAATACTGTCACCCATTCAGCTTTGAGTTTAGGATAACAACAGGTTTCTTATCATATTTGACCATAGCTTTCTGCCTGCTAGACTTATACCTGATAGGTCTTATCTAGAGGATACTTAAGGCACTTGTAAGTATTGCCTTCATCTATTGATTCAGTTTTTCCTCTGGATTCAGGCTCAAAATCTTAAGCCTCTGCATTTTTTAGCATTTGTTAGAAATTCACATTTATTGGATCTAAACATATTGATATCATAGAAAAAAGATGAAGAAACTGCCTAATGAATTTATGGGTTGTGCTATATAACTTGTTATTGTCTATGTAAAACAAATGATTAAAAAGATATTTTGATTTGGCTTTCTCTTTAATTTGGAAGCCATATGCAATTTATTTAGGGGAGATGATGATTGATTTCAGGCTAGGCAGAACCATAATGGGTTTAAATTGTTTCCCTGAAAAAATACCCCATTTTATATCAATTGTGCCTGCCATTACTCTGTTGGTGGTGTGTTTTAAGTGGAGAGAAGTTTTCCATATGGGTATATTCTCCATAAACATGGCTAGCTAGTATTTCCCCCTGAATTTTTCTCCTTCAGGTTAAATATCCCTATTTCTTTAAACTGACACTCAGATGACATGAATTTAACGTTCTTCATCATTCTGGTCATTCCTTTCTGGACACACTTCAACTTATTCTTCAAATGTGTAATGGAGAACACAATACTCCCTATTAGGTCCGATGAAGGCAGAATACAAGGGAATTTAAATCTCTATTCCCCGAAGTTATGCTTTTCTTCACTTAACCCAAGATTACATTAAATGCTCACAAAGAGTAGGAAAGGATCTTAGAGGTCATCAGGTACAGAGGGGTCAAGCTCACAGATTATAGACTGCATGAAGCCCCCAACCCTCCAAAATCCTGGCAGAACTAGATTAAAATATAATTGGGAAACCTTTAATAAAATAAACAAAAGACAATAAAGTATAGTTAATGGCAATTTGTAATTTTCTAAATTCATATGCAGCCAACAGGGATCTATTTTTATTTTAGTTTAACACCACTGATCTAGTACAGGCTCTCTATTTTTACAAATGAACAAATGGAAACCCCAGAAGGATAGGACTCTTTCCCACCCTCATATAATGTAAGTGACAGAGCTGAGATTTGAACTCAGATTTTTTTATTCTACATGCAATACTTGTTCCACTATACTGCCTGCTTTTCAGATATATGAATGAAGGAATAAAATAACAAATGAAATTAATTGATCAAATAATAAATATCCAAAACAAAAAAAATGGGTAAAAACAAGAAACCTCTAACCTCCCTTTTATTCAGGCATAATCCAATACCAGCTGAGACCAGAGAAGAAGGCAGTTTCAAAAGAGGAAGCAGAATATACTTTTAAAAAATGCCTATTCTGTCTAGACATGGGAGGTCCTGGATCCAAATCTGACCTCAGACACTCCCTAGCTGTGTGACCCTGGACAAGTCACTTAACCCCCATTGCCTTAGTCCTTACCACTCTTCTGCCTTGGAACGAATACATAGTATTGATTCTAAGGTGGAAGATAAGGATTTAAAAGATGCCTATTCTGATTTCCTATCATGACTTAAAATTGTGGGTTCTTCAAGATTATATCAATGAAACAAAGTCAGTGAAGCTGGTAAGTCAATAAGCATTTATTGAATGTTTATTGTGTACCAGGAACTTGGCATTGAGATCTAGAGATCCCTGCCAATATTAGTGGATTCTGAGTATTGGCCTAGAGAAGAGTTGGGTATATTTCAGCTGACTGGTTATCACCAGGCATGTTAGAAACCTGTTAATGATTTGTTGTTATTGTTGTTTGCTTGCTTGTTACTTTTCCCCACAGCAACTCAAACTAAGGTTTAATGGAGTTGTCCCCCATATCTGTGAAAGGAATATCAGAGAGAATGAACTCATGATCCTCAAAATATTAAAGTAAGAAAGACAATTGTGACCCAACAGGGACATATAACTAGACTGGAGAAAGTCCTTGCCTAGTTGAAGCCAAATCTATTGAATCAATGATTTTCAGTAAGCCACTCAGACACAGTCCCAAGGACACTTTCCCATTGATGTTGTTCAAAGATAATCATTCTGCTGTGACAACCTTCTTTTTAGGTCAGCAAAAAAAAAAAAAAATCTTCATGCTGAGCTGTATAAGCCAAGTCTTTCACTGTCCTAAACTAATACGAAATATTCTTTTTGAAGAAGTGTGTGTTTGTGAGAAAGTACACATAGACATTTGCACATAAATATATGTGTATATACATTTAGATGTTTGCATATGTATGCATACATGTCGATATGAAAATTGGATCTGTCTGAGCAGGTGGAATTTAGAGGACATTTCTCTATGCACACAAATATATTTGTTTTGGATCCATATATATATGTATATATATATATATATCTGTGTTGTTCATCTTTCATTTCCAAAGAGGACCAGTGTCTTCATGAAGTGACAGTCTTGACTCGGCCATGAACTGGATTAATTGTGCAGAGTGACACAAGAGTCGTCAGCTTCACTCTCTCTTTCAGAGCGATGGAAGTCTAGTGGAAAGATAAAAGTCAGGGCCACTGGGGGGTGGGGTTTCAGATGCAGTGGATGAGTTTGGTATATTCAACATCTAATTAAGCTATAAGCCCTCCAAGGTGCCTATTTCAGCCATCTTCATGGCCATTGGGATAAGTTGTTCTCATCTACCCCTTCCACCAAGGGAAGTCTTCAATGTCTAGGGTAGATACCCACCTAACTAACTGACGTGTGGGATGCCTGCCTGTTATCCTTAAGTTTGCTTAGCCCATCTGCTAAGATAATTTTCCAGGGTGTAGCCACTGAACATGTCACAGTTTTTGGAGCCACAGGTGAGAGTTGGAGAAAAGGCAAACACCAAAAGTGGTTGAATAGTTCTGCAAAGGGCTCAGCGAGCCCCTCACACTAGAGGTGTCAGTCCTCCCTGACACTCCATAGACCAAAGATATGAGCATTCTTCAACTCTTTGTGTTTTGATTTTGGGAAAGGGGAGTGGTGAAGATACTGAAGTGATTTTCCATTTCCTGTCCAGACTATTTTTACAGATGAGGAACTGAGGCAAATAG
The DNA here is from genome assembly GCF_016433145.1 of Gracilinanus agilis. NCBI lineage: Eukaryota > Metazoa > Chordata > Mammalia > Didelphimorphia > Didelphidae > Gracilinanus > Gracilinanus agilis. The sequence goes on from NC_058131.1 coordinate 24,299,222, forward strand.
TTAAAGTTACTTGTCCAGGGTCATACAATTAGTAGGTATCTGAAGCTTTATTTGAACTCATGAAGATAAGTCTTCCTGATTCAAAACCTAGAGCTCTATACAATGAACTACTTAGCTGCCCAGATATATACATATCTATGTATACACACATATGCATTCATACCTCTCCATCTCTCTCCTCTCTATATCTCCCCATACATACAGTCTCTCCATCTACTCAAATCTGATCAATTGTTCACTCAAGGTTTATCTTCAATCCAAGCTCCTCTAAGAAATACTCTCTCACCTCCTGATTCTCCACAATTCTATAACAGGTGTAGTTGGGTTTTATTTAAATATTTCTTGTCTCATAGACTCTATTTTTATGTTTGACATATTCTCATTTCTAGGCAGTTCAATTATTTAGTAATGTTTGCAACGATCTACAAACAGTATCCATTAATTCTCTTTTTCACTTTCCCTCTCTCTAGCTGTTGTTTCCTTTAATGTGACATTTTGAATCTTCTGTTTAATTTCTTCCAAGTATCTGTTTAGTCTTGGTGGCCAGAACACCCTTTCCTCTCAGACTGTTTTTGGGCTTGTGTAGTCACTCTTTTTTTTCTGGGTTTACCTCAAAGTTTTCTGTATTAACCACGATGCCTAGCTTACTCCAAGGTACCCAGAAGATAATTGATAACTGATTGACATTGATAGACATTTCTATAATTGCTTGTTATATTTCCAAAGAAAATGGATTTGAACAGATTGAACCTGAACTTGAGCTGTATGTCTAAAACCTCCTCTGAATATCATGATCACATCATCCAGTTTAAACCATACTCCTAATCACACAGTCTCTGTTTCCTACCACATTTCTATAGCAATACATGTGCAAGAAAAAAAAACAGAAATAAATAAATTAAATTAAAAGCAGACACATCTTGTTGAAAACTATTTATAGCAAGTTTCTGATAAAGTGGTGCCATGCACTGATTGCTTCTAAAAGGCAGGTCAGTGAAAATATAGAGCTGCTATACTCCATTCAATAGTTGCTAAGGAATAAGAAGGTTAGAAGAGTTTTCTTTCATTGATCATTCAAACAAAGGCCATGCAAGCTCAATATTAAAATGAAGCCTACTGAGATTAACCATTGAATTTCAATATATAAATTCTTCTTCAAAGGCAACCATAAAGGGACCAATTGAGTTTGGATGCCATTGGACCATAAAGGGACCGGGCAGGTTTGGACCCCATCATTTCAATTTATAAGTTCATTATTTGAGACTAGACAGGGACCTCAGAAGCCACTAAATTCAACTTCTTCATTTTAAAAATGCAAAAATCAAGGCACAGAAAGGTTACATTTTTGCCTGGAGTCACGCAGCCAATAAGTGAATGTAGGATTTGAACTGAGGTTTCTTGATTCCAAGCAGAGTTCCCTATCCACTATGTCATGCTGTCTCGCCACTTCAATTTCATTTGATAAAAATTAACTAAACATTTTCCATGTGACAAATAAAATGCTGGATATGGAAGATAAAAATACAAAAATTAAGCAGTCTCTTTCCTCAAGGAGCTTACACTCTACTGGATGGGAAAAGCAAGAATACTTCTGTGGTGGCTCTCTAGCCAGCATTGAACATGATAAAGTCACCAGAGTAAGTAGTTCTTTGGTTTTCCCTATCTCCTCTTTTCTGTATCTTTATATATTCTGGGTTGCCTTTTTACCTTCCACAGTCAGGGAGTAATTCCCTTCCAGAACCTGCTCTCAGGTATCTTCTTCTTTAACAATAAGGAAAAAAAATACTGAAATACTGGCAGTTGTTACCCCTCCCAGTGTTGGTCACTTGTCTTTGAATGGGGACAAGGTGGCATGGTGTGATGGAAGGAGTACAGAAAAAGAAGTTCGATTCTCTAGGTCTCAACTCACACATTAACCTATTGTGTCACCATAGGATAATTGATTTACCTACTAAGGCTTCATTTCTCCTAAATAAAATAAAAATTTAGACAGGATAATCTGCCAGGTTCCTTTCTGCTCTAACAATGCAATATTGACCAGTAAATTCATAATTATTCTCTTTGGTGCCATGGCGTTCACTATGTTTCTGAAATCACACTGGTGAATGGTTGGCTAATCTTCCTGTTCATAATGTTCCTAGAAACCATCTTGAAAATAGCATTTTTTCTAAAACAAGGTAATATTCCTAAATAATAGATATTTCTCCAAATGGCTCAGACATACAAGAATTGAAGAAATGGACTCAGGGCCTATTTAAATACGGTCAAATTGGACAAAATCAATCTCTTTTTTTCAATCCTTACCTTCTGTCTTATAATCAATACTGTGCATTAGTTCCAAAGCAAAAGAGCAGTAAGGGCTAGGCAGTGGGGGGGTAAGTGACTTGCCCAGGGTCACATGGCTAAAAAGAGTCTGAGGCCAGATTTTAATCCAGGACTTCCCATCTCCAAACCTGGATCTTAATCCACCAAGTTACCTAAATGTCTATCCATTTTTCTATGCAACTACCCTGGCTCATTATTTTCCAAGAATGTGGAACAAGATTTCCATATAAAGTTATTGAAATATGTTATGATTGCAAGTGAAATGTATTTCCTCCTCCTCATCAACACTCATTTTTATTACCATCAAATTCATCATCAATCATTTAATGCATTCACTATATATGTTCAGTGCAGAGAATGAAGCAGAGGACATAAAATCTGCCCTCGATAGATCAAATAATTGTGAAAAAAGCACTCACATATTCAAAAATAATAATTCAAGTCAGCATATGGTAAGTGCCAAATGAGGGGTGCAGACTTAAGGTCAAGTGAAAGCTTCATCAACCAGGATTAGAAAAGTTGAGATAGCTTTTTAGAGGAAAATAATCTTACAATGAATCTTTAAAGAAGAATTATTTAAATAGAAAACAACTGGAAATATATTCTAAGCAGGGAAACTAAGGGAGCAAAGTCATGGAAACAATTTTAAATGGGAATAATTATGATGATAATAGAATCTTAGAGTTGAAATAGAAAGTAGAGGTCATTTTATCCAATCTCCACTCCAGTATTTGAATCTCCTCTCACAAATTCCTTATAGGTGCTTATCAAGGCTGTAATTAAACTCTTCCACCAAAAGACAGCTAAAACATTTTTAAGGTGGCCCAATAAACTTTTGGCTGACTCGGTTAATTATTAGAAAATGTTTCCATATATTGATATAAAATTATTTTATTTGTAAGTTTCATTTAATGATTCTAAATTTTCCATTTGCTAAGACATGGAATGTGGTTCGTATGCTTAATAACTATTGAACCCATGCTGACTCCTAGTGATTACCACTTTCTAAGGACACATAAACATAGACTTAATAATCAATTCGAGATGTTTTCTAAGGTTGCTATAAACCTTAAGCATTCTTAAGGAACTATTTTCCCCCTCAGTTTTGAAAATTGAAGCAATCTTTAATCTGGTAGCTCACTCGTTTTCCATGTTTCCTCAAAGATTACTGATCATGAGTCTTTGGCTGTAATTGTATCTGTAATTTCCTTCAATACTTTGATCTGTAATTCGCTGGTATTAGGAAGCTAAAATCATTTCAAGTGACTAGATATCGTTCGCTTATGTTGATCTTCAGTTTTCTTTTGTCTCTGTTCTACCTTTTGAGTTTTGGAGATCATTCTCTTGAGGAAGCTAGGTGGCCTAATGGATAGAGGACAAGCTGGGTTTAGGAAGACCAGAATTCAAGGCTGTCTTAAGAAACTTGCTTTCTGTTTTATCCTGGGTAAATCACTTAACCTCTATTCATCTCAATTCATTTGCAAAATAGAGATGATAATAATAACATGTACCTCCCAGGGTTGTTGTAAGGATCAAATGAGACAAAAATTGTAAAGCATTTAGCATGGTTCTTAGCACATATTAAGCACTATGGAAATGTTAACTATAATTATTAGCTATTATGGAATAGTGAAACATGAATAATTGTAAATTCTCTCTTTTATTACCTGTTGCTAACATCAGTTTTTTTTTTTACTTGTTCATAATGTACTTTTCCCTGCATTATTGATGGTGAGTCGAGTGTAAGAAGATAGTCAACATCAAGGAAGTTCAAAGAACATCCTTTTAAAAGTCTTTGCTGGGACAGTCAGGTGGTTCAGTAGATAAAGTTCCCATCTTGGTGTCTCTGAAGGATCTGCATTCAAATCTGGCCTCAGACACTTCCTAACTTTTTGATCCTGGGTAAGACACTCAATCCCATTTGCCTAGTTCTTGCTCCTCTGTCTTAGACTTGTTACAAAAAGTAAAATTTTAACTAAAAAAAATCAATGAACAAAATAGTAGGCATTGCTTTTCTTTAACAAATCTCTTTGTTTCATATGTGAATAATAAAAGCAGGCACTCATCAGGAGCAAATCTTAAATAAAATAGGGCACAGTGTCCATTTTGGTGTGAACCATCAAATTCTTCATAGATGTGGAGACAAATCCTAGAGGACTTTGTTTAATTGAGCATCCAGGGAAAATAAAGAAATATATTCAGCATTCTGAAAGTTGTCTTCAATAGTCAAATCAAGGAACCAAATCAAATTGGATTTTTCTTCTCTGATTCATTTCCTCATATTACCTTGCCTATGGATGCAGAAGGCAAGGGAAAAAAAAAGTAGTTACATGGTTTTAAATAATATTTTAAATACAATTTTAAGCTGGTCAAAGTAGGATACCTTTCAATATGCATTTATAGAGGACCCACAAAATTCCAGAAATGGTGCTAGAAACTGGGGATACAAAGACAAAAATGAAGAAGTCCATATCTTCAAGGATTTTATATACTATTAGTGAATAATATTGTCCTGGGTCCTGAAGACCTCATTCAGGTACAGTAAAACGCATTGATCCATGACCAAAGAATATGGTCAGTGGTTTTACTGAATATATTATAAGCAATGTTTCATTTGTGTTTAAGATGGTCGAATCAGCCTTAAAAAGCCCTTCAGCCTTTATTCAGCTGTCACATTTTACAAAAATCCATTGAAAATGATGAAACATCTTCCTTCCTGAATATATTTATCAGCAATATTTCAAGAAGGCAGACAAGCACAAACACAACGGAGGTATATAGTGATGCCTTTTGGGATTATTTCAAATATGATCAAAATCTTCGTGTTGCTTTGGATGTTATGGTAGGACAGTCAGCCATTCGCACCAAATAAATCAGAAAACTCAAAATTCCAAATGTCTGATGAGAAACTAGTACTTCACTTTGCTTTCTTCTCAATTAGAATAGAAGCAGGAATGAGAATTAATTTACCAAAGGAAAATTCCCTAAAATGTCTGAATGGATCATATTTTGAATTCTGTTAATTTCCATCTTGGATTTGTAGAGGCAGGTCAGCACTGATGTGGCCTTTATTAATTCTCTGGCTCTATAGAAAAGCCTTTCACTGACTCTAGAGAAGGAATCATTGAAAAATTATTAGCTGCAGAACAAATGCTTATTATAGCAAAACTGAACTTGTCACTGAGTCATAGTTAAACTCGTGACAATTGACTAATTGTTTTCTGGTTGGGGAATGTTATTGTTATTCCTAAAATAGAAGGCATACCCAAACAAAGGGAAAACAGTGAGCACTTCTGCATTTTTTAAAATTCATTCTATACAGCTGGGGAAAGGGATGTTTCTGTGCAAAGATATAACCAAACTTTCAAGAAATATTAGATGCTTACAAAGCTGAAGGAAGGTTGAATGGTCTGCTTGCAATGGTTACACAAGTGAGAAGCTAACAGAGTTGACCCATTCAATTACCTGAGAAGAAATATGCTTTACTCACTCTACTTGAGCCTGGGCCAAGTTGTTCTTGGTACCAACAAAACCAAGTCAACTGTTTCAGAGGGCAGAGAGCAGCTACTGAGTGACTAGAAGAAAGATTACCCACCATTTCCTAAATTACTCAAGAGAGAGAATGGAGAATACAATCACACATTACGGTCAGGATCCAATGAGCGAAGAGACATGCTGGGGAAGGAGGAATATTCTGCAATGAAAAGAAAATCTATAAAAGGCATGTTTCTCAAATGTGTTCATTATACAAAGCTAGGAAGGATAACTAATGAACCAAAGGACAGTCAGGATCCAAAAAAATCCAGGTAGAATGTTGAACTGAATCTAATAATATGAAACTTGGAAAGGATAAGCATAAAGCAGTATTCATTGAATTAGGGGGAAGTCAATCTGTTTGTTTGTTTTTATAAATAAATCCAAGAATTCATGTAGGTTTGAAACAACAATACTGAAGGGTAAAGTGATTTACCAAGATAGGGTCATGTGACTAGTATGTGCCAAAGATGAGATTTGAACCCAAGTCTTCCTAAAATCAAAGGATGGTTTGGGAGCTATTTTATCATGTTACTTCTTGGCGCTTTGGGTTCAAAGTCTTTTGATTAGGTTGTATAAATACAGGATAGGGGATATAGAATTAAATAGAAGCTTATTTAAAAATAATAGTAATTCTAAGGGTGGGGATTAATAAATTGTAAACACAGAATGAGATAACTGTGATATGGAAGTCAAAAAAGGCTGATGCCATCCATCGTGGATTATATTTAGCCATATATTACTTTGGAGAATATCCGGAAATAGTTCCACTGAACTAGTCTCTAGTTAGAATGTATTTTGGGAATATGCAATTAAGGAAGGATACCAAAATTTGGAAAGTATTTAGAAGACATAAGCATGGTGAATGACTGAGTCCAAGCCGGACAAATATTCATTGAAGGACCAGAATATATTTAATCTGAAGAAGAAAAGATTCCAGAGAGTCCTCATAACTTTATGGGAATAGTTGGAGGTTTGTCATGTGAAAGAAACATTAGACTTATTCAGTTTGGTTCTAGATAAAAGAAGGAAGATAATTTTCAATGAGGTAAATTGATTTTGATAGGAGGAAAGGGGAGAATCCTCAGAATGAGAACTGTCCAAAAATGTCATAGGATGAGCCAGAAGTTAATGGATTATCCCTCACTGGGATTCTTAGAGACTGAACTCCCGGTTATTAGGCATATTATAGCAGGATTCCTTTTATGATTCTGAGATGGATCTGAAGGTCAGAGATGAACTCTTGGGCATGGAAATTTGGTGATTCCATGCATCTGTGAATTACAGAATGATAGGATCACACAACTGAAAAGGACTTCAAAGGTCTTCTAATCAAATGAAGAAGATCCAAGTAGGAAGTGAAATAAGTTCATGAGTAGGGCAGAGCATATTGAGTCTACCCAGCCCTCATCTCCATGTTAAAGACCTGTTTGCTTCTCTGACTGTAGCAATCTCCAGAACATGAACCCAAATTCCTCTTGAGATAAGTGTGCTATATTGTAGTAGAAAGAAAATTAGTTATCAAGAGACTTTGGCTCAAATCACATTGTTGTCATTATGGTTCAGTCATCTTCAGTCTTGTCCAACTCTTCATGATCCCATATTGGATTTTCTTGGCAAAGATCCTGGAATGGTTTTCCATTTCTTTCTCTAACTCATTTGATAGGTGAGGAAACTGAGTCAAACAGAATGATGTGACTTGCCCATGGTCACACAGTTATGGAATGTCTACACCAGTTTTAAAGTCAGTGAAATGAGCCTTCCTCACCCTAGGTCTGGCACTCTATTCACTGTGTCACCTAGTTGCCTCAAATTCAAATGTTCAAATCATACTTTGCTGTTAATTCTTTAGTTTGGGTTATCAATACAAAGTGACCTCATGTAAGTTATCTTGAGGAACTTCACTTATAATATTGGATAATATTGTTTTTTTGGATCAAATGATCTCTAACTTCCTATCAACCCTAAATCATATGAGCTGCTGTTACTCTGGTATCAGAATGTTTCTGCCCCTAACAAAATCCTTAATGGAAACAACATTGGATGTGAAAAGCAAGAAACACGAGTTTTAAAAGTAGCTCTGTTATTTACTATCTTTGTAACTTTGGGAAAGTCATATGATATCTTTGGACTTAATTTTTCTCATCTGTGAAATGGCATTGCTGGGCTCAATAATCTTTGAAATATAAACCCTGTGATTCTGTTATTTACTTGTTATCACCAATTACCTTATGTCTCTCACACTTCTTATCTCACTTCCGACCCTAGCCTGATATCATGACCTTCACTCGTGATTTTCTTTAATAGACAGGTGTGGACATCTTCATTGCTATCCTGGATCACACCCAAATTCAGGCCATGCCAGGAAGGAGCCAAGGTCCTACCTACTTCCAGAAAGAACAGAAAGAAAGCTGAATCGGTCTACCACTGGGGCCAGAGGATGGCCCCATTTTACATTCACAGACTACCTTCTTCAAAAATGGCCCTGCTGGGATGTAAGTTGCAGATTTATTTAAAGAGATGATACCGATTAGAACTCTAACAGAGCTGCCTAGAGGCATCTACTTGAAAAGACTTGACTTTTTGAAACACTTGATTGTCGGTATCAAAACAACCTCTTTCAGCTGAGTGGGGAGATGTGATAGGTCAGAATGGAGCTTATTTTTAGCTTAAAAAAACCACTGAACCAGAGAAAACTATAAAAGCTTGGCTGCCATAACAACACCCAAGTCTTAAGTCTCTGTGTTGGAGATCATCACGACATTTTCCCTGAAATCTGGGGCACATACATCCTAGGAACATGGTTTCTGGGAATGCTGCCTTTTCAATGCTTTACGGTCTTTCCCTCAAGAAACCTTGAGCCTTTGGTCTGGGGTATAAGCCAATCACTTATCAGACTTCAAATGAAAAGTCCTCTGGAGAAAATTGGTTTCTTAGATTCCTCCTTATTGTAACTCCATGGGGAAATGATTCTCTGGGTATAACGAGTTCTTTTCAAAGGGGGTCATTTAGTTAAAGAATATTTTCCTATGTTGGTAATTTCCTGTTTAATCTTCATGTCTTCCATGAATACTTACCTCGAGTAGATAAGGTCCTTCTAGGCAGGGACCTTCTCAACTTTGTCTTTGTATCTCTATTGCCCCTTACAAAGTGCTTGACACACAGTAGACACTTAACAAATGCATGATGATTGATTTACAGCTACAACCTAAACAAGATAAAGGCCATGACACATGGCACATTGTGCCAAGTGAGACTACGTATAACAATCCAGTACTCAAGTTTACATAATGTGGTCTTATTCTCTTTTTGTGTACAAGCCACTGTTAGGTGACACAATAGATAGAGCCCCGGACCTGGAATCAAGAAGACTCTTCTGTTTTATAATTGGTACTAAAATACAAGGTAAAGTTTGTTTCCAGGAGTCCAGGAGGGGGTCTTAAACTGTTATATAAATGTGGTCTATTTTGATGATGGGAATGATGATGACTACGTTCCTCTGGGCAAGTCACTTCCTGCTCTGAGCATATTAGACAATTCTCTAAGACTAATAGTTGTGGAGAACGTTGAGACGTGAACTGGTAGAGATAATTTGTTTACCTGGGATTTTCTTTATCTAATAAAATTAAAATCTGATCCTCTCCTCCATTCGAACAACAAAAACATTTATTAAGTACCATGTATGTGCACCACACTAATCCTGTACTAAGTTCAGGGGATATAAAAGAAGCAAAACACAATCTCTGCCCTTGGGGTGCCAACCATCCAACTCAGAGATCAAAAAGGAGAATAAATGACCAAGTCTAGAAGCCCAAGTCCAAAATACATCTGCTCCAGAATGTAAGAGACACTGAGTTAAGGAGCAACAAGTCCATATTAGCTAGCATTTATATAGCACTTTAAAGTTTGCAAAGCATTTTACAAATATCATCTCATTTTATCATCACACCAAGCCTGGGAGACAAATGCTATTATTATTCCTATTTTCCAGATGAGTAACGTAGGATGTCAGCACAGAACAGGGTCAGGAAAATAATCTGGAGGGAGAGAAACCTTCTTTTGGCTAATGATTCACTTCATATAAAAAAATCACTCAGAGGTAGGGTTATTTTATGCTGGACATCTGTCCACCACCACCCCCGCTCATCTGCAGTCATAAAACCACGTGAGTTCTAGTGTTCAGTAACCGATAGATGAATGACAGTTTCTGCAATTGTAAATAGTTCCTGCAAGTTGCCTAGAAAACATAATATGTCTTCCTGAATATCTATTTGTTTCTGGCATTAATGGATATCAAGAGAATGAGGCCAACTTCTAAATGATAAGATGTGGAAAAATAAACCCTTATCATTGTTTAGGGCCAGTGGTTCCCAAACTTTTTTGGTCTACCACCCCCTTTCCAGAAAAAAATATTACTTAGCCCCCTAGAAATTATTATTTTTTAAATTTTAATAGCAATTAGTAGGGAAGATAAATGTACCTGCAGCCATTACCACTCCTCTGGATCGCTGCAGCACCCACCAGGGGGTGGTGGTGCCCACTTTGGGAATCACTGTTTTGGTCTCTCCTCCAGGGGATAAGTCCTAAAAAACCCCTTTAGGATTTATACCCATGTCCCAACCAAAATCAAAACAGTAAACAATTCATTACTGTATTATTTTCATTATAGCGCAAGGAATTAGTGCAATCCTTAAAGTCTTGGTTACTGCATTATTGTTTAAGATAGCTATACGTTAGTCAATGTTAAAAAAAAAAAGATGCCAGTAGAGCAAGCAGAATAATATGAAGATATTGGCCAAGATCAGGTCCCTGCAAGGGACATGAAATTCAAGCATTTTATCATTTTCTGACAGAGAAGTGGCTCAAAATACATGAGTTCTCTTAGTTTAGGCAAAGAAGACAAAACCTTACTTAATGAATGTGCAAATTGTTCTCCAGAAGAAATTAGTCTGTATATTGTGTTCCTTTTGTAACTGTGGCATCCTTAATAGCTGAGCTCTACCAGAAGATGACTTTAATTCAAAGTCCTGGTCAAACTCCAGAAGAGTAAGTTCAGCCCAGAAGGGAGATACATCAGTTACCTTGATCTGGAGAGCTACTTGGCTCTGACTAGATTAGATTGTAAATTCCTCAAGGGCCAGTCCTGGAAATTTCTCTTGATTGGCTGATTGACTGATAGATTGTCACTACATTCGGCCAGTTTCTAACCTAGGCGATATAACAGTAGGCTCCTGGTGATAAGAGCATGTCCCAGTGTATCACGGAATCCGCAGGGAAAGATGTGAATTTCCACAGTCCTGTGACATTTTCAACTGTTGCTTCTCATGTATGCTTATCAAACTCCAGTGGTTCCCTGTTACCTCTAAGAGCACATACAAAATCCTATGCTGATCATTTAAAGCCCTCCCCAACCTAGATCCATTCAACCTTTCCAGGTTTTTCATACGTTGCCTGTCTTCATAAACTCTTTACTATAGCCAAAAAAAAAATGACTTCTTGATCCCCAAGAATGATCTATGTCACACTTTCCTGATCCCTTCTTCTTCAGCATCCCTCCAAATTATTCTATGACTATTCCATACATACTTATAGTTTGGTTCCGATAATAAAAGGAATGTTCCTTGAAGAAAATAATTATTTCAATTTTATCTTTGTACCCTTGCCATTTAGCACGTTTTATGGCACAGCGGATGCTTCCTAAAAGCTTGTTGACTATCTGATTGATTCACTGACATTCAACAAGGCTTTTGTATCCAGAGGAGGTCTAAATTAGTCACATTAACTCTGCCTCATCTTTGAGCCTTTCTCTTGTAATAAGGGAAGTGCTAAGGAGTTACCATCTTTCTTTCACAGCTTATAGAAACAGTTTGTGAACTACATGTGGCAGGTTGCAAATGATACTGCGATGGGTTAAATGTGGACACATTTTGAGGCTAATAATGCCTACAAATATGAACCAGTAACAGTATCAATATTACATAACAAACAAACAAAAGAACTCAAAACATTCCTACTTCATTGTAAAACAGTGTTATATCATTTTTGCTTCAGGTTTGCCTCTCCTAATTTCAGGGAAAATTCTTACCCTCATTACTGCAATTTCCATGTCTCATCATCTAAAGCCTTTATCCCCCATGCTGCTAGAGCACCAGGTTCTCACAATTTACATTCATTTCTTGGGAAATGTTGGTCAATATCCCCTCATTTGTGGAAAATGAGCCATTAGCAGTAAACGTAGTTTCTTCTTCACAAGGAGGCAGTGAAGAAGAATATAGAGATACCACTGGGTTGGGAGTCAGATGAATTGCATTCAATTTCAGTAAATAGCTTTCTAACCTCTTGGAAATCATTTGACCAATAGGGACCTCAGTTTCCTCATTTGTAAAAGGGCTAATATTTTTAGTCATACTTATATCAGCATCCTCAAAACAATATTATCAGTTATGATTAAATAAAATTGTATATACATATTTGCACATGGTAAGGTGCTTTCATAAATGCCAGTTACATATGTGTATATACCATGCCAATATATATTTACACATACACATTACATAGTATATCCATGTATACAAATATTGATAATGAGGATCAGGTTGATTATTTCAGTGGTGAAGGACATTTCCAGTGAAGAAATCTCTTCTACCAATGTGTGTTGGCACCTACCTTGTCTGTAAAATATGAGTTGCTCAGGACATTGAGTTTCAGTGACTTGTCCAAATCATACAGTCAGTATATATCAAATGGGATTTGAACTCAGTTTTTCCTCAATGCTAGCCCAATTCTCTCTCTCTCTCTCTCTCTCTCTCTCTCTCTCTCTCTCTCTCTCTCTCTCTCTCTCTCTCT
>NC_058131.1:24312247-24398902 GCF_016433145.1 Gracilinanus agilis
TCTTTCTTTCTTTCTCTCTTTCTCTCTTTCTCTCTCTCTCTCTCTCTCTCTCTTTCTCTCTTTCTCTCTCTCTCTCTCTTTCTTCTTCTTCTTTTCCTCTCCCCCTCTCTCTCTCACTTTCTTCTCCTTCTTTTCCCCTCCCTCTCTCCCTCTTTCTGTCTTTCTCTCTCCCTCCCTCTCTTCCTCTTTTCTCTCTCTCTTTCTCTTTCTCTCTCTGTCTGTCTCTCTCTCCCTCTCTCTCTCTCCCTCTTTCCCCCTCGCTCCTTCTATCTCTCTTCCACCCATACAGACATATACATATACATAGATGATATTTAGAATACGCATATATTAATACATATATGTTTATATATACATGTATATAAATATGCGTATATATGCATATAGATACTGATATATAAAACTGGCTGCATAACAATGAACAAGTTATTAATGGCTAGTCAATCTTAAAGGTAAGCAACTCTCTTAAAGTAATACATAGGCAGAGGTTTTGTGCAAGATATAGTCTGAATAACTCCTTATCTACTCCCCACTCTCCCATATTTCCCAAGTAACATCTGAGTAAAGGATGAGGACAATCTTTTTTTCAGTCTGTTTCAGTGATGTACAACTCTTTGTGACCCCATTTAGGATAGTCTTGGCAAAGATCATGGATTGGTCTGTCATTTCCTTTTCCAGCTCATTTTACAGATGAAGAATTGAGGCAGAGTTACCCTCAAAAATACTTTCTTTGAATGATTAAGATCTTAGTATATCTACAGTATTTTCTGTTGTTATCAGAAGATCAGGATGTAATTGAAAAAATCTGCATTGATAAATTAATTCCCCTATATCCATTAATGTCTTCTGAAATCAGTTGGTATCAAACACTATACTCTATAGCAGTGATGGGCAAACTTTTTTAAGTGGGGGCAGAAGGAAAGGAAATGCTCATCTGTCAGTTTATTTCTAAGGCAGCTCTTTAAAAGTTTCATTGTATTGTATCCTACTCATTGTATTCATCAGATTAGAAATAATATCCTGCTGCTGGATAGAACATTTCAGGGGGCCGCAGCTGGCCCACAGACTGTAGTTTACCCATCACTGCTCTATAGTATTTCTTAGATTCTGAGTTGACCTGAGATGCAGGTTGCCAACAGCATTAATGAGGAAATAGATCTGATATCTCTAAAGGATGCTAAAGAGTGTGACCAAGGGTTTAATAACCTTGTGGCTAAAAAGGGTCTAAAACACATCCTTCCACTGCAGATGCTTTCACCATTTAGTAATATACAATCCCTTTTGATGATCTCCAATATGGGGCAAGAATAAGAAAGACCACGTTCATAATCATGCTCCATGTTGCTATTTATTCCCTGTTGTTTCTCTGTAATTTCTTCAGATGACTAACTCTCAACTAAAGCATTGCAACCTAGCACACACAGAGATTGAAAGCTCCCGAAATTTCACAGGATCATAGAAGATGTCCATGAAGCTTAACTTTCTTCTCCAGGATTCCCACTAGTAACCTATCCAGTCCCTGCTTGGAAACCTTGATTGACATGGAATTCACCACCCAACATGGCAGCTCAACCCATCACTGAACAATTACAAGAGCTAAGAAATTCCTGCCAACAATATAGCCCAAATCTACACCCTTCAATTTTCCACCTATTGCTCCTAGTTCTGACCTCTGGGGCCCGGCAGAATAAGGATTATCCCACTTCAGGTTCCCAGTTCTTCAAATGCTTGATGACAGCTATCATTTCTCAATGTAAGTTTCCACTTCACTAACCTAAACATCTCCAGTCATTTCAACTTATCTTCACAAGGTGCGTTTTTTTTCTCTCATTTCATTGCCTTGTCATCCTCCACTGGACACACTCTAGCTTGTCAATCCCCTAAAATATTTCATCCAGGATTGACCACAATATCCCAGATATGGTGTCATACACCAGAATAAAGAGGATTATCATCTCCCTTATTATAGACTTGAGAATCACATTAAAGCAGCCTGTGTTTGCATCAACTTTTGAGGCTACCACTTGGAATTGTTAACTCATATTGAGCTTAGGCTCTATGGAAAAAAAAACAGATCTTTACTCTCTACATTCATAAACGTTCAGGCGTCCTTAATGTCTGCTAGTGCGGTTGATTATTGTTATTGATAAAATCAAATATAAGGGCTAAAAACCATAGATTTAGAGCTTGATCCCTATTAAAGTTCCTCCATATGTCTCTGAGGAGGTAGCAACTAGGATTCAGTCCATTATTACCCAGGCTTTTGGAGCTTCTGAGATATTCTCCTGAAGATAACTGATGGTTAGATGTGCCTAAACTTCACTTTGGGAATGTAGAGGGCACATTATATAGAAAAAGATAAACTTCTCTGCATACTGTATAAAGGGGAGTTAGTGCTGTAAAGAGGAATATGATTTGTGCAAGGAGTGATCTGACTGTTGGAGTGGGAGTGTTAGTCATTTCTGGTTGACCTATACAAGTGTTAATTCCTGAGTAATCAAAAAGTTTACAGCACAAATAAATGCCTGGCCATTTGTAGGCTTCTCTGGAAAAGATTCATACCTTCATTATATCTCTAAGACATGCCCCCTTCTCTCATCTAAATTTGCTACCACACTGTTTTAGGTCTTTGTCACCTCAGGCCTGGACCAGAACAATAGCGTGCAGGTTAGTTTTCTTGTCTCGAGTTCCTCCCACTCCATTCTATCCTCTACTTAGCTGTCAAAGCCATCTCCCTTAAATTCAAAGCTGACCACATCACCTTCCCTCCTTTAAGTCAACTCTATTACTTCTTTATTGTCTCCAGGATCGAAACCAAAATTCTCTGCTTGGCTTTTAATGTCTTTCATAACCTCATATTTTCCTGCCTTTTGAGTCTTTTTAAATTTTTTTTTTATTTTTTAGAAAAATTTTTTCCATGGTTCCATGATTCATGTTCTTGCTCTCTCTTCCCCCCCCAAACCCTCCACCCCCAGTAGCCAATGCACATTTTCACTGGTTCCTTCCTGTTGTCATCTTTTTGAGCCTTAAACCTTATACCACATACTGTGTGGCTAAGTGGAACAGTGTATTGAATGCCAGACTTGGAATCAGGAAGCCTGGATTTCAAATCTAGTCCCAGACACTTGTTAGATGTCTTGAGAAAATCACTTTATAATGCCCTTTACTTCAGGTTCCTCACCTGTAACAAATATAGTGCAGAAAACTCTAGTGTCTTTGCAAGAAAACCTGAAATGGGGTCATAAGGAATCAGACATGTCTGAAACAACTGAAGTACCACAAGTACATACAATGTGCCAGACACTGTGCTAACACTGAGGATACAAAAAGAGAGAGAGAAAAAAAATAGCCCTTGCCCTCAAGGATCTCACAATGTAATGGGATCCAAGTTCCCGCATTTCTGTTTATAAATACATTTTTTCCTTCCTCCTCATGACCGCCTTTACTTTAAGGAAGACAAATTTCAAAGGTTAAAATATAAATATTCTGGTTAAAAAATATCTTCACAATTATCTGAAGCTATTCTGCAGTTTAGTTCAGGCTTATAAGCACTTTGACTGTCATGGGGGAAAAAGACATAAATAAAGGTGAGTTTTTGATTTGGGAGATTTTTTTAACTGAATCAAGTAACATATAGATATAGTTATAGACATAGACATAGATATAGATATAGACATAGACATAGAGATAGATATAGGTATAGATATAGATATAGGTATAGACATAGATATAGATATAGACATAGACACAGACATAGATATAGATATAGGTATAGATATAGGTATAGGTATAGGTATAGATATAGGTATAGACATAGATATAGATATAGATATAGACAAAGACATAGACATAGACATAGGTATAGGTATAGATATAGGTATAGGTATAGGTATAGATATAGGTATAGACATAGATATAGATATAGACATAGACATAGACTTAGGTATAGGTATAGGTATAGATATAGATATAGATATAGATATAGATTAGATATAGATATAGATACACACACAGAGAGAAGAAAGCCAAGGTTTGTGGTGGCAAACAATACTTTCTAGGCCTCACCTGTTGTTCATTGTCCATCTGTGTCTATCCTGAATTCTATCCATCTCTGCTTGTCATTCTGAGAGTATATCTATCTCTCAGAAGTCCCACTCCTAGTCTCTTTTCCCTCTGTACAATTAATCAATCAACCTTCAGGCTGTCTCTGTCTCCTTTCCCAAGGGCTTCTCCATCCCCTCATTTACCTCCTTCCTTTCATCTTTGCATTGTTAATTCTTTGGGTCTCAAGAATACTCCACCATCTCATCTTACCTTGAGTATTGCTATTATATTTCCATTCCTCTCCATCCAGTCATTCTAGAAACAATCCTTTTTTGGAACAATATTTCTTTCATAACTGTATGTAATTCACTTTTGAATCCTTGAAGCAATTCTGTAAGATGTTTGCTCTACATTTTCACATACATAAGATTCCATATTTAGAGGTAATTCCGAAAAGTTCTAGTTCTTGGTTGAGGTTGAGGTGGCCCCTACTAATTCATAATCCCCTTTTTCCCTTCATCATCCTGACTAACTAGGCATAATTTTTCCTAAACTACCTTGCTAATAGTTTTCTAGCAGCCCTCCTTAGGAAGCCTGGATATCACCTCTTTCTTATAAGGAAGATGGATAATTTATTTTGTCCTCTCAAAGCCACTCCCTATATTTCATTCTTACAATTAGCAAATTTAGCCCCCATGTTTATAAGTGAAAAAAAGATTATCCAAGTCTTATGCCTGCAGTCTTTCACAAAATCCACATCACCTTGTGTGAGAATAGCACAGCTTATACAACCTCACCGAGTGACTAACTAAAAATAGTTTAAACCAATGTTGGGGTGGTGGTGGCAGGCATTAGGGAAAGAAGCAAAAGAGAGCAAAGAAGAAAGAAGCTCAAGATCTTCTTATAACAGTTTCAAGTCTACCCAAGGCTTGATTGAGGACAGCTGGGGTCAAAAGGCAATGGAAGAATTAAAAAGCCTCCATCCATTTTAAACAGTAAGCCATAAATGTGAGTCAGACTCATTCCAAAAATGATGACATCAAAGCCATATCATTCTCAATAAATTTACACTTGAAAATGCATCTGTACATATTATTTGACATGATATATAATAGAATGGAATATACTTTTTTAAAAAGAAGAATAAAATTATTGAAGTTGGACACTCCCATTTCTTTCCATCCTCCATATGACCATTCCCTCCAATCTTCAACCAAAACTTTGATAAGCATGCCATTATCCAATTTATTGATGAGAATGTGCAAAGGCACATGGTGTTGCTGTTCTATGTGCTATTATGTTATCCCATTCCTGATTCTTCTTTCCCACTCTTTGGTCTTTTTCTTCACCCATGTTTCTCTTCTTCCTACCATGAATTGAACCTCCCTTCCCTCTTCATTTAACCAGCAAATGATCAAGAAAGAGTATGTCAGAACTGGGGAGCTGCCATCTTGTTCCTTGCTCTTCCAAATTTGCATTTTGAATGAATCCAGACATTAAGAGCAAGGTTATGTTCCACTATGTTGCTTTCAGATCCAATACAAGTATAAATTTATTGAAAAACAAAACAGAGGTCTTTATGGACCCAGGATTAGATATCAGACCTGTGGTGAATCCTTCATACCTTTATAGCAATGTTTCCCAAACTTTTTTGTCCTACCGCCCCCTTTCCAGAAAAAAATATTACTTAGTGCCCCTGGAAATTAATTTTTTTTAAATTTTAATAGTAATTAATAGAAAAGATAAATGCACCTGTGGCCATCACCACCTCCCTGGATTGCTGCAGCACCCACCAGGGGGAGGTGGCACCCACTTTGGGAATCACTGCTTTATAGAATACTGTGGATATATCAAGAGTGACTTACCTCCACCAATTTATTGGCATGTTCACGGAAAACTTGAGCATATTCTTTGACTTCCTTTTCATTCCCACTCTTGGCAGCCTCAATTAGTACCAGCAAGGGGACGTTGGTTTCCAGAAATGAATCTGATATATGATCCATCACTGCCTTTCGAAGCTACAGGAAAAGAAAACAGAGTAATGAGCATTAGAATTCTTGTCAGTTGATTTTTTTTCTACA
The DNA here is from genome assembly GCF_016433145.1 of Gracilinanus agilis. Taxonomy (NCBI): domain Eukaryota; kingdom Metazoa; phylum Chordata; class Mammalia; order Didelphimorphia; family Didelphidae; genus Gracilinanus; species Gracilinanus agilis. The sequence goes on from NC_058131.1 coordinate 24,318,373, forward strand.
TGTTTTTCCTGATATATTTACCCATTGTGGTTACACTTAGTGATAACCTTCAAATTAATATGACCACACCCCTATTTATTTCTCCAATAAGTATCTTTTCAAGGCAGAACAAGGGAATGGGTAGTGATGAACGTAACAATCTAAAGGCTCTTACAGCAACTAAAACCTTGTCTGTATACATCAATAGATGTGGTATGTTTTCAATGGTGTTTGAATGACCTGTGGCGTAATGGTACCTCCTTTATGTGAGGGGAATTTTTAGTGTTTCACTGTACTTTCAGGAGTAATTGAAATAAGGTAGAATGGTGCAGTGGCAAGAATATCCATTCTACAGTCAGAGGATATGAGTTCAAATCCTTCTTATGGCCAATGTGACCTTTGGTAAGTCACTTAAATCTTCTGGGCCTGAATGTCTCCATCCACAAAATGAAAAAATTGAACTAGATGGTTTCTTCAGTCTTTTCATCTCCATATCTCTGATCATATATGGTATACTATATGTAACTTCTTTGTCAAAAAATCTAATTGATATTGCCTCCATATTTCCTCTAGGGTCAAAATACACACTTTTCTCTAGCACTAAAATCATTCAGAATCTGGTTGTAGCTATTTTCTCACTCCAAGTAATTAGTTCCACCTCCCAAATAAACCCTGAAATTCATCCCATACAACAATGCCACAAAAGACAATCCAAACAATTCTTGTTACAATATGTTGATAGGGTCCTTAGAATACCACTGGGTTGAAGTAAAAGAGATGATCATACATTGATCTTCATACCCAGAAGTTAGAGCAGGGAGGGATGAAAGGGGGAAAAATGTTTGGGGAAAGAGTTTTAAAAGGAAAGAGGCTAGAAAAGAAAAAAAAGAAGATTAAAATAGAAAACAAATTCAGTACCCATAGTTTGACAGAGGACTCTGCTAATTGTGGCCTGTGAAAATAATGGACGATTATTGTATCTTGAGAAACAAATTAAAGAATTCTGAGAAACATTGGAAGACTTGAATGAACTAATTTAGAGATAGGTAGGAAAAAAAATGAGCAATATATGCAATGATCACAGGAGTATAAAGGAAAATTATGTTAAAAGATATGGGAATCCAAATTATTGTAATGATCAATCTGGTTACCCAGAGGGCAGTTGGTAAAACTTATGTCTCTCCTCTCAGGAGAGTAAAGAACTAAAGATATAGATTATGACATACATTGTGAGAGAGTGCCAATGGGCCTATTTGTTTTGCTTAACCACCCTTCTTTGTACAAAAGATGGAAGCAAGGGTAGAATGATATTGGAGAATGATAGCAATATTAAAGGAAATGTAGTGTAGGTTGAAATTTGCATAAGAAATTATACAGCTTCTATATGAGCCATCCATCAAATTCCATTGATGCTTTTTGACCCTGTGGATATGCCTAGATCTATATGTCTAGATCTATCTCTTTATCAGAAGAGATATCTATCTGGAGAGATATGAAGGGATAGACCTATGGATAGATAGATACAGAGAAAAAGAGAGAGAGAAAAAGAGAGAGAGAAAAAGAGAAAGAGGTAGATAGACATGCATGTACATATAGATGGGTTTATATGTATAGATGTGTATGTATATCTGTATGATAGATAGATAGATAGATAGATAGATAGATAGATAGATAGATAGATAGGGAGATAGTTCACCCTCGGTAGAATATAATATCCTTCAGGGAAAGGATTGTTTTGATTTTTGTCTTTGTGTCCTAATTGCATACCAGTGTAACACATAGTAGGGACGCATATATTTGTTAAATTAAATTGACCACCAAATTCAAGGGACCCCAGATCCAGAACAACCTTAGGCGATCTGTTTAACCACTCTCAAGCTTAATTTCCTTATATGCAAAATAATGATATGAAGTTTTTGTACTGCAGTAGGCTATATCTAAGATTCATAAGTGGCAGAGGATTTTTGGAACCCTGTGAAAATCTATATGCACACAAGGCAGAGGAAGACTTTGGTTCAACTCCTGCCTCTGACGGATATTGGCAATATGGCTTTACCTCACAGTAGTCCAAAGGCAATTCCCTAAAGCTTTTAAGATGCTCAGGAAAGCTAAAACACATGAGTATAGATGGTTCCTCACCCAAACTCATAATGCCAAGGAAATTGCAGAAAAAATATTTTTTTTTTTCTGAATGATTAGAGAATCACAGCTCTGTAGTTGGCAGGGGTTTCAAAGGCCACATTGCTGTTATATTTTCCCTTTTCTACAGGTGGAATGGAGAGTGGGATAATATGAAGAGAACTGGATTTAGAATCTGAAGCTATGCTCCAGTCTGGGCTTTACTGTTTGCTACTTATGTGTTACTGAGAAAGTCACTTATCCTCTTGAGACTTCAGTTTGCCCCTCTATACAACAAGTACCCTGGATGGGAGCAACTCTCAGGCCCTTCCTACTGTACTTTGAACTATGAGATGATCACAAAGGCAGGGCCAGTTCTGGGCAAAAGTGTGGAGTTTCCGATGTCTTTTTCCCCCAGTTTTCATTGCTTCCCTATTTTGTGTCCTTTTAGGCACAGCATCCTCAGATCTATTTTTCTCCTTTAAAAATCTGTTCTTATATCCTCTATTCAAATTATAGAGGAAATAATAATTTAAGGTGTGAACCCTCACAAGGCTAACTGCATTGTAACAGAGATTAGGGCCTTGAGCAAAAGGAAAGGAGGAATCTATTACAAATATGTTGCAGCCCCTCTGAATGCTATTTGCAATTACCAATATTCATGTCAGAAAAGATATATAGCGCCTTTCCTTGGAATGACAGAAGACTATGGGAAGAGACTATTGCAAATGCTATCAGATCATTGATAATAATATGGTCATCACTATGTGGTTTGATATGAGTGGGGATTTTGAATATAAATGATCACTCTATCACAAATATTAATAATATGGAACTGGTTTTTGAACAACGATACATGTATAACCCAGTGGAATTGCTCATCAGCTCAGGGAGGAGGAAGGAAAGAGGGGAGGGAAAGAACATGAATCGTGGTACCATGAAAAAATATTCTAAATAAATTAATTTATTTCAAAAAATAATAAAGGTAAGACAAAAGCTCAAAAAATATGGTCACCACAATGTAGTAATATGATCACTACATTGGTTTCCTTAAATGATTTTTCTTTGTTAAAAAGGAAAGCTCATTGAGAGTAAATTGAAGGAGTATTCCTAGAAATGAAGAATAAAATATTAATTGTTTCATTTTAAAAATATTGAAGCTTTAACCAGAGAAGTAGTTGGTCCTGATGTAGTCACCTGGATCTCTTACTTGTACACCATCCTTATGGAGAGGGGAGGCTCAAATACAAAAGAACTGTAGCATCAACTAAAATTTGTTTGAGAAATAAGGTTTCTATCTTTTCCATTCACCAAAGCCCACCAATGCTTTGGCCCCCTGGATATGTCTCTATCTATCTATCTATCTATCTATCTATCTATCTATCTATCTATCTATCTATCTATCCATCTATCTATCTGTCTAGGTCTATATATCTATCTTGATGTGTATCTCTAGAGAGAGAATGAGATAGACCTAGTTAGATCGATGTGCACTCACATATATGTGTGTGTATCTACATATTTCTGTATGTATACACAAATTAGATAGATAGATAAATGGATGGATAGATGGATGGATAGATAGATAGATAGATAGATAGATAGATGAATGGATAGTTGGATGGAGAGAGAGAGAGAGAGAGAGAGAGAGAGAGAGAGAGAGAGAGAGAGAGAGGAGGGAGGAAGATAGTTAGAGAGTTTGCCCTCAGTAGAATACAGTATCCTTTAAGGAAACGGCTTTTCCTACCAGGTAGTTACACTTTAGGTAAGTCTGACTTTCTTCCATAGTCTAGACAAGGACCCTATAAATAGCTCCCTAAAAGAGAAAAAGATCAGATCTGTCCAACTCCCCAATATACCACCACTGTCCACAATTCCCATAATATTACTCTGGGCAAAAGGCAGCCATCCTCAAGGGGAAATTAAACACATGCCCCAAAGGATCCTTAGCCTGACTTCATTCAGGGTAAGTTGAGCATGAGGGGAAAACAGAAACAAACTGGAAAGAGAAAGTATGCACCAAGGGAGGAAAGAAGAAGAAAATCTGGGCATCTATTTGCATATTTTTCCCAGTAAATGTGCTGATTCGGTGGTGACAGCTTTGTTAGTGTGATCTATCTGCTTATGTCTCGGATTCCATCAGGCCAGGGGGAAATGTGAGCAAATTGCGTTTTCCCCTCTCATGCTAATTACAGCCATGCCGATACACATCATTTAACACAACTTCAATCTGATGGAGTTGGCCACAGTTCCCTCCCGTCCACTCCTATCCCCTCAATCCTTCCCACCCCAAAATAATGCTCCAGAATCCATGCTTTAGACTGAGAACTTGGTTGGTAACGGGCTTAAATAGAGGACTGACTTTGGAATGAAGGGATGTGGATTTGAACCTCAGTTCATCTAAGTTTTAGCTATGGGACTTTAGGCAAATTCAATTCTCTCTCTGGCCAGGTAAGTTTCATCATCTGTAAAGTGATGGAGATGGACTAAGTGGTCTTTCAAATCCCTATTTAAGTTCCTTTCTCACTCTAAAGTCTATGGTTATAGGAATACAATCAACACGAGCTGACTCACTAATTAATATTATTTGACGCATCCATGGTGACTTAGCTAATTGGTGACAGAAACTACACCAGGGCACCTCCACATATATTCCTACCACATATCTCCTGACTCTTTCATGCCAAATGTAACTAGGTTACCTTCAGTAACTAGACCTTGCTCCAGGCACCTGGGCTCTAAGAAGTGAACTGTTGCCTTCTCTTCCAGGGGTCCAGATCTTTGTGCCACTCCACAAATTCTTTTTCTACACAGAACATAGTAAGTGCTTAGTATGTGCTTGTTGACTGAATAACCTACCGCCACCTCTTTTCCACCGTTAAATTAAAAACTCCTGGTTCTTAGTTTCCATGGAGTTTATTAATATTCACTTGAAATAGAAAAGGCAGATAGGCAGAGATTAAAGCCGATTTCTCATCTAATTCTAACCACGTGGCATTCTGCCTCATTGCTCCTAGCACGTGGTCTTCACCGCCACCATCCAAGGGAAAAGAGTATACCCTGTCCCAACCCCTCTTTTTTCTTTGCTTTTGGCCCAGACGTGTCACCTGTGCATTCATGTGACGTCCAGTCACGTAGCCCAGGGACACAGGTCAGACTATCCCTGGGGAAGGGGGCTCCCTTTACACACCAAGCAAAACCTGGATTCTACCCCTGATTTCCTTATCCCTGACAGATAAACTTTTGTCTCTTCTTGATGTCACACCCCTGCCTGCTCCAGATCTCCAAAGCATCCTTTCCCCTTTCAAGCTTTCTTTGATCTCTTGTCTCCTCCTACTAAAATAGAAGCTCTTTCAGAGGAAGGATTCACTTATATGCTCGTACTTGATTTAAAGTTTAGCACTTGGCTGTGTCTGGCAAACAGTAGGCACTTAAAACATGCTTGATGAGTGATCAACTAGTTAAGAAAAATAATTAGTTGACATCTGAAACTAGAAGTCTGATTTCTCATCAGGAGCTTCTCCTGGGCCTGCCTGACCTTCTTCTATCCTCTATGCTTGACTATGCATTTCTCATTTATTGCCCAGAGCAAATTTGATGCTCATTGACCAAATTTAAAAATTGCTAGTTCTTTCTCTGACCAGAAGACAAGAGAGGAATATTCATTCATTCATTCATTCATTCATTCATTCATTCATTCATTCATTCACTCACTACCTAAACCAGCATTCATTATATGCCCAGTAAGTGCTGGAAGAAGCAAAAACTCTGCCCTCAAGAATCTCACCTTCTGGGAAAAGGCTAAAACATTCACTGATACTCTAATCCCTAGTAAGGAAGAAAGACTGAATCCTTGATTTCACTGGCATACAGAGCTCCCCTTTAAGAAAAGTTCTAGTAATTCAGGTCAACATCATGGCTGTAACTTATAATCTTCAACATTTGGCCAGAACACTTAGAGCTTACAGCGTTGCCCAGGGTCTACATTCAGTATTTCTTTGGGGGAGGACAAGAACTCAGAAATTTCTGACCATGGAGGCAGCTTTCTACCCAGCATGCCACATTCTCTCTCATGAAATAGAACATAAGTTAACAGGTACAAGAGAAATGCTAAGAATCCCCTTGGAGGACAGAGTCATAGCATAGTTAACTCCTTGGACTCAGAGTCAAAAAGACCTTGTTTTAAAATCTTACAGTTATTATTTAGCAGCCATGAAACGAGGTGAGATCATTTATATCTCCCTCAATCCTTATTCATCTGCCGAATAGAGAAAATTATTATTCTATTATATGTCCCAAGGAGCCATAATAAAGAATGAGCTTTGTAAACTGTGAATTCCTGTAGAAATGGGAGCAATTGTGATTACTGCTTACTGGGTGGGGGTGGCATATGGATGCAGGAAAGGTTCTTGAGTCATCTCCATGAATGGGTAGTACTCATACAGAATTAGGGCGGAAGTAAGGGAACTCTGTGACATAGAAGGAATCCTGGTAGTGTCAGGAAAACCTAGTTCAATTTCCATTCCTGACCCTTGTTAATTATGAGATCCAAGGGAAGTCAGTAAAATTCTCTGAGCCACAGTTTGTTCATCTGTGAAAAGGGAACAATAAATTCCAAGGTACTGCCTCAGAAGGCTGTGGTGTGTGATCTATAAATGAGATGGTCTATGTAAAATTCTCTGAAAAGTTTAGAACCCTATGCAATATCTGTGATTATTTTCACTGTAATTATAGTGCTTAAAATAACAATTGCTGACATTATATAGAAACCTGAGATTTGCAAAGAAATATACACATGCACATATATGTGTACATACATACAAATACATAAATACTTTTATTTTTTTTAACCCTTAACTTCTGTGTATTGGTTCTTAGGTGGAAGAGTGGTAAGGATGGGCAATGGGGGTCAAGTGACTTGCCCGGGGCCACACAGCTGGGAAGTGTCTGAGGCCGGATTTGAACCTCAGACTTCCCATCTCTAGGCCTGGCTCTCAATCCACTGAGCTACCCAGCTGCCCAGTACATGTGCTTTTGATACTCACAATAACCCAGTTAATTATTTCCTTTTGAGAGATGAGAATCAGAGATTCTATGAATTTCCCATTGTCTCATAGTTAACAGGTGTCAGAGGGAGAATTCAGACCTATGTTTTCCTGCCTCTAAGAGCAGTGGCATGCTTTTTCTTCCTCTTTGCTGTTTCCTGCTCTCTCTAAACATATTGTATGTTTGATCTGTTGCAGCCGTAAAACATTGTGATTCAGGTTATGTCTGTTCTTAACTATATCTGCATGATAAAACAAAAATTTAATTATCACAAAAAATTGGCTATATCTTCTATACCATGTTCTTTCCTAATTATTATATCATGCTGTTCCCTTAATAACAATTACATCTCTAGAAATTTCCTTAAAGGCTTGTTGTAAGATGGTAAAAAAGAAAGTTTCCATACTTTGAATCTCTATATAAATGCCAATTATCATCATCAATAGGGACAGCTAGGTAGCAGAGAAGATAGAAAGCCAGACCTGGAGTCTGAAGATCTTGGGTTCAAATCTAGCCTCTGTTACTTCCTAGCTGTGAGACCCTGGGCAAGTCACTTAACCCCAATTGCCTAGCCTTTTCTGCTCTTCTATCTTCCAACTGATATTAAGACAGAAGGCAAGGTGCAAAAACAAACAAACAAAAATAGATTGGCATTAGAAGGCAATCTAAGTATAAGGAAAGGCATAAAAAAAGACAGGGAGATAGGAAAATATGTGTGGTGTCTTAGTACAAATTTTGCCACCAACTAAATAGGTAACCTTGGATAGGTCACTTATTATTAGTGACTTAAATATACTAGTCACTTAAACAATTAGACTAAATTAAAATTAGTCAATTTATTATTGAGTTAGTTAATATTCACTCAGTTCAGAGGATTATAACCTCTAGAGCTGAAAAAGATCTTAGAAATAACCTTATTATAAAATGGAGGTAAGTGAAAACCAAGATCTTGATATGGACTTTTTTTTTTTTTGGTTACTGGTAAATGTTCAACAACCAACTATTCAGGAAAAAAATGTACTCATAACACTTCAGTTTAATCGAAATTGTTACCATTTTCTCCATCACTTTCTAAGAGTCAATGATTAATTTAAAATAACCCAAGCATTTGCCAGTTTGTGGTATGTAAGCACTCATACTGAAAATTGAACCACTGGATGTCTCTCACTGATTCTGTCTCATTCTAGAGCACATTCATGGAGACATGGTTCTCCAATACAAAAAGGATGTTGTCAAAGTTCCGTGGACAGATATTAGGGGGCTGTTTGGATGATTGTATTTTAACAAATAGTTTTCTTTGCAATCCACTATATTTAAACTGTAAGATATCATTAATTCTACCAGTTTCCCATTGTAATGTGCAACAGTACTCTATCATATTTTATTAAAGTTGCAGGAACATTATGGAAAATACATCAATTAAGTACTAAAAGAAGATTCCCCTTAGATATGTTATGAACATTCATCCCAGCTCCCTAGAACACCTGGGCACCTACTAGGTGTTGGGCACAGTATAAAGTGATGAATGGTAATATAACTGTCTCAGAGTGTGCAAATAATTTATTTCACCCTAAGGCACTGCTATGAGTTAAGGACTATTATTATCTCCATATGATGAAGTTGATGCTTGAATAGTTTGTGAACTGCTCAGGACTTATCATTGAATAGATAATTAATTAAGTACCTACTGTGTGATAGGAACTGTGCTTGCAAGTGAAGCCCCAAAGACAAAAGCAAAACTGTCCTGCCCTCAAAGAGCTTATATTCTACTGCAGTGAGGGAAATATATATATACATATATAATGTTTTATATTATTATATGTCATATAATAATGTGTTATTATATGTTATATAATGATATATAATAAATTCAATAACATAATTTGTATGTGTAGATGTAGAACTCAGATGGCCAGGTAGCTAGGTAAGAAAGTGGTGAAAGCACAAGGCCTGGAGTCTAGAGCTCATGAGTTCTGATCCTGTTGCCGATACCCCTAGGTGTGTGATCCTGGACAAATTACTGAACCTTCGCCTTAAGTTTCCCCAACTCTAAAATGGAGATAATAGTAGGACCTTTCTCCTAGATGTTGGGAGGACCAAATTTGATACTCTATGGACTGTACTTAGCATAGTGCCTGGCATATAGTAAGTGCTTCATAAATGCTGGTTTCTTTCCTTCAAATCAAAGCTCTCTCATGACTCCAAGTGTTCCTTCCAATACATCAAAGCTATCCTTCCTGATCTCAGTTGGCCATGAGCGCAACCTCAGTGATTTGGAGATTTAGGGATGGCAAACCCACTCAATGATTAGTTATGTTAAGTTAGAAATAACTAAGAACTACTAAAATAGTCAGCAAAAACCAAATCTTTAATCAGGAAAGAGATAGGTTCAAATCAGCTGCTATCATAGAGCCAGACACCAAGATACTACATGGAATCGGAACTCTGGGGAATCTGTGGGAGGATCAATGTTCTAAATCAGTGGTTCCCAAACGTTTTTGGTCTACCGCCCCCTTTCCAGAAAAAAATGTTACTTAGCGCCCCTGGAAATTAATTTTTTAAAATTTAAATAACAATTAATAGGAAAGATAAATGCACCTGTGGCCATCACCACCCTCCTGGATTGCTGCATCACCCACCAGGGGGCGGTGGTGCCCACTTTGGGAATCACTGATCTAGAAGATTCTCCAAAAAGTGACAGAACTTGGGGGTCTTTTATACCCTCTGGGGAACTTGGCATAGCAACCATACATTGACAGGCTGCAAGCAGGCTTGGGAAAGAGGCTTCAGACAGTAGCTGGGGTATCAGGGAATAGTCTACTACAATGAATACACAAAGAAAGGGTCAAACCAAGATCTGGGCTTCCTGAGATATGGCTTTAATACAATGGGAGAAACTGCTAAGGCAAATAAGGATATTCAACATTTGACAGTGTCTAGTCCAATCTAAACTGGAGTCACCAAACACTACAGGTCTGTTGTTCAGTCCAAAAGCGGTGTGTGTGGGACTTCCCTCAGGGTGAGTTCTCAGGGGGCAAGGGGCAAACTTGAAACCTGAAGAAGACCCAGTTGACAGTGATTTCTGCTTCACAAGCTCAAAGACTGTTTCCCTTTGAGATGATGAAATGTAATATAATTGGGTCATGCAGCAATGACTCAACAGATTTTTAAAATGGCAGTGATTCCACTGTTGGCTCAGTGTAACTTTCTACCCCTGGTATTGTTCAGTCATTCAGCATGTCCAATTACTTGTGGTCCTGAGGATCATAATATGCCGATGCTATCCAAAGTTTTCTTGCCAAAGCTTCTCTGGTGTAGTTTGCCATTTCCTTCTCCAGTAGATTAAACAGAGGTTAAATGACTTGGCCAGAATCACATAGATAGTAAGTGTCTGAGGCCAGATTGGAACACAGGTCTCATATCTTCTTGACTCAATCCCAAGCAATCTCTCCAGTGAATCATCTATTTATCTCTTCTACCCATGGTAGCAGATATTTATTTTTTTTCCACTAAACTCATGAATTAAATTTAAGTGAGGCAGAGTTATACCAAGTTGCTGGCCCCACTCGTTCTTCCAGAGTCTTTAAGGTCCAATGGCAAGACAAAAGTCTGTCTGATGTCTGAGCAAGCTCCAAGTGCTCCACAAGTTCTGCTTCAGCCACCTTCATTGCCATTGGAACATATTGTTCTCATCTGCCCATTTCAGCAGGGGAAGCCTTCATACAGTAGCAGTAGACAACTCATTCTGATGGGTTTGAGACCTGTTGGTTACCAGGTTTGCTGAGATGGTTTACTGGAGTACGGCTGCTGGAGCCACAGATGAGATTTGAAGGTCAGGTGGACACTGAAGAAACAGGACAGGAAGTGACAGTTGCTCACTCAAACAGCTTCCTCCAGTTCCCTCTACATTCCAAGATCCTTTCCAGGATTCTTGGAATGTGCTCATGCTAATAGCACTGGAGACAGCATCCAGTATTCTTCAACTTAACCTTATCTAAGTTTATCTTTCTATAATCCCATTCTTATAACACCAAAGATGGATGAGCAGACCTGAGAAGGGCTCAGCCAATCTTTACATCAGAGGTTCTAGTCATTCTTTTTTTTTTTTTAATTAAGAATTTTTTTAAAGGCAGAAGAGTGGTAAGGGTAGGCAATGGGGGGGTCAAGTGACTTGCCCAGGGTCACACAGCTGGGAAGTGTCTGAGGTCAGATTTGAATCCAGGACCTCCCATCTCTAGGCTTTGCTCTCAATCCACTGAGCACCCAGCTGCCCCCTGGTCTGTTTTTTGACAGTGAGACTGAAACCTAATTTCTCAAACTTATTCATATCAGAGGAGATATAAGGGCTCTGATTCATGACTGACTTATCTTTCATAGCTCATCTGCCATAACCACCATATTGTAGAAGTCAGCTTTCAAAGTGAGACTTACTGTTCACACACCATTATAATCATTCATGTTTGTTTTTTAAATATAAATCTTGGGGATTTTGGGGAGAGAAGGAGCAGCAAAAGGAAAGAGTAATGATTTCCAGAAACTAAAATGGTTCTTATTAGTGAGAAATTTACAAATGAAACCAGAGAGAAAAATGGAGTCAAATAACCTATAGTTCTAAACTAGCCTGGGCTGGAACTAGAACTTGCTAACAACAGAGTATTGTATAGCAGAGACAGTGTTGGCATTGAAGCCACAGAAAGGTGGGTCCAGGTCCTGTCTCTGATAACTTAGTAGTTATATGACCCTGGGCAAGTCATTTAAATTCCCTGAGTTTCAATATCCTCACTTATTGAATGTGGATGATAATATTTTTGGTACTAGCATGAAAGGGTTATAATGAATCTGAATATGATAATGTGGAAACCTCAAAGTTTGAAGGTATTATTAGTATCATTCTACTATTATTATTGTCTGATTTTTATGATTTTATTCATTAATCTATTTTATTCTTTAATTATGGTTTTAGTATTATATCATTGAATTCATTTTCATTTTAGTTCAATTGAATTTGGCTAGAAATAATCTTCAAGCCAAATATTACACATTACTTTTATTATTGTTATTATTATTATTATTATTATTATTAAACAAATGGGGTTAAGTGACTTGCCCAGGGTCACATAACTAGTAAGTATTTGGAGGCCAGATTTGAATTCATGAAACTGGTTCTTTCTGATTTTAAGCCCAAAATACTATCCATTTCACCACCTATCTGTCCCTCTATGATATATTTTAATATACAGTCAATCTTCAACTTTCATGGGGGTATTGTTTGCAGAAAATGGTACAAAGGTTCAAAACAAAAATATTGATATTTTAAATCTGTGGAAAATATGGAGTTAGGTCCCTCCAACCACCAAAAACTAATTTCCCACAAGAGATTGCTGAAAATACACTTTTCTACATATGATTCTTTACAATGACATTAATTTCGATAATATGTGCTTTTCCAAACATACTAATCCTGAAATAACCATAAAATGAAATGCACAAAATAAAAGTCATAGCATTCAGAACATTTTTTCGCACTAGTAACTCCCTCGAATTCTGTGACCTTTTGCGCTAACATCTCAATTAAGGCAACAATAACACTATTGATTTTAGACAATACAACACTGGTATAAATTTCCACCTTGACCACTCTCTGAAAACCAAGCGAGATCTTACTGGGATTTTAGTCGCTGCTGTCAGAAGATGCTGGAATAGGCAGGGTCTGGGCAGGACCTCTGACACTCTAAATGTATGGGGAACTCTTTACAAGGGTAGGTGAAAAAGAGAACTGAGGCACCTGGGAAACTCCTCATTCCACAAACTTGTGCATCGCATTTCTCGTTTTTTTCTCTGACACACAGCTAACAAGTGTGAGCGGTTGTCAATGTGAATTGAAAATAAGGTGACTAATAAAATCACATAAATGTGTGAAGTCACTCACATTAAACGGGCAAATGTTGAAGATGAACTGCATAATGCTCTGTGCCCTATTATGCAAGTGGAAAAAATAATTGTTTCTCATAACTGAATGAAAATATCAGGATGATAATTCTTTTTTTTTTCTTTTTTCTTTTATTAAAACCATTACTTCTATGTATTGGCTCCTTGGTGGAAGAGTGGTAAGGGTGGACAATGGGAGTCAAGTGACTTGCCCAGGGTCACACAGCTGGGAAGTGTCTGAGGCCAGATTTGAACCCAGGACCTCCCATCTCTAGGCCTGGCTCTCCATCCACTGAGATATCCAGTTGCCCCAAGGATGTTAATTCTTGCATAGGTTACACAAAAATATATTTTGATAAATTACAGAAGTAGACAAAGATGATGGGATAAAACAGGCTTCGTTCTCTTTTCACATGTTTTTGCTCTTTTCTCCAATTCAATTCAAGAAACATTTGTTAAGCACTTACTATGTGCCAGGCTCTGTGCTAAATTCTGGGACTACATATAAGAGGGGGAAATCTTTGTCCTCAAGGAATTTACAATCTAATGGGGGAAGACAGTCAGCAAAAGGAAGCTGGCAAGCTTGTGGGAAGAAGCCAGAGACTATCTTGTTCCATGAATTCTTCTGCTTGGGTTCCTCTGTGTTTTAAAATTTTTCATTCTATGTTAGGTAGAGATATCGAGTATTCAGAATGGAGATATCTAGAAGCAGATATATGGCACCGTGGAGAGGGTGTTTCACCTACAGTCTGGAAGACTTGAGTTCAAATCTAATCTCTGACACTCACTATGTGACCTTCAGCAAGTCACTTAATGTGTTACCTGTCGGTTTCTTCATTTGTAAAAAGGAGGAACCAATAGCACTTACCTCCCAGAGTTCTTGTGAGGATTAAATGAGATAATAGTTGTAGAATGCTTTATAAATCTTAAAGCATTATATAAGTATAAGCAATTGTTATCTATTTAGAGAATGTGTTTCTTAAAATTACCTAGATCAATGGTGACTGTTTTGTGTATGGAAATGTTTTGGTTCCACTACGGTGTGTATTTTAATTTTTTAAGGATATATTGGTCTTCATTTTTTTTTATCTGTTTAGGAAAAAAACCAACAATGGGCTTCTTTTTATCCTATATATTTTTTAACTTATCTCATTAAAAATTGTTCAATTATATGTTAAGAAAAAAATTAACATTTTCTTTTATTTGAGTTCCAAGTTCTCTCTTGTCCCCATCTTTGATAAGCCAATTTGATGTAGATTATATGTGTGAAGCTATGCAAATATATTTCCATATTAACCATATTGCAAAAGACCGTCCCGACCCCCCAAAAGAAAAAGAAAGCTTTTCAACTAAGTTTTGATCTGTATGCATATACCATGAATTCTTTTTTTTTAACCCTTAACTTCTGTGTATTGGTTCCTTGGTGGAAGAGTGGTAAGGGTGGACAATGGGGGTCAAGTGACTTGCCCAGGGTCACACAGCTGGGAAGTGTCTGAGGCCGGATTTGAAACCAGGACCTCTTGTCTCTTGACCTATCTCTCAATCCACTGAGCTACCCAGCTGCCCCCATCATAAATTCATTATCTCAAAGTGGATAACATTTTCATCATACATCCCATGAATTGTCTTGGATTATCTTATACATCAGACTTAGTGATTCGTCAACTATCATCATACAATGTTGTTATCATACACATAATGTTCTCCTGTTTTTGTTTTTTTTTCTCTTCACTTTACTTCCATTCAAAGAAGTCTTTCTAGGTTTTTCTAAAACTACTTACTTCATGATTTCGCATGGCATGATAGTATTCTATCACAAACATATACCACAACTTGTTCAGCTATTCTCCAATTAATGGACATCCCCTTAACTTCCAATTCTTTACCACCAACAAAAAGAGCTGCTAAAATATTTTTTGTACATCTAAGCCCTTTTCCTTTTTATTCGATCTCTTTGAAGTTCAGACTGACTTAGTAGTAGTATTGCTGGATCAAAGGGTGTGCAGTTTTAGAGGTTTTTGGTCAAAGTTCCAAATTGTTCTACAAAAGGGTTGGATCAGCTCATAGCTACACCAGGAGTACATTAATGAATAGTTATCTTCTGCTACGTTATTCTATTTTCTTATTGATTATTCTTTTCTCATTTGATATTATTGCCATTTTGCTTTAACATTTGTAGAGCATTTTATTTATAAATAACTATATAGCTATTATGTAGTTATATAGTAGATGATTATTTTATTATTTGTCAATATACATTTATTTTTATCATATAATACATGAGGACATGTGACTCCATACATATCTTATATTTTGTTATACATTATATAATTATTTTATTATATATATATATAATTTTATTATGTAAAGATATTCAAACACAACTATATATATTTCATCACTACAACATACTTGTGAGAATAATTTAGACAGGGAGGGCTATAGAGTGAAGAGATGGCTGAACTTGAGGTCAGGGAGATGTAGGTGCAAGTCACATCTTGGACATAAACTGGGTGACCTTGCAACAGTCCTCAAAGCCTCTCTGAGACTCTTTTGCCTTATCTATAAAATGTGATAATGCCAAGTAGACTATAGCTGCTAAATTGTGAAAATCAAGTAAGAAAATCTATATGAAGCTCTATATAAATGAGTTATTATTTAATAGGATGATATTTATCTCCATTTTTTAGATGTAGAAAATAAGTTGCAGCCAGATTAAATATCTTGTTTATCAATCAGCTAGTATGATTCTGAGGGGGGATTCAGTCCCAGGTTTCTACTAATCCCAAGTATACACAGTCACTTCTCAATGTCTCTGTAACTCCAACTAGGAAATTGCCTGGATTTACCTTCATCCAACACAGGGAAAGTAAGTCACAGAAGAGTAAAAAGAGGCTGTTGATCAGAATCCTGTCATTTTTTTGCCTGTGTGACCTTAGGTAAGTCAATTAAGCCTCAGTTTGTTCATCTGTAAAATGAGGGAGTTGGATTAGACAGCCTCAAAAGGTCCCTTCCAGTTCCAAGTCTATGAGAAGCCTCATGCACAGCCTTCTTTGGCATGTAGGATTCTTGGTTTGTGCCACTGCTGAAGGGTAGCATTTTTTTTTCAATCCCTCCTTTATACAGGGGAGGTGATTTCTTTGTAAATCGACTCTTAGACTCTTTTTTAATGCTTTTGCTTCCTCACCAAGAGGCATGGCTAACTGTTTCTAACATAAGCTGTGAGGCTGTAAATTTAGCTATGAATCAAGCAAGGCTTTAAGGAATGACTTGACAAAATCATTCGTTAAGTCTGACAGGAGTCAAGAATGCACAGCTTTCTTCCAACAGCATAAATGGATGCATGACAAGGGAATATTAATTGCACAAGACAAGACATTTAAAGGTATTAGCTCAGCACTAGCAGTCTATTTTATCCAATTAAGGCTATTCGTCAATGTAAATAACTGCAGGAAAGATGGTGGTGGATTTTCCTCTGTGAACCAAACAGAGTGTGGTCAGTGGGGTCTTCGACACTCTAGACTAATTGACTCCCTTTTTCTGGTGAGGGAAGGAATAGAGCCAAGTGTAGGGTTGAAGGGGAAGGGGAAGAGTGCGGAAGAAGTGATTGGCAGTTTCACTCATCCATTCAATAAATAAGTCTGAATAAAGTATCCGTTTTGGGGGGAGCTCTGCATCGGGCAACAGGCAAAGATTCAAAGTTGTAGCCATACCTAGGATGGAGTAAATTGGGCTCTATGTCAGTGTACCAGCATCCAAGAGGGTTGCAGCTCCTAACGTTTGTGCTAAATGTCCCTAAACTTCATCTTGCATTTCCTCTGCTATCCTGGACTATCACAGGATATTGTGATTGCTTTTCCTATTGCTTTTCCTTCCTTGTCATCCCTGGTCCTTTGCACAGTGCCTAGCATATAGGAAAGTCTAATGAATCCTTATTAATTGGATAATAGTCTATTGTCTAGTTATCCTTTCCTTTGGTCTTGACTAACCCGACCCTCACACAGAATGGAGGCTCCATTCCCTGAGCCCTTCCATGCATATCCTGTCTTTATGGTATCTCCACATTAGACTTGAGCTCATTGAAAGTAGGAATGTTTGTTTTTGTTTTGTTTCTATCTTTCTTTCATTAGTGCTTTGCACTAGGTCTAGCACATAGTAGGCACTTAATAAATGCTTGTTGATTTGACAACTACACCTGCAAACATCCTCTATGGCAATGCCACCATCATGCTTGAAACCCTTCAAATATAATTTCCACAGATAGAAGAATTCCTGGGATATCCTTGGTAACAAGTGGGTTAAAATATTTTCAGAGAGAGAGAGAGAGAGAGGAGAGAGAGAGAGAGAGAGAGAGAGAGAGAGAGAGAGAGAGAGAGAGAGAGAGAGAGAGAGAGAGAGATCTGGAAGGTATCTGAGAGTCAACAGGGACAGTCATCATCTTTTACAGATGAGAAAATGGAGGATACATGGGAAAAATGTAACTTGTCTTGGTATCCAAGGTGGATTAGAACCCAAGTCCTGCTGACTCCAGGTCCAGTGCTTTATGCACTATATCCTGCTGCTTCTATCTATATCCTCCTATTTCTAGACCCTCATGAAGCCAACATGTTCATAAGGGATCAGATGTACACACTGATAATTTCTAATAAAAGTTCTATTTCCATGATAAGGACAAAAGCACTCAGATTGAGTCATGGCATCGGGGCAGAAATCTGTGCTGGAGCTGGTATTTTACTCAGGGTCTCCCTGAAATGGAGGAGACATTTTGCAAGAGGATCCATTGAGATTTCATAAATAGCCTCTCTTCCTCAAAGAAACTGTCTACAAAAGCCATCACCTGACTCTTGGCATTGGTCTCCAATCCAGTCTGGCTTCTCAGACTAGGCTTTGGATGGAAGGGCAAGGGAATCCTGCTAGGCTCCTGCCTCTTTTTCCAGTCCTCCTTGGCCTTATCCAGCCAGACATCATATGTTCCCTTCATTTTTCCACTTGAAAATCTCCTGGAGGGAGCTGGTGACCTCATTTTGTTTGGCTTTGTAAGGAGAACAAACTAGACGATCTCTTATTTTCTCTTTCCTCTACTACTCCTTATTTTTTTTTTTTTTTTACCAATGAGATACACCATAGTTAGGACGATATTAGTATAGTCAAGTGCGTTGAAGGTCACTTTTGTAAAGCTTTTATTTTAATTTAATAAAAGTATTTATTAAATGCTCATGCATTAGGCACTGTGCTAAGTGCTTTACAAACATTATCTCACCTTATCCTCAAAGCAATCTCTGAAGGAAGTTAATATTATTGTCTCCCTTTTATATGAATGAGGAAACTGAGGCAAATAGAGTTTAAGTGATTTGTCTAGACTCTAGAACAGTGATGGGCAAACTTTTTAAAGAGGGGGCCAAAGGAAAGGAAATGTTCATCTGTCAATCTGTTTCTAAGGCAGCTCTTTCAACGTTTCATTGTATTGTATCCTACTCATTGTATTTGCCAGATTAGGAATAATGTGCATGGGCTGGATAGAACATTTCAGGGGCCCCACATCTGGCCCATGGGCCATAGTTTGCCCATCACTGGTCTAGAGACATACAGTTAATAAATACTTGAGGCCAGATTGAACTGACGCTGATGTTAAAGCTTTAGCCACTATACTATGCAGCCACTTCTGTCACTTGTGGCAGAATAGTGTCTCTGGATAATTTGCCCAATGAAGAGCCAAATAAGATGGCTATCTCTGTGTCAATTCCTCCAGGTCTCCATTTTCCCCACTCTCTGAGATCACAGTTTCTCTGTAAAAGGAAAGAATTCCCAGATATAGTAGATGAAGTCCTGGACTTGGTTTGGCAAGTAACAATCTTTCTACCTTAATTTCCTAATCTGTAAAATAAGGCTCTTGCCTGGGGGAGGACAAAATATCTTCTTTTGTACCCTCTACTTCTAAATTATGATTCTATAGTTTGGATAATATCCTCTAGAAATAAAGCTAAATTGCTCAATGGATAAAGCACTGGATCTGGAGTCAAGAAAATATGAGTTTAAATCTGACCTCAGATACTTACTAGCTATGTGACCTTGTACAAGTCACTTAACCTCGGTTTGCCTTAGTTTCCTCAACTATAAAATGGGGATATCAGCATCCACCTACCAAGGTTCTTATCAAACGAGATTATATTGCAAAGCAGTTAGCATAACATCTGGCACAGAAGATGTGCTATGTAAATGTTAGTTCTTATTTTTATTAACAGGGAGCTAAATGGCACAATGGAAAAAGCACTAGGTCTGGAGTCAGGAAAACCTAAGTTTAAATCCAGCCTCAGATTTTACTAACCGTGTGACTCTAGGCAAGTCACTTCACCCGGTTTGCCTCAGTTTCTTCAACTGTAAAATGAATTGGAGAAGAAAATGGCAAATCACTCCAATATCTTTGCCAAGAAAACCCCTACTGGGGTCAGGAACTGTTGTATAGGACTCAACAACAAAATTGTAAAATTTTTATCCACATATATGCATGTTGCTTCCAGTTAATAGCAAGTTTTTAGGGCAGGGACCATCTTTTGTCTTTGTCTTAAGATGCCCAGCACCATCACAGTGCCTATAATGGAGTTTGTGCTTAAATCAATGTTCTGAAGTGGTGTGGAGCAATGAATAGTGTGCTGAATCTGGAATACCATGACTTGAATTCAATTCCAAACTCCTGACACTTATTGTCTATGTAGTCTTGAACAAGTCAAAATCTCTATGGCCTCAGTTTGTTCATCTGTAAAATGACCAGGGTGGGTTAGATTACCTCTAAGGTCCTTTCCAAGTTCTGTTCTGTGATCCCATAAGTCAGTACTTAGACTGCTGTTCATGAACTTGTTCAATAATAATAATTGTTTTTATTATATTCTAACATAGCAGATTTCCTTTGCAATCCTCTATATTTTCTGAGATGTATTTAAAATATTATTCTGAGAAAGAAGAGGTACATAACCTTTTCCAGGCTGCCAAAGTCTTTGGTCTGTGACCAAGAAAAAAATTTTGCCATAAATTAATGAATCTTAGCACAGAGTTGATTATCTGACTCAGCTCTCTGTATATCTGACATTATTTCTGTCTGCTTACCACCATCGAGGCAATTCTGTTAGAAATGAATGTGGCAGCCCCTTGAAAGACTGGCTGTAGGTAATAATAATTATATTAATAATAAAAATTCACTATATTTGATATTAAAAGCCACAAAGGAGGTTAAATAAACTTTAGAATAGCATTATCCCCATTTGACAGAAGAGAAAACTGAGGCTCAGAGAAGGAAAATGACTTCTCCAAGATAATACTTCTAGTAGGGGCAGGGGATTATTTCTTGTGACTAAAAGTGACTTGACCAATCTCCTTTTTCATGTCAGTAAGTCCTAGATTAGTCGATCCAATCCTACCATAATGGATACTAGGAGGGCAGATGCCCAACTTTTTTTTTTTGTATTAGCAACCTACCATTGATTTACTGACATTGATGGAAAAAAGCTATTTGACTTATTGTTAATGAATCAAGGGTCTGCATCATTAACAAAGGGCTGAAAGTTCAATACAACAAACATAAACAGGAACTGTGGAAACACTATAGAGAAAAATGATTTAATACCTGGCAACTGTATTGGCACTGTGGAAAGGAAAACCCTGGGGAGAATGGTCTTTGGAGGATTGGGGAGGAATAAGGAAGCAGAGCAGGAGGACAGAAAGAAGACAGTAGATTTTGGTAAAACCAAGGGAGGGAAGCACCTGCTATAAATTGTGAATCTTTCAAAAAAATTTAACCTTGAGATTAGGGGGCTGGGGAGCAACAGGCTTGGAGTTTGATCTCCCAGAGATCAACCCTGACACCCCACTATAATATTTTCAATCCTTTAGGTAATTCTGTAAGGAAATTTTTACTAACAATTTGACAATTAGGGTTGTCCCAAAGTGGAAGGGGTTACCTTGGGGCTTAATGGATTGGAAAAGGAGGAAGAAGAAAGCGAAAGAGAAAGAGGTGAGAGGGAGATGATGGAGAGGGGGAAAAGGGGGGAAGGGAAAGAGGGAGAGAGAAAAACAGGGAGAGGAAAAGAGACATGGAGAGTTAGAGACTCAGAGAGAGACTACAGTGGAGAAAGACAGAGAGAAGTAGACAGCACTGTGAGGAGATGGCTGGAAAGTAGACAGTTTCTCAGTCAGTTATTGATTAGACTAAATGACCTCTGAGGTGCTTGTGATTACATGAAAGCCCCTTGAGAATATGCAAAATTGCCCTGGAAAGGATCACAATCTAAGCT
Source organism: Gracilinanus agilis (assembly GCF_016433145.1). Classification (NCBI taxonomy): domain Eukaryota; kingdom Metazoa; phylum Chordata; class Mammalia; order Didelphimorphia; family Didelphidae; genus Gracilinanus; species Gracilinanus agilis. The sequence continues at coordinate 24,339,729 of NC_058131.1, forward strand.
TTGATCAAAGCTTTGAACTTGGAGTCAAAAGACTTGAATTTATGTCATGGCTGCACTATCATGTAAGGCAAATGACCAAAGACATACTGTTGGAATTTTACAATTCGGATTCTGTGATTCCAGGCAAGGCATTTAATCTCTGGTTATCTCAGTTTTTTTGTTGTTGTTGTTACTGTTTTATTTTTATTTTTTTAATGAGGCTAATAATTTTGTATGAATTGTCTACTCCACAGGGATGCTGTGGGGGTCAAATATATGTGTAAGGATATGTATGTGTGCATGTATGTGCGTGTGCATGTGTCAATATATATATATGCCTCCCTGAACTTAAGCCAGGGCTGTTTTCCTCTTTTATTGTTGTTTTATTTGTCTTTAGGTTAGAAGATACATGAAATAATGACAGGATACTGACTTGCTGACTTTGTATCTATTGATTATAGTTTGTTCTGATTAGAATACATCATTTACAAAGTCAAATTGAATATTGGGAGTGAAGTGGGCAGCATAATCTACCCTCTGAACTGTTCTCCGTGGGCTTTCTTTGGTACGGTACCCCTAAATCATCTCGGGGATACAAGATCCCAATTGTGAATTAAATAGGAATTACAATGCATCAGATAATTGTAAAAATTGGCAATGAATCAACCTCATATATGGAAAATAAAAATAAAAAAGTATTCAACTTGGGAGCAGTTCATTAGGATTTTCTTCATGTCTCCCTTAGCTCTGTCTCAACTATGGGAAGAAGTCGCATTCTCCCCTATCAAGGAGGGGCTTTCTAGTCATTACACCCTAGCAGATGAGAGTCAAAGAAACTATCGAGATGGTCTTGAAAAGATGGTGTACAAAGTCTAATAAAAGAAAGAAGGCGAGCAATGATGAAAGTTTCGAGGATACCCAGCAGAAATGATGAAATGTCCATAAGGAAGTAGACAGGTTGTTATGAGAGATGATATAACTAGAAAACCAATGGAGTAATGCCCAGCAGACCATCAGAAAGAAGTATGCTTATATCACAGTGGCCTGGAATCATCAGATTCCAGATACAGTACATGTATGTATATATGTTTGAATATGTGTATATGTGTATGTGTATACCTTTTTGATGAAAGGCACAATCCCTATGATTGCTGGCCATGCATATTTCATGATAACATGTTCAGTTCATGCATACCCTTCCTCACTCATGGCATGAAAATTCAGGGAAAAAATATATTCCAATATGCAGCTAGAATACATCTTTTTTTGGCTTTTCATTTGCTATATTTTGTTTCAGTGGCTATTGTTTTGAACTAATGTATTTTCTGGTGAACATTGTTGGGGTTTGTTAGAGGATGTTGACAAGAGGACACCTCGAATCAGGAATGGTTTTACTGTGGATCTCAGTGGCTACATGTGTATATGCACAATTTTTATCCAAAAAGTGCTATCTTTAGTTCTAATTTCATTAATATGGAAAACTCTCAGTGTGGAAATTCCCTTCTCCAATGCACCAATATCTTATTGTCATTAATAGTTATTATAATTTTATTATGAAAAAAATCTTTGTAGAGGAATAGCAAGTAAACAGCACAGGCTAGGTATCAGGAATGAAAGACTGCTGCCAAGAGGAGATGCTTTTCAATAGACATCTCTATGATAAATATACCTCTAGGGGTCTTGACCATTTCTGATCATTAAAGAGCCAATCACACTTTGAAAAACAGAGAGCCTTTGGCCTTATTTCCTGGCTCAGCTCCAGTGGCAGATAATTGCATCCTTCCAGCTAACTTCTCCCCTTGGAGTTCCATCTTGATATGATTTCCTTCTTCCCTTCCAGTCTATAACTAGTACACACTGTTGAATTTGGAACAGCTGCTGAATTTCCTCCAAGGAGGACTCAAATCAGAAGTAAACCTGTGGTGCTGAAACCCACAAGGTTATAGTGTTCCCACAGAATATTTGGTCTGTTGGTTTTCAGGTTGTTGGGAGAGAAATAAAGGATATTGTCTTTGTACACAAAGAAAGTGACCATATTTTTTAATGGTAACCTTTGGCTCTTGTGGATTAATTCATTTTATATACAGTTTATCAGATGATTATGCCAGCAGTCCTTGAGCATTCCCCCTCCTTGTTCTACCTTATCTGCTGTTCTAGCCTCCCTCTAATCCTCCAGTCATCTTTTCACTGTTCCTTTTAGAATCAGAAGGGACCTCAAAAATCATGTAGTTCAATTAACTAATTTTACAGATAAGGAATAAAGAGCTATTTAAGAGTCAGAATTTGAACCCAGTTCCTCTGATGACAGATCCAATATTCTCTTCCTCTGCACATGTTAATGGAGCTATAGCTCTGCTCAAGGAGCTATGACCTTGAAACAATGATGGTCTCAGAGCAAATCCCAAGAGGCCAAGAGAATTTATCCTGGGAGCTGCCTGGAGTCTCTATCACCGGGTAGACAGTAGGAGTCAAGGAAGGGAGACAATCAAATTTATACATTCTCCTTTAAGGGTCAGTTCAGGAATTTGACATTATGGAGGCAAGAAAGGGACAATTTGGTAGGAGGAAGGATTTGGAATAATAACTTTTCCCATTGAAAATATTAGTAACCAAACTGAAGTTGTTGACCACCCACTATCCAAAGAGCAACTCTATTTGGTAAAAGACCATCCAGTAGATTGATTAGTCACATATAAGTAAAAAGCATTGTCAGATCAATTGCATTGTTAAATTTTTCCAGGAGTTACTTTGATGGCTCTTAAGGTGGGCATAGCCTAGAGGCCAGATTGATCCAACTGAGTGACTTCCAAACCTACTGCAGCCTGGGGGAGAACTGGAGGGAACGGGGCATGGATTATTAGCATGGCCTGCTTTCTGCCAGGTTGTCACCTCCAAAGTTGTACTGTATTTAAATCCTCAAGGCCATCTCTTCTTCCCCCAAGTACCTTTCATCCTTGTCCTCAGAACTGCTGCCTTAGCTAGGCCATAAGAGAATAGCAGCCTTTCCATAGGGCTTTAATCAAATCCCAATAGGAATATAATGTTGCTTTTTCCACTCTATTTTGGATATAGAAAGAAAATTGCAGAGCTACAGAGAACTTTAAAGGAAGCTCAAGAAAATCAGAGTCTAGTGGAAAAAGAAATAGCCACGGGGACAGGAGATCTTGGTTTGAGTCCAACTTCTTCTATTAGTTAGCTCTGTGACCATAGACAAGCCACTTCACCTTTGTGGGCCACTGGGTTCCTCATCTGTAAAATGGGGTAATGATATATGGAGTACCTACTGAAAAGGGGATATTGTGGTGCAATGTGGTGAAATGGAAAGGGTCACACCTGGAAGGCTTGGTCTGTTGTCAAGCAAACTGAGTTCATATCTCAACTTGGCCACTTACTCCCTGAGTGACATTGGACAAGTCATTTAACCTGAAGGCTTCAGTTTCTCGTATTTAAAAAATGAAAATGTGGGACTAAATGACATGAGGTCTTGTCCAGGTCTAGAGGTATGCTCCTATGAAGGCAGTCAATAAACTGTATAGTGCCTGAAGATGTAACATTGGGCTTCTTTAACTTAGAGTCTTCCTTAGATGTTTTTTAAATATGTTTTAAATGTCTATGTCTCAATCAATTGGGTTTCCTTTGCAATTCAGTATACTTCAATTTTTATTCATTTAAAACATTAAATTCATTTAAAACATTAAACCCCTCTGAGAAGGGGTTTATAGACTTCATGAGAAACTCAAAGGGCATCCATTACACACACACACACAAATTTAAGAACTCACATATAAAAGTTTTGGAAGACACTGTGGACGATGGACTGAACTTATATGCAGGAAATCGAGTTGAAATGTTGTTTCAAATACTCATTAAGCTGTGTTCATCTGGGCAAGTCACTCTAACATCATTCAACCTCAGTAAGCCAGTCTGTGAAATGGGTGATAATAATAGCCCCTACCTCAAAGGTTTGTTGGGAGGATCAAATGAAATAATCTATGTGTACGTAAGGTGCTTTCCAAATCTTATAGAACTACACAAATGCTACCTATTATTATTAGCTTTTAGAACATCTCTATACCGACAAGTTCAGGAACGAAGTGGGATGTGTTTGTATGATCCTAGTGCCCACACACAATTACACATCAATGGACAAATATCAGTTCTTAGGACAACTTCTGAATAATTTTCCTGAAATAACAAACTTAATTTCTATTAGTTTTTTTTTTTTTGAGGGGGAAGTATTGGGATGGGGTGGGGTATGACCTATATTTTAACTGGCATAAGGAGTTCGTGTTTCACACCTGCCTACACCAAATAAGAATGGTAACTCATCAGCAATTTACAATTATTTTTTTATCCCTTACGTTCCACTTTAGAATCAATACTATATATTGGAAGTAAGGCAGGAGAGCAATAAAGGCTAGTCATTTACTCATGTCACACAGTTAGGAATTGAGTGATTCTAGATTTGAACCAATGACTATCCATCTCTAAACCTGGCTTTCATTCTACTGAACCAACTATCTGCCCTCATCTATAATTGAGAATTTTATTGTATTTTATTTTTTTAATCCTTACCTTCTGTCTTGGAATCAATACCCTGTATTGGTTCCAAGGCAGAAAAGTGGTAAGGACTAGGCAATTGGGGTTAAGTGACTTGCCCAGGGTCACACAGCTAGAAAGTGTCTGGGTCAGATTTGAACTTGGGATCTCCCATCTAAAGGAAGGAAGGAACAAAGGAAGGAAGAAAGGAAGGAAAGAAGGAAGGGAAAAGAATAGAAAAGAAAAATATATTAGACACTTTTGAGTGGGAAATTCTAGCTGCTGAGGGAAGGAGTGGGAATAAAAAGACTATAAAGAAGGTGTTTAAGCTAGTTTTCAGACTCAGGATACAAAACAGGTTATGTTGACATCTTGTTCTAGGCTGCTTGCAATTACCATTGAGGAGTGAGTCAAGGGGAATAATGAAGGAAGGGGGAATGAGCAGGTGGCAAAATGGCGGGTTCAGGACCCAAACACCTTTAAGAATGTAAGCTTCTTTCTCTTTGCATCCCTAGTATTGAACACAATTCCCACTATGTAGTAGGTATCTAACAAATGCTCATTGATAGCATTATTGATTTATCTTGTCCAAATCCAAGATGTATATATAAATGTATATAGATATATATTGTGTATATGCATATGTATATATGTATGTGTATAACACCGTATGTGTAAGTGATATATAAATAGAGATGGACATGGACATGGAAATAGAAAAAGAGACAGACGGAGATGGAGATGGAGATGCAGATAGAGGTGGAATTGGAAATGGAGATGAAGATAGATTGAGGGCCAAAGAGGGGAAGGATCTTCTTCAAAGTTTTACAAGCCAGAAATAGCAGAGCTGAGAAGGCTACTGCAGGAGATGATTCAGGACCTTATTGAGTTCAGATCATACAAGTATCTATACTCTCTTAAAAGAGAAAATGATTCTCCCTCGATACAAGAAAGTAATGGCCAGAAAAGGTAGGGGAAATGGATGATAATCATGTCAATTAATCAATGCACCTACTATGTGCTAGAGGAAACAAAGACAAAAATTAAACAGAGGTACTGGTGTGTCTGTGTGTGTGTGTGTGTGTGTGTGTGGGAACAACACACCAAATATAAGAGAGAAAGGAGTAGACTGATTACAAAAATGATTGAGGAATATTTATAATGCAGAGCTCAGATGAAAATTATAGATCTTCCTGAAGTCCATAGAACAAATTATATGTATTTAATCTGGGACCTTAGTGCACATCTGTTCCAGCTGTTTTACTGAACTGACTGGTCATTTCAGTCAAACCCGCCTAATCTGCAAGCACTGCATTTCATTATATTCCTGCTAACCCACAAATTCACACCCCCCTCCACAGTATATATGATTCTGCATGTCAATGTGTATATGTATGTGTATGTGTGTTCTCTTATGATTGGTTAATCATGAAAAAAACGATCAGCAAAAGTATACTGATGCTATTTCAATTTCTGGAACTTTCTAACAAACAGATGTAGCAAATTTAAGAAAAAAGAGATTTCCTGGCTGTGTGACCTTAGGCAAGGCACTTAACCCAAACTGCCTAGTCAGTCCTTACTGCTCTTCTGTCTTGGAATTGACAGTAAGACAGAAGGCAAGTGGGAAGGAAGGAAGGAAGGAAGGAAGGAAGGAAGGAAGGAAGGAAGGAAGGAATGTACATGTATATGTATACACACTTTTATCTATATCTATGGTATATGTGTAGCTATAGATTTACCATTTGAGGACAAAGTCAAAATTAATGTAACTAACTTATGATCTCTTAATTCAATTATATACTTTAATTAAAGGAATATAAACAAAGACTTGATATACTGAGAATGAAGTTGGTTATGGGAGCCAATCAGAATTATTCTTTCGCACGCTCTCTGAAATTTCATATTTCAACAATAATTTGTCAGTTACCTACTTTATAAAGGGCATAATTTGGGAAGCTTCAGATACAGTCGTGCCACCTTATTTAATATCTGAAGATTAAAATTAATCAACAATATTTGTGAAATACTGAATATAAGGAATGTGTTCTGGGTGCTAAGGATAATGCCAGTAAATACCAATATAGAAATCAATTTATTAAGTACTTTCTATATGCCACAAATTGTCCTGAGTGCTGAGGACACACATATCAGGGAGCCCTTCCATGCCTTTCAATGATAAGCAACCCTCTTGCTGCATGTCAGCCCCCTACCTTACCCCAGACAGGGGAGGGAGGAAGTGCTCCTATTGAGTTGCTAGGTAGAGGGGCAGTTGGTGTAAGAAATGTCCTCAAGCATGCATGGATAGGGGAAAGGGATCCCTTTTGGTGCCCCCTCTAGAATGATTACAATAGGTTCACCACCACAGCCCTAGGCAAATCACTTAGCCCCTCCAGACCTCAGTTTCCTCATCTGCAAAAGGAAGGGACTAGACTGGAAGATATTTGGAGCCCTGTATAGCTTTATTATAGGCAGTTAGGAAGCAATAGTAATTAGTTTGCTGTCCATGGAGTCAGGAAGACCTCAGTTATAATTCTCCTTCAGATGCAACTGTCAGATTCTGGGCTTTAACACCTGCCAAATAGGGATAATAATAGCACCTACATACATCACAGGGATGCTGTGAAATTCATATGAAATAATATTTGTTAGGCATTTTGTAAACTTTAAGACATTCTATGTAACACAAAATTATAATAAAAAGCTAGTATTTATATAGTACTTTTTATGTTCCAGGCATAGTGCTAAATGTTTTACAAATATTATCTTATTTAATCCTCACAGCACCCTGTGAAGTAGGTGCTATTACTATCATCCTCAGTTTGTAATTGAGGCAAACAGAGATTAAATCACTTGTCCAAGGTCACATAGCTAGTAAGTGTCTGAGGCCACATTTGAAAGCAGATCTTTCCTGATTCCTGAATCAGTGGTTTATTTGATGTACTACTTGCTGCCTACTTATATTTTAACTATCTTCTACTTTGTCTGTTCTATTAATACTAATAGATATAATAGGAAATGGACAAATTGTCTGTTCACCAAGATACCTTAACAAATTCAGAATCTGCTAGTGAGCTTGGTCATTCCCATGAATTACATGTTTTAGCTTCATTTATCTATCTTTTACTATACTATTAGACTTACCAATATACTTCGCAAAAAAAAAAAAAAAACCCTGACTTTAGATTTCCCATAAATTGGTTGTAGGGGAGGGAAAGAGGAAAAAAAAAAGAAGTAAAAGGAAAAGAAGGGAGAAGAGAAAGTACACAACAATAATGTAGAATTATGTTTGATCTAATCTGAGCAAAGAATTCACTGACAAGAAAGTCTATGTGTGTGTTTGTGTGTGTGTGTGTGTGTGTGTGTGTGTGTGAGAGAGAGAGAGAGAGAGAGAGAGAGAGAGAGAGAGAGAGAGAGAGAAATATCTCTTCCTCTCTCATTTCTTTCAGAAATACATTCGATCAACCATCCACACTCTTATATTTTCATTGTCAACCTCTTTACCCCTTGTTCCTTCACCATTGTCTACAAACAAATCCAGAATTCCCTTTTTCTAAAATATCTTACTTCAATGTTACAACAGTTCAAAGTTGATATCTCAAGTTACTTTCCTGTCATCAAAAATTCGGTAAACTATACTCAATGCCTCCAGTCAGTAACTACTGCTGCTACTGCTGCTACTACCACCACCACCACAACTACAACTACTCTACTACTACCACTACCACCACCACCACCACCACTACTACTACTACTACTACTACTACTAGTACTACTACTACTAATAATAATAACTATTAGACATAATTGAAAATGGACAATCTACCTGTTTACTGAGGTGTCCTTGATCTCTTTAAAGCACTGAACACAGTAGACTTTCCCATCCACCTGTATATCCTCCAAAACTGTGACTCCCATGACACTAGAGTAATCCTAAAACTGTTTTCTTATGGCATTCTTTATTATTCCCATATCATTAGAGTAGAAATTCCACAGGACTATGACACTAGATGGCTTTTGTTCTTTCTTTATAGTTTCATCCTTGGAATTTTCTTTTGCTCTAAGAGCCATGATCTGTGTGAAAGATAATTCTATTCTCTATTATCTATCCTGAGGTAAAAATAATTTAAGTACCCTTACTTAGTACCTCACTAGATTGGGAAGACAGGATTAACCCTCCTTGTCTACTTTTGAATTGAATCAACAAAAGATTAAACATCCTGCTCAGTACTAGGTGAGAAGCAAGCAAGGTACTTAGAGAATTCACACCCTTAGAAATTCAACCAGATTGGAATCTGTGAATCTTTTTGATGAGAACTTAACCTTCAAAAGGTGGAGTTCCTACAGACACTTCCCCCTGGGCAATTCTAGACAATTTAGAAACTGTGATTGGCCCCAGTGAAGAGGAGAAGGGATAAGAAATCACCCTAAAAAGCAAGCTGCAAACTCCATCAGAGCAGATTGACTTTGAGAAGAGAGCCTAAAGAGATGGTTTTCTGGAGATAGTCTTAGATAGTCTTCAAGGGAGCTTTGCTGGTAACTGTGGCTTGGATCATGGGCTCAGAGCTTGGTTTCTGCTTAGACTCTAACTTGGATTACTTTGTTGGGCAAGTAAAAGGCTGACCCCTTTCCTAGCTTCTAGAGAGACTAATTTCCATCTTAGAGGAGGCTACATGGTTACTCACTACCAGCTTTCCTAGTTAAGAGCTAATTAATCTCTGCCTGGATTAAGCAGATCTGGAGCAAAACATTAGGTAGATAGGATAGATAATTTCTCTATCTCTTTCACATTTCTCTTCTTTGTTATTTCTTCTCTTTTTATAAATAGTTGTAAATAAATTTCTGACAATATATAATAAATACTGGCAATCACATAACTTCATATAATCATTGTCCAACCACTAATTTTAATCTTTACATCTGCCATCTACTTACTTGTTCTTTCTCTCTCTTTTTCTTCTTTCCTTCACTTTTTCTCAGCAAAATATATATGATTGACTATTTGATAAATATGTATACATTACATACATGTATATTGTATGTATATGTCAACTAAATTTATCTATAGTTCTAATGTTGTGTATATTGTGTGTAAACACACAAACACATGTAATTGAAATTAATTCAAACTACTCATCAGAAGAACAAGTACCACATTTGAAGCTGCAATACTCTGGCCACATAATGAAAAGGCAGGATTCATTGGAAAAGACTCTGATGCTGATGAAGACTAAAAGCTAAAGGAGGGGTCAGCAGAAGGTGAGATGGATGGATAGTGTCATGGAATATATGTACATGAGCTTGAATAGACTTCAGTAGGTAGTGGAGTATAGAAGAACCTGTTGCCTGAGGTCCATAGAATCATGAAAAGTTAGACAAAACTGAACAGATGAAAAAAACAGAAATATTGTTTTCCTCCATAGGATGTAAGTCATTTTAGGGGCTCTCATAATGTGAGTGTTACAACATCATTTCAAATTCACTACATGTACAATAGAATGCATCTCCACTTTTTTTCAGAAGGGGGGATTGAGATTATGGACCACTGAAAATAATTTTGATCATTTTTGATGATATGTTTTTTAGATCTCATCAATTTCTTTTCCCTTCCCTTTTTAATTGTTTGTTATAAACAGTTTTCTCTTTGGGAGGGGAAAGGGAAAGGTCTATATTGGAAAATGTAGTATAAAAAAAGTCATCAACTAAAGATTGCTTTAAAAATATGAGAATACATGTATTCCCTGAAGTATGCTTCTCTTTGACTTTCATGTTAGTGATACCATGAGTTAATCATTCATGCTCATAAGCTCAGAATTATTTTTTTCTTTTTTTAGTAGTAGAATTTATTTACAAATATCTTAGTCCCTCCTCTCTCCCTCCAAATAAGTATATATATATGTACATATATATATTATGTCTTTCATATTTCTATTTTTCAGTTCATTCTCTGGAGGTGACATTCCCAAGTTATTTTTCAAGTATAAAATATATCTGCATATAATATCCTCATGGTTCTAATCATTTCTCTGTTCATTATCCCATATAGTTCTTTCAAGTTTTTTTTTTCTTCAAATTACCCTGTTCATTGTTTCTTATGGTGCCATTGTATCCATCACATTTATATACTAAAATTTGTTTAGCCATTCTCCAATTGATGGATATCCCCTCAATTTACTCCTCTCTAACCCCACAGGACCAAAAAGCCATAAAAGTGTATGCCTTTATTCCATCATCTAGGATTATAGCAATGCTATGATTATAAGCTTTGATACTAGAAGGGAAATTAGGAATCATCTTCTCCACTCTCTTCATTGTCCAGAAAGATAGTGATTGGTCCCATGTGCTAACTATGGCATATAGCAGAGAGAAACAGAACTCAAATCCAGTTCACAGAATCAAAGGGGAGGAAGGAAACTAAGTGGCCTAAGTTTAAGCAAACATGGAAAAAGAATCCCATCATCAACACATAAATAAGTTGCCATCATCATTTCTCAATCACTCCCATTCATAAGTACACCATCTTATACTAAGCCTAAATATGCTTCTTTATATTTTCTACCCATTTCTTTTATTTTTTTTTTATTCTTTCTGAGATGAAGTGGACTAAGTCTGGACTTTGAAGCCTTTCACAAATAGTTAAAGGCAGTGAGTACCATTCCATTCTTTCTCTGATTCTAAACACAGTTCTCTTTCCCCCAATCACACTAGCTCTTCTACTGTACACCTTGCTGTTTCTCCCATTTTTTCCCTTCCTGTCTTAATATTCCCAATATAAAGTTTCATGATAAAATTGACTTTCAGCCAAATTGCTGCACTAAATTCTTAACCTATTCCTAGGTTTCCCAAACTCTAGTTTCTTCCTATGCCAATCAATTCTACAAATTGTTCTTGGTTCATCAAATACACCCTAAACTGGTTATGCTACCACTCTCTGGTTGTTTTTTGATCATTACCCCTTTTGTCCACTGAAAAAAGTTTCAAACTCTCTAGCTGCAAACTATTTTTGTTTGCACACACTGGCCTGTTTATGCTACTTCATTGCATGGTGACCTTTGTTCATTTCCCCTTTTGTCCAATAAATAAAGTTTCAAACTCTCTAGCCTGGGTTTTTCATCATATGGCTCTTAGGGGTAGGGTATTACAGAGGAAACAGTGCTCAGTTGAGGATCACAGGGCTTAGATTCAAAGCCTGGTCCAGCTCTACTATGTAAAATCACTTTATGCTTGGGGAAAGAACTTCACTTGGTTCTCACTTTCCTTATCTGTAAAATGATAAAGTTGAGCTACATGATTTCTCAAGTCTCTTCCTGCTCTAGATCCATGATCCTATTCACATTTTTCCAGCCTTCTCTCCTTATTATACTCTCTGCTACTAGAGAAACTAGGGTACCTGCCACCTCCCTGTACTTAAGATCCTCTTCAACTTTTCTTGTGACTTTGCTGTGACTAGAATGCTTTCCCTTTATCATTTCTTCCTACTAATAACTAAGCCTTCTTTTCCAGAGGTATTTCAATTGCCACTTTCACTCAATAGGTCTTTTTTATTGCCCTTAGTAGGAAATGATCACACATTCATCTATTTTCATCACATATTATCTGATGCACTTACCAAGTTGTAATGTATATTATAATATTCATGTCCATTTCTACCCATCCTGTAAAGCCTTCTCAGTCACTAGTGCCTAAAGAAGACTATAAACAAGTCACCTAATTGATGTTAATTGAATGGATAATTAAACTTCCCATCACTGAAAAAATCAAAAGCTGACTAGTCATCTCACAGGTATGTCAGAGATAGGATTTCTCTATTGGATATATTTGCACTAGATTATGGAGTTTCTTGTTTATTCTCCAAGCATCCTATACAAAAATTTAAAAAGTAGGTATATCACAGCCATTGTCTTTCTTTTTTAATCCACAACTTCCATCTTAGAATCAATGCTGTGTATTAGTGCCAGGGCAAAAGAATGGCAAGGGCTAGGCAATGGGGGTTAAGTGACTTGCCCAGGATCACACAGATAGGAATTATCTGAGGTCAAATTTGAACCCTAACTTCTCAGGTAAATTCCTACTACCCACAAAGGCATACACTAAGGAGGATACCCTTTGGAATCCCATTTCATGGAAAATTATATAAAGATGGCATTTTTATGGGTCTAAACCCAAGTGACTAGTCTCCAAGGAAGAAACACTGGCAAATGCAAGCAGAAAGTTCCCTGGGTATTGTATCCCTGGGAGAAGTTGATATTATATTTCTAGTCTCTTATCTTTGAGTATAGTATATATTTGGGGTACATAGTACATAGTTTAGGGTAGCTACGTAGAACATCAAATGAAGTAAAAGCCCTGGTGTTAAAAATATTCATCTACCTGAGTTCAAATATAATTTCAGAAACTTACTAGGTGTGTGGCCCTGGGTAATTCACTTAACCCTATTTGCCTCAGTTTCCTCATCTGTCAAATGAGAGCTAGAGAAAGAAACGGCAAATCCCTACAGTATCTTGCCAACCAAACTTCAAGTGAGGTCTCAAAGAGTCAAATATGACTGAAGTGACTGAAAAACAACAAAATTATGTTATATATGTATATTTTTTCAATGTTTCCCTCCTTAAAAAGTAGAGAAAATGGTCATATTAGGTCTCTGTGCTGATATTTGAAACCTTTAGTGAGGAAGGGATGAAGTGGTAGAAACTATCCTACGAAGCATTTCCTTTCTCTCCACACATAGCCTTCTATAATTTGTCTACAGCACCATTTTGACCAATTTCTTTTCACCCCATATCATTACATGGATCATAAGGTCATTGATTAGGGATGGAAAGGATCTTGGGAGGTCATCTACTCCAAGCCTTCATTTCAGACATAGGGAAGTAGAGGTTCAGAGATGTAAGTGATTTACCCAAAGTAATAAATTACAAGAAATAAATGATAGAACTAGGATTCAAATTCAGGTCTTGTGTCTAGGCTTAGCACTCTTTCTAATGTACCAATCTCTCTTATAAGGACTTATCAAATGTCAATTTAGGCACAATTTAGGAAGCTAATGGGAAGGTGTGTGGTTTTTACTTGTTGTTTTCACATATTTCAGGGAGTCATGAAATAGAAAAAGGAAGGGGGAAGACTTCTGATAATATGATCCTTAACATCTCTTTCAACGGAAATGTCCCATAATTTTTTTATTTCCTGAATCAATATTTTTCTTCAAGGAGATTTTTCAACAAATGGGTCTTCTCTCTTCCCTCTTCTCTCCTCCCTCATCTCAAATGAGAGATAAGGTGTTTTATTTTGCCCCTTCCACTTCACTCTCTTATCAATATTAACTTCTAGAAAATATAAAAGATAATTTTTTCTTTTTCTTTGAGTTTTTGTCAGAAGTGATTTTTTCACTTTTTCAGACTCAAATTTAGAAACATTGCATGTAGTGGCTATTTAGTCTAAGGGCAAAACTCCCCACATTTGCAGGAAATTTTCCATTCTTGGACCTGACATGAATACCTGTTCTGGGTACAGTTTTTTGAAATGTGATGCCGTATGTGCATCAGTAAACATTATGTGTAGAGTAAATTAAGCTAAGGCTTATAATTAGGCAGTAAGGAAATTACCACAGACCTGCAAGAGTAAATCAGTAGTATTAAAACACTCTCCATTTTCTCCAGAGCACTTTAGAGCACCATAAAAAGCCCATGTCGTGGTGATAAACATCGGGAAGAAATACATTTTGAGAGAAATGATAACAAAAAAAAAGACAATTGAAATAAGCCTGTTATGTTAGTGTCTAAAATACACTATTGTGAAATTTAGAAGCTTGCCCCATCTCTACATATTTTGAGATGATCTAGCATTAAAACTGTCTTTGGATGACTATTTCTTTCAAGTAAATTAAATGATGGGCCAGAAATGATGCCAATCAAAAAGGCTCTTCAGAGCATAAATATTGGTCAAGACCAAACTGACCAGCGTATGCTAAATGATTTTAAATATTGTAATAAACAAGCAGATTGTTTGTTTTAATTGTATGATGATAATAACATGAAAATGATAGTAATAATAATGAAGAAGGTAGAAGGGGGGAAGAGGAGAAAGAAGACAAACATGAACAAGAAGAAAACAGATCAAAAATTTTAAGTTTTACAAACATCTCCCTTGAATTTTGTTAAATCATGAACTGCTTGAGGTCAAAGACTGTCTTTTGCTTCTTGTTGTATCCTCAGCACTTAACATATTGCCTGACACATAGTAAATGGTTATTGACTGACTGACTGAAAACTTCACAGCAACAAATACAGGAATGCAAATAAAGATGGCTCTTGAGACCATTCATCTTGGCAAAATCCAAACTCAGCAGCTGCTCTTGAATTCTTTAAGGTATTCTACTAAACAGGCAGATTATCTAATATCCCTTATGTCTGCAGAAGGGGAATAAAAAAGTCGCATCAGAATCCCAACTCTTTATTTCAACAAATTTCCATCTAACAGATAAATTATTAAGTCCCTACTATGTGTCAGACACCATACTATATGCTAAGAATATAAAGACGAATACCAAAATACTATTCTGAACACCAAATAAATGTCCATTCTATAAGGGAACATAAAAATACATACAAAGTTCAAAATATCAAGTAAATGCAAAGTAATATTAAAAGGAAGAGCATGCTAATTATGGAGATGGATCAAGGAAGGTCCTTGTTAGGATGTTGCACTGAAGCTGAGTGTAGAGGAAAGATGAGGTAAAAAAAGGAAAAAAAAAAAGAATGCATTTCAGACATGGGAGACCACTTGTGCAAAAGTACAGAGATAAGAAAGTGTGTCATATTCAGGGAATAACTAAAGGGAAATTGATGAATAATAGTCATAGCCTAGGGGTAGGGGCTAGGACTCTGATTTCCTTGGTATATGGAACTAGGTAAAGAAATTCCTTTTCCAAAATAAGACATCAGCTTTTCTGTAATTTACAGTATTAGAAGTAATAGAGCAACATTGGTAACCATTTTTGAGTTTGTGTGCTCAAACTGTAACTTCAGGTTGCCTATGAGCTCCCTACCCCAGTTACCCCAGAGAGCAGAGGGAGGAAGTGCTCACTTTAGGTGGGGCTGGACAGAGAGGCGGGGGCATGCAAAAAAAAAAAAGTCCTCTTGCACTGGGAAGAGGGAGAATGGAAAAGCTCTCCTCCTTGCCAGCCCACACTGATGTGCTTACCAATACTTTGTCAACATAATGGAAAGTTAAGAGAATGCTCCAGTTCATAAAGCCAGAATTTATCAGAACTCCAAGGACCACTCTCTGTCTACCACATCATACTGCATTTTGATAAGAACTTTAACCTACTAGGAAACATAAGAGCCTTGACTTTTTGAGAACACAAGAAAGTCCCTACCTCTAGGATCCCTAGAGTCCTAGTATGAGTAAAATCCTTTATGTCTCTGCTTTGGATCTTCAGGACAACTTGTCTGCATGAGACTGAATCAAAGAATCTCAGTACACTATGTCAGGAATTTTAGAGATCTTATAGATCATCTATTCCTATTTCTCCATGTTAGGTAAGGACACTAAGAATGAGATTAGGGAAATAACTTACAAGGGTCATTTAGCTACAAAGAGAAAGAGATGAGATTGAAGCTTTGTATTGTAAAGGTTGGTATCTGGGTACAATAAATGCCTAAGTGGTATGAGCAAAGAAGTAGCCCAGGATCCTGCATGTTCCATTCATCAATCCCACTGGTCTGCTATAATGCCTGAAAATGCCATCATTAGAGTTATTTCCTTGAAATTAAGACATTGAAGGCAGATCTAATAAGATGTAAACCTCTAAAACTACCAACATTTTAAGACATTACTACCATTGATAGTGCCACCTTTAAGGATTAATTAAAATGAGTGTTTTTGTCACCAATCTGACAAATAAAGAAAATAACACAAAACATACACATTCTTTTGGAATGGGATGGGATGAGATGAAGAAGAGAAGCTCCCAGTGCATGAGTGGCTACTAAAATAGCATACCATGCACAGTAGGAAGTAGCCTAGGGAATGAAAGCTTGTATTTCATTTATCTATCAGTAATCAAGAATCTGAAGTAGGCTTACTAAAAAGTGGTCTTATCAAAATGGAAACACATTGGGTATAGCCCCGGTGATAGACTTGGGAATCTTTTGTACAATGAGAGATGTAGTTAATACTTAGGAGGCTCATCTCTAGAATGCTGAACACAAGGAAGAAGCTGTTCATTTATCTGTTTCATAGTATCAGTTTAATGCTTGAAGGTTTCTAAAACATCTTATATATGTTATCTCATTTGATTCTAATAATGTCTCTTTGAGGAGGGATTATTATTATCTCAAGATAGCTAGATGGTCAAGTGGATCAAGTGACAATCCTAAAGTCAAGAGGACTCATTTTTCTGGGTAAAAATCTAGCCTCAGACACTTAATAGCTATGTGATCTAGGCAAGTCCCTTAAACATGTTTGCCTCAATTTCCTCATCTGTAAAGTGAGCTGAAGAAGAAAATGGCAAGCCATTCTAATGTCTCTGCCATGACAAACCAAAATGGGGACATGAATAGTCACATGACTGAAATGACCAAAAAAAAAAAAAAACAAGAACAATAATATATTATTATCCCAGTTTTGCACTGAGACTGAAAGAGATTCAGTAATTTCCTCCGGCTCAATCAACTAGTAAATATCTAAGACAGGGTTTGAATTCAGGTCTTCCTGTCTCACAGATCCAAAGTCTACCTGATCCATTTCTTAGTTGAATCTAAAATGTAAGGGGGAAAAATTCCTAACAGTCATAACTAGTCAAACATGTGTGCCTTATATTAGTGGTATTCAACAAGCCACAGGATCACTTGTTGAGCTTGTTGTAGAGCAGATTTTTCTTTGGGTAACAGTTGCACATTTTGGGTGGCTTCTGTGATCCCTACCAACTCAGAGATTCTGTCATACCGCAGTTAGGTCAACTCTCTCATTTTATAATTGAGGAAAATAATGGATAGATAGATAGGGCGTGCCATGACTTATGTCACATTTTGGAAAATATATACATATCAACTAAAATGAATCCTCAGTTAGGAATATAAGGATATGAAGAAGCTTTCATGTATAATGACCAGGACTAAGCATAAGACTAACTAGCTGGAAAAATAAGTATTGGTAATACATAGCAATGTGATTAACAATTAATGAAAATTAGTATTTTCCAAAAAATATCTACCAATAGCTACCATTTACATAGTGCTTCAAGATTTGCAAAGCAATTTGCAAATGATACTTCATTTTATTTATATGACATTTTACAGATAAGGAAACTGAGGGAGAAACTGTACTTGTCTAGAATCAGCTAGTTAGTGTCTGAGCCTGGATTTAAATTCAGATCTTTCTGACTCCAGGACCAGCCCAGAACTCTTTCCACTGCTAATTATTCAGATAATTATGTCTCTTCTTATCTCACAATGTTTTTGGGTCATGGCTCTTTTTGGTGAAACTAATAGAATGGATATTCAAGATCCAGTTTCATTCGGACCAGATTTAATTATGAATAGAAGATACATACTTCTCTGGTGGTGATCTAAGAACGTAATAGTGTGTGAAGGAAATTACTGAGGGGACTTTGATCCCAAGGATAGAATCTAAATTCTGGTTCCCTCTGGTGTCAGCAAAAAAGCCAGCAATTGAGATTATAGCGGACAATGAGGCAGGCCTAATGTCCCCTGGTGGTCCTCTGGGCACCCAGGCAAAGAAGGAAGGGTGACAGCTGGCTCACAAGGCATGGCATGTGAGAGTCAGTGGGCAGAGAGAAAGCTAGATAAACTGAGGCCAGACTGGATTTCTTGTTCTTCTACTTCTCTGTTGGAGAGACTGAGGACTACTGGCACCACTGTGATACAGAATGGGCTGACAGTCAGTTAAATGGAAGCTATATATTAATCCTTTCTTTAAAAATGATCAATGCCTTTGTTCTTTTCTCATGCTCTCCTTTCTGATTAATAAAAATATAAAAATCTATGGCCAGACACTCTATTTTAATCTTAACAATAGTGTCTCTCTGTTCTCCTCTCCCAACGTCATATCCCTGAGAATGAGGTTTCATATACTGCTAAAGGCATAATTAAGCATCCATGAACCTTGCACAAGGGGAGGGAGAAGGTGTAATCTATGATTTCAGGATATTGGAATGGAAGGGCCTAGAAATCAGAACTATTCAGCATTCCAGCAGCAGAACACTGATTAACCATGGTTTATCTGTACACTGAGAGGGAGTTGCCTGTTTACCAGATATATGCATGGGATCAAAGAAGGGGTTTGGGAATGGCATGGCAGACTCGACATCATGGTGCTGGGACATTGGGTGGTGAGCTGACAAGGCAGTAGAGTCATAGCACATAAAAAATGTAGACCAAAAAGGTGAAGAGGTAGTAGTCTCTGGACCACTCTGAGAAAGAAGTGCATCTCCCTATCACCACGAAGGAGTGTACTCCCTGAAGGTCAATATCCTCAACAATGTACCAGTGGCTCTGACCTGGTTATATCTCTGCCTATCCCTATGTGACTATGACTTTATTTGTTCCTGACCCTACTTTCTGTTTGTTGGCACATATGTGCCATGATATGTGGATCATAGCCTAGTAGTGTGACTTTGACCTTTATCCCAACTGCTATCATCTTTGCCAGTGTAACACTGTAGGAAGGACTTGATCCCCATCCACTAAAATGCAAAGAAAAGTAGAAATTGAATGTTTTTATCATACTATTTTTAACTGACATACACAGAGTATTTCATGTGCTTATAAGGGAAAATAAAATTCAAGATATTAATTCTTAAACAAACCATTTGTTAGGATGAATTCTAAAAATAAGTGGCCCCATCAGAGAAAGGTCTAAGGAAATGGATTTGAATATCTCTTTATTTAAATGCCTTGGAAGACTTCTAAAAAAGTGTCTTGAGAAAGACAATGAATAAACAGAATAGTACCTTTTCCCCCAAAAGGGAACATGGGAAGAAATAGAACAGTATGAATTGACTAGGGTGGAGATTTAGAAACCAATATTATGTCATGAACAAGAACTATGGCTCCATTTCAAGTAAAGATAGCATGGTTCCTCAGAGTCCAGCAAGAGCAACCCATTCACTGCTATGTACTATAGCAGAAAGGCCATACAAAATATACAGAAAAAATCTTCTTCTGCAGATTTATATATCCTGCCATTTCCTAGATCTCTGAAATAGACAGGGTTAGCGTATGGAAGTACCACCTGCAGATTTCTAAATGTAATCTCCTTACATATCTGTATACACTATTTTCTGGACATCTTAAAGAAGAGTTATGTTCTGTCAATTAAGATTCTAAGACAATGGAAGGTTGGGGTCAGTTGGGACAGGTATGGTTTAGGTACTGAACTACTTCAAGACAGCAACTAAGCCTTGTGGGCATCTAAAAGTTCTGTCCTGTAATATGGTTTCAAGAACAGACTTTAGCCATCATTACAAAAGCTTTATTGTCTAGGTTATTGGCAATGATATTTACTGAGATAATAGGATTTCATTACCAGAATGTTTTTTGTTCTTTGATCATAGAGATAGATGTAGAAATGGTCCACAGAGAGCATGAATCTAATGTCATCATTTTACATATGAGCAAACCAAGACCAAGAGAAAAGAACTATACCAAGTTTACAGAAGTAATGAATGTAGCAGAATTTGAACCCAGTTTTTTTTTCACTTAAGTTTCAAGCCTCTTTCTACTTCACCTTGTTACTCTTGGTCGGCAAGGACACAAGATACTAAAAAGACTTGCTATTAAATTATTAAATATCAGATTTCCACAGCCCCATGTCAAAATCTTATATTTTCATGTTACTAATTAATAAAATTGAGACACATGGATGGCACAGTATATAGAATGCCAGACCAGAAGTCAGCAAGATGAGACTTCATGAAATCAAATCTGGCCTCAGGCACTTACTAGCTCTATGACTCTGGGCAAGTCAGTTACCTCTGTTTGTCTCATTTTCCTCAATTATAAAATGAGCTAGAGAAGGAAATGGCAAACAATTCCAGAATTTTTCCTAAGAAAACTCCAAATGGGGTTACAAAGTCAGGACTGCAAAAGACTGAACAACAACAACAATTAATAAGATTAACAAAAGTATTCCTGAAAAGTAAATAACTATTCAACCAGTTTTGGTTGAAACAAAAAGGAGATAACTCCTAAATTGTATTAACAGGTAGGCCACTGGTGATGGAAATGGAGGAACAGCTGGAAAACACTAAGTCAACTGAAAGAGATCTTTAGACCATGTGGACCTCTTGGTACTCAGGCAAGCACAAAACCAGAATTTTTTTGTTTGTTTCCAGGGTTGGTTTAGTTCCAGATTCACAGCAGTGACAATAGCTCAGACACAGGGCATACTGTGCATGCAGTTCTAAGATTAGAAATAATAGTTACATTTGGCAGTTCATTATTTTCCTGCAAATCAGTTTTAAAATCCAAAATAAAATACTCCTTCGAGTATTTCAGCCTGCCATTGCTCACCACACTGGGTTTAATTAACTGCTCAGGAAATGTGCCATCAGTCCCAAATGAAAATCTCTAATAGTTGTAATTTCCCCCTTAATACAGTAAAATAGCACCTCAATTAACCAGAACTCTGTAGGGAGTGCAGAATCCCATGTATCTCTTTTTCTATTTCAGTACAAGCACTTGATAGTGGAAATGTTTATAAAATAACTAGTCTGCTTTCCTTCCTCCCTAAATGCAATCTACTGTTCATGATGAACTATTTCTATGGTGACTGAAGAATCTTATATGGCCTCAGAAGGGTGATTTTGACCACCCCTGAGCATTTTCAAGGATTATATATAAAGAAGATGCAGAATAGCTTACAAGTGCTATGCTTTCGGGTATTTTTCTGAAATCACTTCCTCCCTCTTTTTTAGAAAATCAAATCAATACCCCCATTATGTGTTTGAGCTTATCTATGATACTGTCAGAACCATGGACAGGGAATGCAATTGGTTTAGCCCTGTGGTGTAGGGAAGCTGTGTAACTGCCACAGTTGAACTACCTCTGTGATGGAAATGTTTAGGGACAACATTTCACATGGGGTATTTAAGAAGGGGGAATTTTTCTAGAAGCTGGCATATTTAAATAGGCTGGCTAGCTATTATGACTTTGGATGGCCTAAGATGTTTGGGCTAAAAATAAGACCCAAAAAGACACTGGGCTTTCTAAAGAAATTCCTTTAATGAACTCACCTCTCTATCTATGCCATATAAAATAACTGGTAGGGAAGCAGTTAGTAAAGGGTGTTGTTCACCTGAATCCTCTTCCTCAAGTGCCAGTTTGTCTTATGGAAGTTTACAATACTTTAGGGTTTCATATTTCCAGGAAGGACTGCATCTATTATGAGAATGGATTTCAGAAAGAACTCTGATTGCATTTAAGATCCTGTTATTGCTCTGATTAACTGATTTTAAAAATATGAGTTTCTTGGTTTCAAGGACTGCTTAGTTTTACCTTTGCACCCCTTCCCCCAAGAGAATTGTAAACCATAGATCCTATATAGAATTTTGTTAAATTGATTTGAGACCATTTTACCATCAAGACAATAGATAGGGGTAGGAAGAAATGATATAATCATTAATCAGGTACCTATTATGTACCAGACCATATGCTGAGAGCTTCACAAATATTATTTAATTTCATTCTCATAACAACTTTGGGAAGTAGACACTATTTCCTAATTACTAGCTGAAGAAACTGAAGGTTAAGTGAGCCGCCTAGGGTCACAGAGTTAATAACAATATGAGAATGGATATGAACTTGTCTCCCTAATCTAGGTATAGCTCTCTATCCACTGAGCCATCTGGCTGCCTCTTAGCAGCTATGTGGTAGTGCAGTGATGTTACTTATTGCCAGTGCCTATTTGCTTGAATATTGGACACTTCGTTGAGCCAAAATTGATGTTATATTTGAGTGTTTCTTCTTAACTCTTTACATGTCATGTATCCCTTTGGCATTTCTGGTGAAGCTTTTGAGCAACCTCTTTTCAGAATGATGTGTTTAAATGACTGAATAAAATGGAAAATTTTGATCTGAGGTTTGCAAAAGTAAAGATGTTGTTTTATCTCATTCAAGTTCACAAACTCACTGAAATCTATCCACAGATCCTTAGGATCCATGGAGTAAAAGACAAGACTTCTTGATATAAGAATTAGGCTTCTTCTCTTCAGTCACAGAGAACAGAATTGGGAGTGATAGAGGGTAAGGTTGCAAAAATGCAAAGTCATCCTTGGTGTCAGGAAAATCTTCTTAGAATTAGAGCTATTCCAAAGTGGAATGGATTCTCACTTAGAGGAGACATTCAAGTATAGGCTACAGGACTGATTAACAGGAGGAATTTCTTTGGAAATATAGGCTTGATTTTTTGGCCACTAAAATATTTACAGCAGTGAAATTATGATTCCAAGTATACCTGGAGTCAGGGAAATTTGAATAGCTTCATTTCCCATTAGGATTGGGAGTATCTGACCTGGATTGTAAACAAGGACAACTTATGTCACTGGAGATAGATAGGATAAACAACAGAAAGAATAAGTAAGAGTAACATAAGAGGGTGGAATATTGTCTCAGCTAATGAGACTGTAGCATCTCCATGGCTGAAAGGCTAAGGTGTTCAGTATAAAGAAGAGTAAATCTTTTAACTCAGCCTCTAGGAAATGGGACAACATCTAGAATCTCTTGGACCATTAAATACAAAATCAAATTTGTTCTTCTATTATCTCAGTTTTACTTCTATCTGTTATGTGTGGGACAATAAGTATTGATCTAATGCATGGTTTTATTTGAAGGATACTGGCAACTCTCCTTTACTTCCAGTAATTCCCCCAGTATGAGTGAGATTAATGTCTGAAATTTATAGAACTTTAGCATGGGAAAACAAAATATTATGTAGTTCAATGTCCCTCTTTTACAGTCAGCAATGATATACTATGTAGAATATTGTATTTGGAGTTGAGAAATCTAGCTTTAATCCTAGGTATGATGCTTACTATATGACATCAGAAGTTCAGAATCTTTTTCAATAAGGTTTTAATACCTTAAATAAGTGAGTAATAACACTTTTGTAGGTATGTTACAAAAAAACCTACTTAAGTAGCTAGATAATTATTAATTAATGTTATTAAATATGGCAGGCAGTTTCCTGTAATAGATAGAAAAGTAGATTTGGAATTGAGAAGACTGGAGTTCAAATCCTGCCCCAGACACCTACTCTGACAAGTAACTTTCACCTTTCTCAGTCCAGGTTTCTTCATCTGTAAAAAGGAGGAGGGTAATAATAGAATCTCCTTCAAAGAGTTATTTTGAGAATCAAATACTATATTTAAAGTATTTTGGAAAATCTTAAATATTTACATAAATGTTATGGATTTTTTTGCAAGCAAGCAAACAGAAGCCAAGAAAAATAAAATGACTTCTCCAAGGATGCACAACTTATTAGCAGTAGTCCAGATTCTAGACCACCATATATGACTCCTGGTAAAAGTCATTTTCCATTATATTGGAGATTCACATCTTTAAAATAAAATGTGGTAAACCAGCTAAAAATGCAAATATCCTGGGGCAGCTAACATTAAATTATTTAAAAATAAGTGAATATAATTTTAATAGGAATTTGTTCATTAGACACCTTTTAGCAGGACTGTAACTAAATGCTAATTCTGATCAGGCAGTATGCCACAGTGGAGTGAGATCTAGCCTCCAACTTGAAAAATTTGACTTCAATTCTCTCTGACATATATTGTCACTATGACTTTAGGCATGACACAACCTCTTTAGAGCATCAGGAAACTTTCTAAAGTAATAGCTTGCTAAGCATTTGCCAATCAACATTATTGGGGAGAATTTCCTCACCAGTAGTTTCCTAAACTAATAAAATCATGTCTTTCCCTCATCTCCCACCACCCACACCTCCCCACAAAAGATAAGTAAATATCACTGTCATTGTTTTCTCTGCTGCATCTTTTGAAATATTGGAGGATCTTGGGAAATCAGGAAGACACTGGTGTGCAGAAAAGTTAACTCTTGAAAGGGGAAGGAAGGTGTTGTTAGCAAAACTTTTGTTAATTTTGGTGAAAAATAAATAGAAGTAAATAAATCAGTAAAAGCCAGGCTCAGTGACAATCCCTCCTCCTCAGGTACCAACTCTCTAGACTCCCCAAAAGCAAGGTGATCACAGTGCCTCTTTTCCTCCAAACTAGGAGTCTACTTATCAATAAGCATCTAGGGATGTCATTCTACTCATGTGCAGCCAGTAATGGGAATAGCCCAATGCCTTGTTACCATTATTGGCTGCCCCAGAGAAGGACAATCCCAGAATCATCAGGATTTGCCATGCACTTGAGGGAACAAACAGTACCTGTCTCCTTAGATCTCTCGTTTTCTTGGTCATCTTATCAATAGCAATGTTTAGAGGATCTCCTTTTTCTTTCCTTCCAGTCTATTGAGAAAACAGAAATAATTTTCAGTTTAGAAACAAAATGGTAAAGTAGTCAAGGAGTAAGAAATATGGGAGGGGACAGGAAAATGAGTAACAGTATATAATGAATATCACAGATTATTTTCTATATGTGGTCATAGAATCAAAGGTGGAAGGATCAACATAATCTCACCCACCCCAGCCCCATCTTCCAAGTTTTTCCTCCACTCAGCCACCAAAGTGATTTTTCTAAAACATACGTATTACCATGTCATACACTCCCCTCCCCAACACACAGTGAGTACCTGTGCCTTCCTATTTACCTTCCAGATCAAACACAAACTCCTTTCTTTGGCATTTAAAGATCTCCATAATCTTGTCCATTCTACCTATCCGGTCTTTTTACACCTTATTCTATCAGGCACTATACATTCAAGCAATGTTGACCTTTTTGAAATCCTTCAAGCAGAACCCTGTATTCTTAGAATGCTCTTGCTCTCATTTTTCCATCTTAGTTCAACTGACTTCCATTAAGCCCTAATACAAATTCCATCTACTCAGAGAGCCCTTCTCTGGGCCCCCTGGATGCTAATCCTTTCACCATTTAGTGCCTTCCACCCTCTTTATAAATATCTTGTTCTCCCCCCTTTGTTTCCATGTTGCCTCCCCCATTCAAATGTAAATTCTTGAATGCAGAAATTGTCTTTTCTTTTTTACTTCTTTTATATCCCCAGAAGTTACCACAATAGCTGCCAAATATAAAGTGATTAATAAATATTTGCTGAATTAATATGACTTGACTTGACCCACCCCATACACTCCCAACATACAGATGAAAAGTATTCAGTCTCTCCTCTAGGTGCTTCTAAACACACTTGGTCTTTGTACTCAGTAGACTTGAGTTTTTCAATCTTCCTTAGGTTGTCAGAATAGTATCATGATGCTGCCAATACTAAAACCAGAGGAGCTTTCCACACCCAACAATGAGATTTCAGGGCTCCTTTTTTTTTTCAGGAAGAAAGAGCAACAGTGAGCATGAGATTACTAAAACAAATCAAACTCAGATCAAAAAGTGATTTCAGGTGAATCACCAGAGAGTTCAGAGGTTTTCAACTGCTACATCACACCCCCATATTGCAGGACTCATTCAGAAATTGAATGAAATGTTTCGCAATAAAATGAATATTAAGAACGTCTAATCTCCATCCTGCCAGGCACTGGGTATGTTAAACATGATAATAAGCTGCAAATAGCTTGAGGACAGAAGGGCAATGTTCCTTATGTCTGTAACAGGCAATAGGTACAGTGGGGAAAAAAAAGTCCCTCTCCTACTTTAAACATCTTTGCCATTGGGAGATCAGTAAAACTGATTCCCATTTTTGAGGAAAGGAGTGTGTGTTGGGTAGTAGGGAGAGGAGAAAGGGAGGCAGGAAGCAGAAAAGCTAGCAATTCCCTATCAGTTTAAAAAGGAAACAAAAAAGAATTTTTAAAAAATTTTCCAGAGATAAAAAGCTTTAAGAAACTTTACTGGTGACATTATCTTTCTGTTAAAAGAAAATTGTTTTCTAAAGCTTTATCAATCTCTCTGTATATCTAAGCTCATGTTTGACAGTCATTTATCAGAAACTGCAATGATTTATCTGTAAGCAATGAGGGTGGCTGTCCAATTCCTACCCCTAACTCCTTCTTCATTTTATGTATTATACCTGCAAGGAGTGAAGTCAGTTTCCATATTATCAATTGTGCTTAATGGCATAATATGTTTCTGAAGAGTTACATTTAAAATTCATTCACGACAGGATTCTAAATGTTCTCTTTTCAGTAATGGCATCTCAGATACATGAAGCTTCTTTATCAGATCTCAGGAGCCAGATTTGAAATTACCATCCTTCTTAGGAACTCAAATTAGCAAGTTGTTTGTTATTTTGTTTTATTTTGTTTTAAATCAGAACAAATGCTTAACCCATAATCTCTTTGCAAGCCAAAGCTGGTATATGGTAGGGGGAATCTGTTTGATCATTCAAGACTCCATGAACCCCTGTTATCTTTTTTTCCCATTGACATCTAGAAGATCTTTACTGCTTTTCCCTTTAAATATGTGTTATTAATGCTTTTGTTTTCCACACTGAAGTCATTTCCAGATAAACTCCCCACCAAAATGAGTCCTCCCTTGCAGCAAAGAAAAACAGTTAACCAAAACAAATGAATAGGATGATCCCATGTGACAGTGTGCACACTCTTATTACACACCCATAGTCCCCTAATTCTCTACTGAAGGGGAAAGATGTTTTTGCTCTATTTTCTTTTTTTGTATAGATTCATTTTTTATTATATACTCAGGAACCACCAGAGAAGTGTGCTCTCTCCAGATACCTATCCTATCTAAGGTTCTAGTCATCTCCTTGACTTCTTTCTTATTTATTATTTTTTCATTAGATTTATCTAGTTCTGAGAGGAGAAGATTAAAATTCATCACAATTATTATTTTGGAATCTATTTCCATCTGTATTTCACTTAGTTATTCCTTTAAAAATCTGGGTGCTTTAACATTTGGTGCATACAGGTCCAATATAAATAATGCTTCATTATCCATAGTAACCCCACTTCAACATAATATAGTTACTCTGTTCATCCTTTCCAATTATATCCATTTTATCCCCAACTCTGTCAAAGGTCATGATCACAACTCCTGACTCTTAGCAATTCTACTTCAGCTCCTCACTTTCACTCAATCTTTTGTCTCTCATTTTCATGTGTTTCTTGTAAACAACACATTGTCAGGTTCTGGTTTTTAATCCTTTCTGCTATCTATTTTCTTCCTATGTATGAATTCATTTTTAATACTCTCAATGTCATAGTTACTAGTTGTGCATTTCCATCTACTTCATTCCTCCTCACTGATTTTCCCCTTCTTCCTTTCTTTCTGCCATATCCCTTATCAGAAATCCAATTTCCTTTGACCAATACCTTTCCTATTCACATCTCTTCACAAAAAATCTCCCCTTGTCCTCTCTTTGCCCTTCTAGTTTCTTAATGGCCTACCTTTCCAGAGGTCATTCACTTATTACTTCCCCTTACCTTTTAATTCTTATTCTAGCCCCCTTTCCAAAAAGTCCTTCCTTATCTGCCAGTTGTGTCCTCCTACTTCTTGATTAACTTACTCTGCACCATATCCTCTTCCTCTCTTGATCTGAACTTCTCTCTAGGTATCTTTTCCTTCTCTCCCTTTTTTTATCCCCTTGTCCTCTTGTCTCTTAATCCTCTTCCTTATTTTATTCCTTAAATCCCCAAGAGGACTGACTCCTAATCCCTCTTTTTTCCTGTCCCTCTTCCTTCATGTTTCTCTGAACATTAAGAAAAATTTACCCTTTTAATTGTTTATGTTATTTTCTCCTTCATATCAGGTCTGATGAGAGTTGGGTTCTAGTACACTCAACATTCCACACCCTTGTCAACTTTTCTTTTGCAGTTCCCTCACTCATTCCTCTTCCATAAAAGATAGTCATTCCATCCTGTCTCCTCCTAATCTATTCTGCTAACATTTCAGTTAATTTAATTATATTCCGTCAGCCTTAAGTCTTCTTCCTTCCATTCCTGCCATCTTCAAAATGCCCAGACAAAGATGCCATTCCCAGGAGTCATAGATGATATCTTCCTATACCAGAATCAAACAATTTGCCTTTTAGTATTCCTTACGATTAATCTTTACCTTTTTATGTTTCTTATATATCAAATTTTCTGCTGAATTCTGGATTTTTCTACAGGAATAGTTGAAACTCTTTTAATGTGTAAAATATCCCCTTTTTCCCTTTTATAATCGTGCTCATTTTTGCTGGATATTATTCTTAGTTGTAAACCTAGTTCTTTTGCTCTGTGAAATGCTGCCTTCCATGTCTTGTGTTCTTTTACTGTTCTGGCTGCTGTCTTATGTATCCTGACTATAGCTCCACAGTGTCTATTTCCCCTAACCACCTTGTGTTTTTTTTTCTCCTTAACCTGGTTGCTATGGAACTTAACAATGATGCTCCCATGAATTTTCATCTTTGGGTCTTTTTGGGGTAGTGATCAGTTGATTCTTTCAATATCTATTTTACTCTCTGATTCTAAAATTTCTGGGCTGTTTTCCTTGCTGATTTCTTGAAGTATAGTGTCAAAAATATTTTTTAAATAACTTTCTGAGAATCCAAATATACTTATATTGTCTTTTAACTTATTTTCCAGGTAAGTTGTTTTTTTCATATTTTTCATATTTTCTTTTATTGCTCCATTCTTTTTATTTTGCTTTATTACATCTTGTTGTCTTACAAAATTGTTTCCCCTTACCTAGTTTTAATTCTTACTGCATTATTTCTTCTGTAAGTTTCTGGATTTCTTTTTCCATTTGGGTGATCTTTCATATTTTTCTTGACTTTCTAACCTTGCTCTTATCTTTTTTCTAACTTTTCTCCACCTCTCTCATTTGTTTTTTGAGGTTTGTTTGTTTGTTTTAGCTCTTCCAAAAGCTATTTTTGACCCTGTGGCTACTAATTATATTTACTTTCTGTTTTTGAAGTAGGTATTTTTATTTCACTGTCCTTTGAGTTTGACCCAAGGTCTTCTCTGTCCCCATAACAAATTTTTTTTCTCTTTGACAATTTTTATTAATTAATTTATAAAAATTTTGGCAGCCAGGCCAAGAGACTTAATTATTTACTTTTTTCTATAAGTCTCATTGTTCTTATTGTGTTGATGCATTTTATCTCAAGTTTCATGATTTTTTGTGTGTATGTTTGCTATTTTTCCTGGGTCCTATTTAGTTACTGCAATTTTTGTAGTCCAGAATCTGACATACTCCCTGACCCCTTTCTGGAACTGCTTTGTAGATCTCCTCTGTTTGTTTCGTTCCTGTCCCACAAATTCTATGGAAGTGGGGCTGAGGCCATGGAAATTAGAAACCTTTCTCCTTACTTATCCATAATTGTTAAGTTTCACTCCAGAATTCTCTCTGTCTTTGCAGCTTTTAGAAATTAATTTTATAGAATTATTTTTGGTTGTTTGTGGAGTGTTTAGGAGTGCAAGGAAACCTCACTCTACTATCTTCTCATATTGCATTTTCTTCATCTGTTTTCTTTAGTATAGATTGGTAATTATAATTGTTCAATGTTTATTTTTTAGTCTTTTATTAATCTCTTTTTATTTTATTAATGAATTTGTTATTTTGAGTACTGCTCTTTGGATTTCATTTCTCCCTCTATCAGTTAAAACAATCCTTAGGTATTCCCCTAAATTCTTTGTATTCATCACTTTTCACAAATATTATGTCACTATTTTTTTAGTCTTTCTTCATACCCCCAGTACTTTGAACAATGCCTGTATCCACAATGATAATTAAGTCATTTAACTTCTATCAATCTAGAAAACAGGAAAGCTGGACTGGATCTCACAGAAAGTTCCTTCCAATTCCAATTCCAATTATTCCTCTATTCAAATTCCTCTACCATCTTATTTTCAACATACTGTAATTAATGAACAACTACTCTGTCTTCAGTTTTATTTGACTACCAAGGATGCTACAACAAAGGTTGCCCTGAAAATTTTAGTATCTGATTCCATATGAAGTCGCTATCTTTATAGATGGCCTATTCCTAAAGAAAGTCTGATTTTTTTTTAATTTTATATATTTAAGTTGGCAAACTCAACAATTTAGAGATTACTGACTTCCACTTAGGCCCTTTGGCTATAACTGGTGTACCATTGGACAGGCATCTTGGATCATGTGGGATATAGAGGGTCCATCATGGAATGGGATGTTCTCATAACTGGTTAATTTTCCCTGATTCCAGCTCTTTATGTAGAAAATGGAAAACCACTTTTGGACACGGGAATTCTTTTCACATGTAAGTTGGTTCTGATTATCATTGAGGTCCCTTCCAACTTTTATCTTAATGATTTTGTAAATTTGCTATGGGCTGTTTTTTTGTTATATATATATGTAACATATACATGTATGTATATATTATATATGTATAATTTAACATCATAAGTTTCCGCCAAAGTTCCTGTCCAGTGCCACAATGTGGTATGGAAGGCTCCTTGACTTATTGAGGGCTATATCATCAGACTACGAACTCTGGGACTATTAAACCAAACAAGTTGTAAGTACAAAGATGAGCTTGATGAAATGCAATTCCTTTTCATTTAACTAATATTAATTCAGCATCTGCTGCTAAAAGTCAGGCATCACGATAGTTCATTGAGGGAGATTTGTTAAAAAAAATGAGACAATTATGACTCACAAAGAGCTTACATTCTACTTGAAGAAATTAAAAAAGGGAGCCTTCCATAACATATTGAGAAATTGGAGGAAAACTTCAGTGGAAAATTATTGTGCTAAATTATATATATATATACATATATATATAATAATATTGTATATATATATAACAAAAAACAGATCCAGTAGGAAATCCACAAAATTTCAGAACAATAGAGACTATAAATAAAAGGCAATTAGTGAGAAAGACACTAGCAGATAGACGGAATGCAAAAAAAAAAAAAAAGAATGAATAAAATGATGCCTGAATTTTTTTTAACCTTTACCTTCTCTTTTAGAATTGATATTAATTATCAGTTCCATGGCAGAAAAGATAAGGGGCAAGCAAGTGGAGTTATGTGACTTTCCCAGGGACACACAACTAAGAAATGAATGAGGTCAGGTGTGTACCCAGGACCTGCCACCTCCAGATCTGATTCTCTATCCACTAAGCCACTTAGCTGCCTCCTGAGCTTCATTTGGAAGTAAAGGAGAGCATTCCACCCATGGGCAGTGGCCCATTGGAAAGAGCAAAAGCTAATTTCGCTGCATCTCAGGGTACAGGAAGAGGATTAGTGTCCAATGAGATTAAATAGGAAGGACCAAGATTGTTTAGGCCTTCAACAACATCATAATGAAGTATAGAGAGAGCATGACTTGACTCAGGAAGACCAATCCTTCTCCTGATACATACTGACTAACATATTCTGGACAAGTCACTTAATCTTTCTCTGCCCTAGGTTAAGTTGTAGAGATGGTATTGATCTGCTTTAGTAGCAAACATCAATGAAATAACAGGTACTGGTTCAAAAAATTAAAAAAGAAAACAAGGAAATGGGTACTATACAAGAAAATGGAGAAGAAAAAATGAATCTCTCTTTTCAAAGAATTTTTATTCCAGGGGGAGAAACATGTGCATATAAAGTAATCATACAACATATATATTCTCTATGGGCAAGAATTATGAGTTTCTCTTTTTTTTTTACTTCTTTTCATAACTTCAGAGCTTACACATTGCCTAGCACTTAAATATCTGTTGTTACACACGTTAAATCTATAACAGATTGCTTACTATCTCAGGGAGGGAAAAAGAGAGTATTTATTACTTAAAAGAATAAAAGTTAGTTTTACATATAATTGGAGAAAATAAAATAGTATTTAAAATAAATATTTGTTGACTGATTACTACAAAGTAATGCCACAATTTAAATTAAGATAAACTGAGGCACAAAGTTCTGAGGACAATTGATTTATTAGTGAAAAATGAATTTTCCAATAAAGAGGATCTTAGATGCCTTATCACCAAATCCCTGAGGTTGCTTTTAGAGATTATTTTGTAGGAAAAAAAAGGAGTATCCACAGTGAAAGGTCCCAACATAAATGGGGAAAACAATATGATTGACTGGAGATTGGGTATTCAGGGCTGGTAACTACCCTTTACTTCCATCTCACTGATGATTGATTGTGTCCACCTACAAGGTTAGTTAGTGGTACATGGATAACAAACCAGACTTCCTCAAAGGACAGAGATAACAGATTAAACTCCCTTGAAGGACAACTAATGGGACAGAGATAACAGATTTCCTTGACATAAGAATAGATCATTGAATTCACAGAAAAACTGAATTTCTTAACTTAACTTGGAGGCAATAAAACATGACTTGTGCAGTAACAAAAATGTCAGTGGTGATACAGAATGAAATCAATTATGAAGCAGAACCAATTTGATTTTTTTCAGTAATTTGCGTTCAGAAGTAATAACTATTGGGAGGAGGAAAGGGGACAAAGAGGAATCCCTTAAGCTGAACCTTACAGGTAGCGAGGAACTTGAAGAGATCAAGATGAGGAGGGGAACATGCCAGTACAGGGGTAAAGAGGCAGGAGGCAAAACATCTAGTGTGGAAAAAGGCAAGCAAGAATTTTAATTCTAATACAGTGCGCTGGATGGGTAGTAATGGGTAATCAACCTAAAAAGGTTTCCTGTAACTAGGGCTGTGAATGTCAAACAGAGGAGGCTGTATTATAGCTTAAAGGCAAGAGAGTCACTGAAAAGTCATTGAGGGTGAGAGAAATTCATCTCCTGAAGATCAGATTTTTTGGTGGGGAGAGGGACACAGCAACTCATAGAGTATGCTTACTAAGTTGTGGAGGAGTTAAGGAAATAATTACACCAGTAAAACCATTGGTCTTAGAATTATTGATATTAAAAATAGAAAGGAACAAAATGCTTCTGTTTTAACAGGAACAGGGAGACAGCATGCATTCTGATAAACAGATGTAGAAAGCAGAAATGGAAAACGTGGATATCATCACTGTGTCTCCATGCCTTTGTGGGGTTTGTCCAGTCTCTCCATGTTTAACGTGCTTTCTTGTCTTATCTGACTCTTAGAATCTATGCCTTGCTTCAAGGCTCAGCTCAAGTACCATGCAATGAAAGAGACCTGTCCTTATCCCCACCTTGTCCCTTTCTTTGTTTGATCCTCCCCCAAAGATTTATGAATTTTGTATACTCTTATCTTTAATTGTGCTGCCTCTTCCCTTCCCCCAGCAGAATGAATCCCCTTGAAGTCAGGGGCTGGTTCATTTTTGGCTTTATATTCCCAAAGCCCAGCATAGTCTCTGGTATCTATTTAACTGTATGTGGCATCTATATATGTAAAGACAGAACTTAATAATTATTTTTGTGAATAAGTGAATGGACACATACTTAGAAGTATGATTACTTTATTCTGTTTCCATTTGGATATAAAATTTCTTGGTTTCATCTATCATCCATTGATGTCTAAATGTTATTTGAGGACCTTCTGTGTTCAGAGTAGTACTTAAGAAGTGCTTTATCTAGCTCAACCCATCCATAGTTTCTTATCCTGTGAAATTCTTGCCAATATCCTTTCACAAAAGCTTCTAGTCTGTTCCTTGAACACTGGAAAAGAAATTCAGACTTGGAGAAGCAATATCTTCTCTTTTTAATTTAGTTTTTAAGCCCTCACCTTCCACCTTAGAATTAATACCGTATATTTGTTCCAAGGCAGAAGAGCAGTAAGGGGTAGCCAATAGGGGTTTAGTGACTTGCCCAAGGTCACAAAGCTAAGAAGTCTCTGGGGTCATATTGGAACCCGGGACCTTCCATATCTAGGCCAGGTTCTCAATTCTTTGAACCTCCTAGCTGCCCTCTAATTTATTGTTTATAGATGATTTAAAGATGGTCATTATTAGCATCTTCTGTCCTCTTTTTCTATTACTTCTGAAACAGCAGAAAAAAGGACTAAGAACCATTTGGAATTTACTTATTTATTTTATTTCATGAGTTGCCATAATTAAAGTATTCATTATCACATGCTCAGCACTACTACGCTAAATCTCATTAATCTTGTTCATAAGACTTGAGAGAAAAGTATCTGAGTATCAGAATATCTGAGCCTCTTCAGTAGTTGTCCTATAAAATACTCTACTGTATTAGAATCTGTATGCACAGAGGTTCCCTGATGACATTAACATTCTGTGTCATTTTGGTTGCGGAGAATCTGTTTATGGAACATTCGTAGTTCTGGGCTTCTCTATCTCTCAGATCTGGGTTTCATTTTTTGACCCAAAGCACGCCAAGGTGAATTCTTGGTTTTCAAGAAGCTATAGTTAAGAAATCTCGACCCAGCACGTGGGCTCCAGAAACATGGGGTCAGAATATTCACCCTGCTTACTTCATATATACTCCTTCAAAATCTAGTTCATGTGATATCCTATGTTAGATTTTTGCTATTTTCCCACCGTTCACTATCAAAAAAAATAAATTATGGCTCTGTCTCCTTGAAATTCTATGGACTTACAGATATATTTGTTTGATACACATATTACTATTTATAGCTATATTTACTTATCTCTATATATGTTATATTTCTAAAGTAGGACTATAAGCTCCTAGAAGGCAGAAGCTGTTTCATTTTGTCCATTCATTGATTCATTCCCATTTGGTAATGTTTATTCATCCTAGGGGTAGTTACATTCTAAAAAGTCAGGAATTCTTGGCCCAAATGGATTAAATTTGAATGAGAAAATTAGAGTCATTGTGATGGGCCATTGTGGGAAATATGTTTATCCTGGGTGGAGGGGTCCTGTTAAGACAATAGAAGTGGGCAATTTTTACTGCCATTAAGAACTAGATTTGAGGTCTTCTTCAGACACTCACTCTAGGACCTTAAACAAGTCACTTAACCTAGCTGTGCCTCAACTTCCTTATCAGTAAAATGCATATATTGCTAGGATCTTTGCTACTTGTCTTCTCAGTACCAGCAACTCTCTAAGATCATGAGTTACACAGCAGATATAAAACATCGTTTCTAAGGGGAGTCCCTCTCATTATTTCATTTCTGATGATCGATCTAGTTGGTTTTTTGTTTGCTTGTTAGTTTTGCCATTTATTTATCAGGCACTCTCCTAGGTGCTGAAGAGATGAAGATAAATGCTCCTGCCCCAACTGAGTTTACATTCTATTCATTCTGCCACCTTGGTGAAATTATTTCTCATCTCTGGGCCTCAGTTTTATCATTTGTCCAATGAGCAGACTGGATTAGATCCAATTAATTACCTTCTCTGAGGCTCCATTTCTTCATCTCTCCAATGAGCAAACTGAACTAAGGACAAGCTAAATCTCTTGTCTAGGCTGATGAGGATTGACTACAATGAGAGCTAAGGTATTTATTTAGATCTAGATTCTCAAATTCTCTGGGAGGGCTGACTCCTGGGATCCATTCATTCCCCCTGTCATTTCCAACTGTCCAGCCTTTCTATACTCTCTTTTCTCTGAGCTAGCTGTTTAGCCCTCCCTTCTTTTTACCCCTCAGAGCAAGAGTCTGTAATAGGAAAAGCCATTTAATAAACGCCATTATTAAAAAAGATAGGCAAGGATATGCCTTCCTTTTGCTTCAGGCTCCTCTCTGAGTTGCCATCTGTTGAG
This sequence comes from Gracilinanus agilis, assembly GCF_016433145.1. Lineage (NCBI taxonomy): Eukaryota > Metazoa > Chordata > Mammalia > Didelphimorphia > Didelphidae > Gracilinanus > Gracilinanus agilis. The sequence continues at coordinate 24,375,968 of NC_058131.1, forward strand.
ATGTGGAAGTATATGTTTATTAAACTTTATTTGTTTTAGTCTTTGAGCATTATTTTACCAAACACATTCTGCAGCCACTCCATGGCGAGAATTGATGAGAGGGAAAGCATAGTGGCTCCCATTTGGTATTCTTAAACGTTTCCCTCCTCACCAGCCCCCTCTCCATCAGTCCCCAGGTTGTCATTCCAAGACTTCTTTGTCAATATGTCAGAAGTCATCAAAGATGCCTTCGTGTTACCAATTTGCCCTTAGATTCAGAAATTGAAAATGAAACATGCATTTGAATGAAAAAAATTACCTTTTGGCCTACAATTGAATTTCTGATTTCCAGATTTTCCCCCAGTGGCCCTTTCTGAAAAGTTAAGAGCCTTCTGCTTTGAGGAGAGTAGAAATTTCTTTTTAGTGTTATTATTTTAGCATACATCACCTCTTTGAAAAGGAAAACAGGAGGGCAATGCACAGTCTCCATTCTGTGCAAAGTAATGCCCTGATCCATCCCCCAGAATTACGAGCCATAAAAAGAGATGGTGATTGATTTTGGAGTTGTTGAAGAAGGTTTGGGGTTTCTCCACAACCTGGCTCCCTCCCCTGCTCTGAAGCACGCACTAGTCAATACATACAATCTCTCTCAGAATGAAAAAAAAAATCAAGAAACCCTCTGAGAATAGAAAACCTTCTGCCCTAATTCTTCATCTGATCTGTTTTCATATTACCGTTTTTGTGATACTAATAGGAACAAAGCAGTGTGGCATAATGGATAATGTCACAAGGCCATCACAGTCTGAGCCTGTCTACTCATGCTCATCAGATCATAGATTTGGAACAGGAAGGAACTTTGAAGCAATCTAGTCATTTTAGACATAAGGGAACAAAGCTCGTGGGCATTAATGGATTTGGCCTACATATGTAATAGAATAAAAAATAGAATTTGAACCCAAGTCCTCTGACTTCAAAAGTTATTCTCCTTCACCGATGCCCCCTTATCCATTATTCCTGTTGACTCGTTCTCTCTTCTAGTCATGTCCTCTTTGGTGTTCAATATATACAATAGTTATCTTGCCCCTATTGCCTATTGTTTGGTTATAGGGGGAGCTAACAATTCCGACATTGGTTTTAGGAAGGGAGAAATCACAGTCCCTTCACTCTATTAATTGTTTGTTTTCTATATGAGTTTGCATGTTGTCTCTCTCAGTAGACTGTAAGTACTGTGAGGGCAGGGACTGTCTTTTGCCTCTTTTTATAGCCCAGTGCCTGGCACATGAAAGGCACTTAACGTATGTTTGTTGATTGACAAATGGATAAGATGGGTTTTTATTATCCTAAGGCAGTGATTCCCAAAGTGGACACCACCGCCCCCTGGTGGGTGCTGCAGCAATCCAGGGGGTTGGTGATGGCCACAGGTGCATTTATCTTTCCTATTAATTGCTATTAAAATGAAAAAAAATAATTTCCAGGGGGCTAAGTAATATTTTTTCTGATAAGGGGGCGGGAGGCCGAAAAAGTTTGGGAACCACTGGCCTACAGCTATATCCAGCTGTTCATGACTCCTTGAAGTTTTCTTGGCAGTGATAATTGCCTGACTTGCTGTTACTAAGACAGAAAATAAGGGTTAAAACAACAACTATAGGTAAATTAACCTTGCAATCCAGTATTATGGCCCCTGCTAGTCTGGGCAGACTTCTTGGAGGAGGTGACTCTTCCTTTGACCTTGGAAGGATGTGTGTCCCCCAATTTGTCTGGACTGAGAGACAGCCACGGGAGGCCAAAGCTGAGGTTGCTCCCTAATCCCGATCTCCCTTCTCCCTCCCCAGAGCTGGCCACTGGAGCTGCTTATTGATCACCTTCAGAGAAGAGGGCTCTGGCAGGCTCCAGGGATGCTTTTGAGATGCTGATCCTTTTAACAGGAGCTGAGCTGGTTGGTGAATTTGGACTCAAAATGAAATAGAGCCAGAGCTGAGCTGGGCTGCTATTTAAAACACAGTCCAAGGGGATTCGAGCTTCCCTTCTGCTGGGGCAGAGACTTCACCTGCCAGAGGAAGGGCACGTTGGAGTAGCTGGCCAGACTAGACATCCCCCTTACTCCCCTCCCCTACTCAGAGAATGGTCACAGGACTAATTCATTAAGTTTGTCTGCAATCATTAAAGATTGGGAGATGGAGTGGATTCAGGGTGGCACCGGTCTCCCTTAAGGATGAGATGGGTCAAGGTATGGGTGACCCAGGCAGCATAATTGCTGATCATGGCACCTCTTGAAAAAAAAGAATTTTTTGTAAAAGGATGACTTCTTGCTCCTGCTCTCACATCCTTGTCTTGAACCTCAGTTTTATAATCTGTAAAATGGATATAGTGCAATGGTGCTTAGCCTTTTTTTTTGTAAACAAGTGTGAAAATATTGGTAAGATGCTGAGCATACCACCTGGAAAAAAGTAGGTGCTGAAGAAATGCTTATTTCCTTCCCTTTTCCAAGACCCCTCTGGAAACTGGTAAAGGCTCTGGTCTCCTCAGGATAATAGTTTTTAAAGGTGTAAAATTCAAAAGGGTCACAAAGGAAACCACTTGTGCTGGCAGATGTTTATGTGTTTGTGTGTGTGTGTGTGTGTGTATATATGTACATATATATAAACATATATATATATATATTTTATTTATTTGCTTCACAAAGCCTTTCCTATTTCTTCTCAAAGGTTAGTGCCCTCCCTCCCTCCCAAACTCCCTTGTAATTAACTCCTTGATGTATGTATGTATGTGTGTCTATGTGTATGTATGTATATACATATATATACATATATATATACATATATATTTATGCTTTATAAATATATCTTCCCCTCCCTCTCTTAGGATGTAAGCTCAGTACCAGGGAGTGTTTCTTTGTATTTGTGTCCCCACTGGGCACCTGGCACATTGTGGGCATGTAATCTATGTGCTGACTGATACTCCCTTTATACGTTTATTATTATGTAGACACATGCGTATGTTTATGCATTTGTACATACATGGTACCCCAAAATTTTCAGTGACATGTTCAGTTATTAAAAGCTTAAAACTGCACCAAGACTTTTGGGACACCCTTTATAACATACTGATCTACAATATTTGATATATTAGGAGAGCCGGCCTGGTGTCAGGAAATCTCTGATTCAAATACAGCAGTAATAACTTACTAGCTGTAGGTCCCTGGAGAAGTCTCTTAACCTTGTTTGTCTCAGTATTTTTTAATCTGCAAAATGGGAATCATAATCCCATCTACCTCCCAGAGTAGTTGTGAAGATGAAATGAAGTCATCACTGGAAATTGCTTAGCACAGTGCTTGGTGCTTCCTCAGTGCTATACAAATGATAAAGATGATGCTTACCGGGGGAGCCCCATTAAGGCCAGGTCCTTCTAAGTCCAAACTTGAGTGTTTTTATGGGACCATATAACTTCTCATCGTAGATATGTGATTGTACACTTAACGTGTGGATGGGCATGCAGGAAGCAGAGTAGGCAGAGCATCTCTACTTATCATCCACTTCTGTGGAGAGAAAGCCCACCATAGAGCCAGGGAGACTTGAAGTCTGCCATCTCAGCCCATGCTGGTTAGGGGGTTCTGGGAAAATCTCATCACTTCTAGGTTCTCTAGGCACCTCTTTTAAGACATGAAGTTGTAGAAAGGAGCCAATTGCTAGATGGATGGCTGAATGTGCATGCACATATATACATATAGAAACACACAAAAATACACATGTACATTTATACACATGCATATGCCTAGCACGTGTGTACATGTATACCTATGTGGTACAGAAAACTAATACACTGTGGAAAGTTAATATTAGTTTGTGCCACTTTTTGGCCCCCTAAATAAACTTTTGATTTTAAAGCTAATTATGTTTGATTTTAGGGCTGAATCTGGAACTGGATCTCCCTGAGGCTATGGATAGAGTCCTCTCTCCTTTTGTCTGCATCCTTTGTCTTTGATAAAGACTGGCCCAATAGAGACCAGTTCTTGTTTGATCTGTAAATAAGGATCCTCAGGTAATGAGGTTAGCTAGCCACCATACTGGGAAACACAAGTGCTGAGCCTCCATTCTAAATGTAGCACAGTTATTTCTGGTGTCCAGAAGATCCACCTCTGGTCATGATTGAGGTCTGGGTCCTCTGATCATACCCACTCAGGAAAGGGGCATCACAGAGAGCATAAATTGAGGGAGGGGACAAGAAATCAGTCTTTTCCCCTGGAACTCAGGAAGGCTAAGTTGGGTGCTGACTTAACCTGCTCATGAAGGAATCTGTAGCTGAGCTTCATTATCTCTCTCTCTCTCTCTCTCTCTCTCTCTCTCTCTCTCTCTCTCTCTCTCTCTCTCTCTGATTCTCTCTTTTTTCTCTCTCTCTTTTTCTCTCTCTCTTCTCTCTCTCCCCCTCTCTCTCTTTCTCTCTCTTTTTCTCTCTCTTCTTTCTCTCTCTCTTCCTCTCTCTCTCTCTGATTCTCTCTCTGTCTCTCTCTGTTTCTCTCTGTCTCTCTGTCTCTCACACACTTTTAAAAAATTATTTAATAAATGATAATTGTAAAATTAAGACAGTCTCCAGAGAACTTTAATCATAATTATATGTAGTCATACATAATGTAACTATATGTGCATACTATATTAATGTATATATATAGTGGTGTACACACAGATTTGTGTGTGTGAGATATGTGTATTCATATACATATTTTGTAGTCTTAGAAAGTAGAAAGTCAGTGTTTTGGGATAATTTTGTTCTTTTGTGTTTATATCCCAAAATCCTGGCATGATGCCTAGCACACAACAAGCATATAATAAATACTTGATTTTAAATAATTCCTGACTCCAAGATTAGTTGGCCTTTTATAAATGACACTGTATCTATAGAAGTAGAAGTATAACATTATTCTCACATTTGAGATAATGTGATATGGTAAAAAAAAAAAAAAAAAAAAAAACTCAACCTGGAATCAGAAGGATAGAAGAATCAAAATGAAGTTTCTGTGAAAGAAGAGGCCTTGCTTACAGAAGACAGAGAAAAGAATCTGGAATCAAATCCCAATTTGGGATTAACAAACCATAGGGCTTTGGGCAAGTCACTGACACTGAACTTCCTCATGTGACAAAAGAAGGAGTTGGACTCAATAGACTCTAATATCCCTTCCCATCTCTAAATCTGTGACTAAAGATCTATCATCTTTGTACTGAGGCTTTGTTTTAACTATGAGGGGCCAGAAGTAGTCAAGATAGATGGGAAAAGTATACGTATTGAAGAGAGGACAGTAGGGAGTCACAGGAAATTTGGGGAGGATCCAATAAATGTAAATAACAATACAAAGATTTTTGCCCTCAGACTCCTTGAGGGCAAAGACTATTTCACTTTGGTTTTGTAATCTAGGACTGAGTATAGTATCTGACACATACAGTAAGTCACTGCTAACTGAAATGAATTGAAATGAGTTGAATTCAATGGAATTGCAATTGAGTTTTGGCTTCTCTGAAAATGGATGTAAAATTATGGGAAGGAAGGGAGACCCAAACCCTGGAGCACATAAACCAATTCTTACTCTTGGGACACCTCTCATGAACATCATTTGCAGGGTTCGTTTCTTAAGAATTCCAATTTTTTTTGGAAATTGCTATCTGTGACATGGGCTGAGCTGGAAGGATCTGCATTGTGGAGGGAGAGAATTTGAGAATTCACATCACATATATTCACATATACTTCGATCTTCCCTTTCTGTGCCTGTTTCTAATTAAATGTCTGCTAAACCTGCACTGAATGTTAAGAAGTAGGTCGCATTCTCTCCCTCAAGACCATCTGTATAGGATTTGAACAGAAAAGAAAACACACACACACACACACACACACACACACACACACACACATACAAACACACAACAAACTTCGTCTAGATTAATAATAACAGTTACTTGTATCTGCAAAAGTTCTTTATCCATTTCAAAAGATTAAAGTACCATGTAAATATGAGCAGTGGTTGTTATTACATTCTTCTTCTTGTTCTGATATTTTATTGGGATAAAATAATGTTATACAATTAGTATGATATTTTTATTTTGTCCTCATTTTATATTTGATGGAATTCCAATGGAAACGGTGCTAAAATAATCCACTCTCTTAACCATAGTTCTTTCATCTCTACATTGTTAAGAGAAGTAGGGAGAAGCTGGGTGGCTCCATGAATTGAGAGGAAGGCCTAGAGATGGGAGGTCCTAGGTTCAAATCTGGCTTCTGATACTTCCTAGCTGTGTGACCCTGGGCAAGTCACTTAACTCCCATTGCCTAGTCCTTACTACTCTTTTTCCTTGGAACCAATACACAGTATTGATTATAAGAGGGAAGAGAAGGGTTAAATTTTTTCAGATGGGGGAAATAATTGAGTGTATAATTAAATGAAAGACCTTTCTTTGTATCCCCAGGGATTAACAGAGTACCTGGTATATAGGAGGTGCTTAATAAACGTTTATTGATTGACCAACTAAAGATTTTTTCAAAATAACTCCAACAGCAAACACTGTTTATAGGGATGATGGATTCTTCTTCCTATTCCCATTAAGTGTTAATTTCTTCTGCCAGCTCCCTATAATTTGAAATTTCCATTCCTCACATTTTGAAGGTTAATAGACTGTGTCTTTGCTTTTGTGTTTATATCCTAAGCATTTGCTACACCACAACACTTAGCACATAGAAAGCAATAAATAAATGTTTATTTTTTAAATTCATTCATTCGTTATGATGACTTTTATTTTAAAATATTATTATTAAATTTTGTGGGTCAATATTATGTCTAGGTAAATGGGGGCAGCAGATGTTCCAGGATAACACCTTATTTCTATTGTATTTTAGAAATTGAATTTTAAAGGCTATTGGAGAGATGTGTCTATGTAGTCATAGAATCTGTTGTCATCTTCGTTGTCATCGAACTATTAAGGCATCAAGGCACACCCAGGGATACTGAGTTTACTGAAATGAGTTAACGATACTACCTCTCATAACTGTACTTCAAGTTTGGTATCAACAGTTAAACAGGGAGTCACTTACAGGACAATCGACCACTGAGACACTTGAGAAAATGTGATTTTATGTTGAGGGGAAACTCTAGCTAATGGGCAAGGAGTCATGTGTCCAATCTCTCTCTCTCTGAAGCCTTGCTTTCTGAGCCACATCACAGGCTCTCCTTGGTTTCAGGAATCCAGGACACAGAGAAGAGATACAATTTTCTCAGTGTCTCAAAAGCTTGCTGACAAAAGAAGTTAAACCAGCTTCAAAAGAGTTCCTGCTCACTATTGTGTTGCTAAGTGGAGGGTGAGTCTGAGGCCAACATCCAAGACAATACAGGCTCTGGCTCAAAGGACCAGATCACTCTTCCAACAGCCTTCTATCTAAAGTCACTGGAGATCTCATATTATCATCATCACCAATTTCTAGACCAGGCGATGTCCCAGAGCCAAGGCAGGCGATGAACTTTCCCATCATAGGCAGTGAGCCATGATGTTGGCATTGGAGACTGTGGTGAATCCATTTAATCCAATCCAACAAAGCATTTATTAAGTGTTTATTAAGTATCACAGGAGAGGCAACATGACATAGTGGATGGAAATACTACCTTCTGATTCTCAGTGCCCATATTAGTTGATAGATGATTTAGATCAGTGATTCCCAAAGTGGGCGCCACCACCCCCTGGTGGGTACTGCAGCGATCCAGGGGAGTGGTGATGGCCACAGGTGCATTTATCTTTCCTATTAATTGCTACTAAAATGAAAAAAATAATTTCCAGGGGGCTAAGTAATATTTTTTTCTGGAAAGGGGGCGGTAGGACAAAAAAGTTTGGGAGCCACTGATTTAGATGATGAAAAAATAGAAGATGCATGATCAGTAGTAGAGAAAGACAGGGGAGAGAGAGGGAAGGAGAGATAGAGACAGAGAGATGGTGGAGGGAGGGGGAGAAGTCAATTAATATAGGCCAGTTGGAAAGATGACAGATCGTTGATAGATAAAGCATCTTTAAGTATTTATTAAGTACTAGTTAGCCCTCCATGCTGAATGCTGGGAATAGAAATACAAGGAAGCCTTTAAATAGTTTACATTCTAATAAGGAAAGATAATAAGTAAGAGAGCTGGAAAAGGGGAGGGAAAAGGAGTTATTCCCTCTAGTATAGTATAGAGATAGCAAGAAATGATATAAAGACCTTGACATGGCAAGGGACGGCATGAGTAAAGAAAGTTGGACATGTAGATGATGGGGAAGTAGTAGAGGCCTAGGATTCCACAATGTAAAGATGGGATTCACCTTTCAGGTCAAGGGAAATCCAGAGGTATTAACACACAATATCAGTGGAGTGTACCAAAATGTATTGAGTCTAAAGAATAAGACCTAAAAAGTAGATTGAAAGAGATAAAGTAAGTCATTGTGGGAGAGGGATTAAGCTTTTTTCTTCTAAGCTCCAGAAGGCAAGAATAGAAATAGTGAGTTGGAAGTTACAAAGGGAATAAATTTAGGATAGGCAACAGGAAAAACTTACCAAACATTAGTTTTCAAAATACAGTGGGATCCCCACTCATTGGAGATCTTCAAACAAAGTCTGGATGACTATATGTTGGTCAAGTGGTAATGGTAATTCCTTTACAAGAATGGGCCAGTCATTTCAGTCCCTTTGGATTTTGTGACTTAATCAAGCCAAGCAGAAAAAAGTGGATATGGGCAGAGGGCAAGAACAGATGCAGATGTAGTGTACAACGTAAGCAAAGAGAAATACCAAAAAAGACTATTCCATTGGATTGCAAGTTCCTTGATGGCAGTGAGTATTTTTGCCTTACTTTATTGATGGCTTAGCACAATGCCTACTACATACTTAATAAGTTTTATTGATTAACTATTGCATCTCAAATAATAAAACTTCCTCAGTTTGACACTTTAAAGTCTTCAAAAAAATTTTGCAGCTTTTTTCCAGAGACCATTTGCATAGCATTTGCCTTTTTACATTCTATATTCTCTACAAGCTGTATATACTCTACAAACTGGCCAACTTACTGTTCCCTAAAATCATTACTCAATCTCCTACCTTCATGATTTTGTAGAGGGTTTACTTCAAGCCTGAATTGTTTCTCCCGTAATTTTATCTCTTAAAATCTCAAGGTTCTTCTAAGGCTCAGTTCATGTGCCATTTCCTCTAGGAAACTGTATGCCATAGTTCCTTTAATAGACTTTATTCTGCAGAAGGACAGAGGTCATTTCTTCCTTCCCTATGCAATAAATACAAATTGTTTGTTTTTGTCCCTATTACCTCAGGGGTTCTGATTCTCTAGCTTCCTCTTTTTACATGTAGAGAAACTGAGGCATCAGCACCAGAAATGTCTTGCCCAAGGACAAATGGGTAAGCAGAACCAGTATCCAAAATGAGGTCGTCCCTCTCATTGTACTTGAGAATAGGAGAAGCATTATGTTTTAGATAACATCATCACTTTTATAGCAGCTAGCACAGATTAACTATACAATAAAAACAAATAATTTAATGAATGTTCTATACCCTCGAATGAATGAGTGAATGAATGAATGAATGAATGAATGTTGAAAGTATGGGATGCAGATGGCAGATTGCCTTGTCCACAGGATTCAGACTTGCTGATAAGTTTAATCCTGGGAAAAGTTATGATCCTGAAATGGCATTTAATATCTACAAGATTTTTATGAAGTGAAAAACCCATTCAGATTGCTTAGAAATGAAATATGAAATAAATGAAAAGCATAATTAAAAGTGGATATTGCAATTTTTGTAATGAATTTAGTGAAAATGTAAGTGCTAGGTACAGCTTTTTGAATTATGGTAAATACAACTATAATTTTGTATTTTTATATTTATATACATATATGTATATAGCAGTAGTAAGGGGGTAACAGAGCCTTGGCCTTGGAATTAGGAAGAATTGGGTTCCAGCCTAATTTCTGAGACACATTAACAATATGACACTCTTATTCCACTTTGGGTTTGTTTTCTATTCTCTCAATGTCCCCAGATGATCTGAAAACAACAACGTTCCCATGCTTTTGTTGTTTTTTATTTGTTTCTTTGTTTTAGGATATATTTGGTTTAGTGACTTTGAGTCATAGTCATTAGAGGAAGAGTCAAAAAGGACCTGACAGGTCATCTAGTCCAAAGGCTCACATTTTACATGAAAGAAAGCTAAAATTGACAAAAACTGAAATGGTTTCCCCAAAATCTTAAGATTAAAGATTTGGGGAGATGATTTTGTTTTGAGAGGTAGAAACTCCAGATTACAATGAGTCTGCTGCTAGGGTGCCAGAGTAGGATGGTGTCTGGACAAGTAGGAGCTGCCCTGGGATTTGACTGTTGGAGAGAGGAAAAATAATATGAGGTTCAACTCAATTTTCCCACCGAGATGTCCATCAATTGAGGAATAGCTGAACAAATTATGGTATATGTTGGTGACAGAATACTATTTTGCTATGAGAAATGATAAGGAGCATGATTTCAGAAAAAGCTAGAAAGATCTATATGAACTGATGCAGATGGAAGTAAGCACTGCCAGGAGAACATGGTACACGGTAACAGCAATATCTATGATGATCAACTGTGAAAGGTTGGCTTCTGTCAGTAAAGCAATCATCTGGTACCATTCTGAAGGACTTATGATGGGAAATTCTATTCACCTCCAGAAAAAGAACTGTTGGAGTCATATGGAGACCAAAGGATACTATTTTCCACATCAGTTTATTTACAGTTTCATTTGGGGGTTTTGCTTTTGTATGAGTGTGTCCTTGCAAGAATGACTGATATGGAAGTGTGTTTTGCAGGATAATACATATAAGGCCCAAATCAAATTGCTTATCATCTCTAAGTGAGGAGAGGTAAGGCAAGGAGGGAGATGGTTTGGATCTTATAATTTTAGAAAGATCATGTTGGAAATTATTATTACATATAATTGGGAAAATGAAATATCATTGAATTAAATTTTCCCACTGGGTTCAAAGTGAATTTGTTCCTACCTGTTCAGTGTTCTTTACCTGTCTTTAGGTGGTGTAATGGATAAAACTCAGGACCTGGAGTCAGAAAGGCCAGAGTTCAAATATGATCTCAGACACTATATGTATTACTCTGGACCAGTCATTTAACCCCATTTGCCTCAGATTCTTCACCTATAAAATGAGCTGGAGAGGGAATTGGCATATATTTGCCAAAAAACCCTCTAAATGAGTCATGAAGAGTCAGAAATAATCACAAAGCTCAAGGGGTATGAACATGATTGCCCTCTAAATTTCAGTACCCTGAGGAAAAGACATGATTGACCCACCTTGGTTATGACACTACTTGTTGACTTGCTGACTGATGAAAGGAGAACATTATTGCTGTAGGATATAAAATGGTCCTTAAGGGATGGGGGGTGGGGAATGGAAAAGGCAATGTGTCTTTACAGAACTACTGACTACATCTCATTCAAAACCTAGGAGGGACTTAAGCACCAAGGAACTGGAGCCAGAAAAGGAAATAAATTCATATCAATAGCTAGAATGCTGAATTTCCAAAGTAGCCAGAGAGTTCTCTCGTCCCTTAGAAGGTCATGTAATGTTTCTCAGACAGTCATAAACTCTGCTCCATGCACTTTTGATCAGCCAGCTGCTGGCTCCATTCAGTAGCAAAAATATATTTTGCAGAAAAAAAGACCATCATACTGAGAGGCTCTCCCACACATCTCATTTCACCAAATAGCAAAGGCAAAAATGGCTCTCTTGTTCTCCAGCAATTTAATGCATATAAAAATGTGTCTTCTGGCCTTGACGTGAGAGTGTACAGATGTTTTCATTTAAGAGGCCAAAATCACTTACTCTAAGTAGCTCAATGATGTCCATTTCCTCAGATGGACCCTTTATAGAGAGTGTCCACAACGATTGCTGGTTTAAGAACCAGCCATTCCCAGCTGTTCATGGCAATATGCTTTAGGGATTGCTGAGAAGTTCCACCAGACCTTGGCCAATGACAGATGTAAAGCAAGCGAAAAAGGCAGATGTTTTAGAATAGATTTCTGGACCTAGACTCCGAGAGACATGAGTTCAACTCGATTTAGTAGCTGTGAATCATCAGAAAAATCACTTGCCCTTTCTAAGTATTCCACTAGCCATAAAATGTATAAAAATGTCTATAATGCTTATCTCAAAGTTATTTGGAGGGCAAAATGTGATCTAATATACAAAGGATTAGAGGGTGTCACAAAAGAGTCTAGAGGGCTAGATGTGATCGATTTATTCCAAAGTTTCTCAAAAAGTGTTCTAGACCAGAGTTTAGTCTACAAATGATAGCCATAAATCTTCTGACACATAATTTGCATTCCTCAACAGAGAATACTACCACAGAGGAGGACTGAGAACTATTGGTTTTCACTTGTGGTGAAAATAGAAAGAGTTGATTGGAACACTTGGGATCAGCTACAGCAGTGATGGACAAACCTTTTAAAGAGGGGGCCAAAGGAAAGGAAATGCTCATCTATCAGTCTGTTTCTAAGGCAACTCTTTCAAAGTTTCCTTGTATTGTATCCTACTCATTGTATTCATCAGATTAGGGAGAATGTCCCATGGTTAGATAGAACATTTCAGGGGGCCACATCTGGCCTGCAGGCCATAGTTTGCCCATCACTGGGCTCTAGCCAATAAGATGTAGTCAATGTAGAGAAAGGGGCAAATAATTGAGGAAATAAGATGTTAGGCTTTTAGATATAAGACAAAGAAGAATTTTGACTTTGCTTTCCTTTTCTGAGGTGTGAAGAAGCTTTAGGTAGTTACTGTAAGCAGTAAAAGATCAATAATATATGTGGGTGGGCATTTAAATGGCAAGACCCTGCAAAGGGAGTCATTCAGGCAAGGTAGGTCTGAAGAGAGTGACCCCTGGCAGAAGGAAAGTTTTGTTATTAAGTTGTTTTCATCTTGTCTGACTGTGACTCATTTAGGGTTTTCTCAGCAAAGAAACTGGAGTGATTTGCCATTTCATTCTCCAGCTCATTTTAAAGATGAAGAAATGGAGGCAAATGAGGTTAAATTAATTGCCCAAGGTCACCCAGCTATTAAATGTCTGAGACCAGATTTGAACTCAAATCTTCCTGACTCTGAACCTGGCACTCTATACACTGTGCTATCTGGCTTCCAAGTAGTATAGTGAAAGGGAGAATAATAATGGCCATGTAGAAAGGATTCTTTTAGGAGAATTTAGCCACTTGAGCTGAGACTTGAAAGGGACTCGAGATTCCAAGAGGCAAAGCTAAAAAAGGAAACCTTTCCAAGACACAAGATCAGCTTCATGGTGGTGATGGTGACAGTAATGATGGAGAAAGTTTGGATTATATGAATTCGACAGTATTCCACAGAATCATCAAAGTGGATGGGACTTTGTTATATGCACCCTGAAGGCAGCAATCATCTTTGGCCTCTTTTTGTATCCTTTGTATACCTAACATAGGTTGACACACAGGAAGTACTCAATAAATATTTAGTGATTGGTTGACCTCAGAAACCATTCAGGTCAAGCTACACTCAAAAAATAAATAAATAAAAGAATCTTCCAGCAGCACATCCATGAAGTGGATCATCTAGCTTTTGATTAATAAACTCCAGTGATTATTAACCCACCACTTCCCACAGTCTGTTCATTCTACCTTTATATATCCCTTATCATTAGGAATTCTCTTCCAGTTACCCTCTTTGAAGTGTCTGCTCATTGTTAGTGTTTCTTTCCTTTGTTCTCCCAAAAAACAAGTCTATTCCTTCTTTCAAATGACACACTTACCAATAATAACATGTACTTGTGATAATAATAGCATCAATGACAAAAATATAATTAAATACTTTAAGGTTTAGGAAGCATTTAATACAAATACGAATTCAGCAGATCCTCACAATAGGCATAACAAGTAGATGCTATTATCATTTCCATTTAATAGAGGAGAAAACTGAGGTAGGGAGCAATTAAATGGCTTGCCCAGGGTAACATGGTTAGTAAGTGTTTCAGGTCAGATTTGAACTCAGGACTTCTTGATTCGAGATGTAGTAACCCTTTACCCACTGACCCATTTAGCTGTCATAATACAATTTTTATGTGTTCCCTGACTCTACTTTTTTCTCCAGGATAAATATCCCTCTTTCCTTTAATAAATCTTTATGAGAAAATAGATTTTCTTTATCTATCTATCTATCTATCTATCTATCTATCTATCTATCTATCTATCTATCCATCTTTCTGTCTGTCTGTTTGTCTATCTATGATAGATGCTATATCATAGACATGATAATATAGTGGCAGATCAGTGGCTAATTAGGATGAGGTTAGATGCAGATAAAGATAATAATGAAGATTTCGAGGCTGGACTAAATGACTTCTCTACTTTATCCTAGCTTTGAGACTGACTAATGTTGAGTTGTTCATACCTGATCCAGAAAACTTTGCTTTTGGCAGTATGGATGGTTCAAGTAATTCAAAGGCTCTCACTAAAGTCAACCAAAGCAAAATGTGATCAAAATATGATGTGAAGTGAAGTCACCAAGTTTTGGACACTATATCAGCCCCAAGCTCATCTGAGTAGATGATAGATATAATATGTAAACCTGTCGACTTGACATCTAAGAAGAAGAGGAAAATCATGAGAGTTGTAGCAATGGGAAACCCTCTGCTCTCTCTCTGAGTTCTTTCATCCTTTATTTAGATCACTTCCTTGCTTCTCTAACCCCTCTTCATTTCTATGAATGTTGAAAATTTAAGCCTGTCCTGTGGATGTTTGCAATCCACTTCTGATGATTTGGGAACATCTGGATGCTAGACAAAATTTACAATTCCCATCTGGTTATTGGGCATCCACAAAGAGTACCAGATACTATTTCAAGAAAGTGGAACACAGGGTGAGGATTGTAGACAGAGGTAGAAAGGATATTGAGGCACATCAGTTTCAAGCCCTTCATTTGACTGAAAAGGAAGTTGCAGGGAGATTAAGTGACTTTTCCAGGGTCAAACAGCTAGAAAGTATCTGAGAGAAAGTTCAAATACAGATTTTCCTGACTCCATTCTCCTCCCTGGTTCTACCTGTGAAGCCTGGAAGGGAGAAAGTGAAAAAAGGAACAGTGCCCTTAGGGTATGAAGCTATTTTCCCAGGGCATTAAACAAGCTATGCAGATCTTACCACTTCTACTAGGTCTGACACCTTGGTAGATCAATGTGTTAAGAGTTAGCAGATTCCCCTCCCTTGTCAGCTTAATTTGAGGAAGTGTTGTGCGATCATGGGGCATTAGTGAGAAGTTAGTGCAAAGACACCAAAAGCGCCATGGGACACATAGAGCAAACCACAGAAAAAATAAACTCTGTCTGCATGACAGCTTCATTGAAAGTCTTAATTACAATGTTACTGGTGGGAAAAATAGTTTTATAAATTCCATTATAAACAGAATCTGGATGCAAAAATCTTTTCATCTAAAAACTAATTAAACCATTATTCCCTTGCAAATTACAATGCCAACTGGAGATTTTTCATTTGTGAAATGCTTGCACAATGCATGACTACTTATGTTTGGAGAATAGCTCTTTAACCAGCTACAACCCAACATACCCAGCAGAATTCAAGAGGGGAAAATGAAGGAGAGACAGTCTCAAAAAATGGAATGGTAGATTGAGAAAATGCCCACCTCAACTCCACCCCCACTGGGGAATTCCTCTGATAGAACTAAAAATCAAGAATTCAACCGGGCATAGAAGAGAGAGCACTGAGCTTAAAATCAGAAAGGTCTCAGTCCAAAGTTGACTGTGGATGCTTTCTGGCTGTGTGACCCTGGACTAGTCACTTATACTCTGCATCCACAAATTTGCAGAGTAGGGATTAGTATACTATCTATCTCACAGATCATTGGATCTCTGATTTAGAAATGGAAAAGACCTTAGATGTGATCTAATAAAATCTCCTCAGTTTACAGGTAAAAAATCAAAGCCCAGGAGGTTAATTAACCAACCCTATGTCAACCAGAATCATCATGATGCTCAAATGAGAACAAAGGTTCCTTAAGATCTTTGTAAATGTGAGTTATAGGTAGTAGCAGTAGAGGTGGGGAATACAAAGATTTTCTTCAGTATTATTTTCAAAGGAGTTTTGTCATAATTAATGTGGAGTAGTTAGTGTAAGAATTATTATTCCCATTTAAAGAATGAAAAGGCTGAGTCCAAGAAACTAGAAGGATAACATAATAAAAGAAGAAAACAGAGAGTTGCAAAAATAAAAAAGAGAATAAGAATAAGAAGAAAATTTGGCATCAGCAATGATACCACATGAAAGAGAGAAGAGAATATGCAGGAATGTATAGAAAAAAAAGAAATGAAACAGTTTTATATGAAAAGTCATTTAATAGTGAGCATGTTAGAACAGGAATAAGCAACTTGGCAACAATCATATGTATTAGTGTGAGGTTAACCCTCAAAATCATTTATGTTCTTCAGGCTATTTGTTTTTCAATCACATTCCTATGACCCAATTTTAAACTATGGGAAGAATGAGCTAATTTACTCAAAATATGAATCTATTATGCTTAAAGAAATCCCAGTGCATTAAATCTCATCCCACTCTTAAAAATAAACAAATAAGTAAATAAAGTCAGGCTGATCATTTATTTTATGGAAGCATTTTTCTTTATCAAAGAATTTAATGAAGTTTTGTTTTAAATGATATTTTTACTAATCATTAATAACTTTGTGGAAGGGAAAGTTAGGCTACAAAACTAAATTATTAGTGGTCACTGACAAGTGAAGAACAAAGAAGTTGGCAGCTAGGTAGGTAGCACAGTGCATAGAGTACCAGACATTGAGTCAGGAAGACTCTTCTTCAAGAGTTCATCCTCCAACACTTAATAGCTATGTAACCTGGGCAAGTTATTAAACTGTTTCCCTCAGTCTCATCTGTCAAATGAGCTAGAGAAGGAAATGGCAAACAACTCTAGTATCTTTGCCAAGAAAACCCCAAATGGGGTCACAAAGAGTCAAAAAAAACTCAAATGATTGAACAATATCTCATGAAAGATGAAACATTGGGCAGGGTACACACTGACTAGAGTCAGAAGTCTTAGATCCAAATCTCTCTTCTGATGCTTGCTAACAAATGACCTTGGATGAGTCAATTAACTTCCTTGAGGATGAGTTAAGTTTATATTCCAGTAATAAGTTGAGGAGAATGAACTATGACCATTTACTGTTGTTGTTCAGTTGTTCTTGTTTTTTTTTTTTTTTTTTTTTTTTTTTTTTTTTTTTTTTTTTTTTTTTCCCCATTTGAAGCTTTCTTGGCAAGGATACTGGAGTGTTTTGTCATTTCTTTCTTCATCTAATTTTACAGATGGGGAAACTGAGGCAAATAGAGTTAAGTGACTTGCCCAAGGTCATACTGCTAATAAATGTCAGGGACCAGATTTTAACTCAGGTATTCCTGACTCCAGCCCTCAGGATCCATCTACTATGCTACCTATCTACCCCTGGTTACCTATTTTCTCTCTACCTATTTTTTCAGGCAAATATATATTGTGAGAAGTGAAAAAATATTCATAAAAATAATCATAACAATAACAATTTACTGCCATTTTGTCCTTTATGATAAGACATTTTCCCATCCAATTTAAGTCTCTTGGTTCAATTCAATTCAGCCACATTTATTAAGCTCCTCCTCTGTACAAGGCATTTGAAAAGTATATTTTCTACCTTCAAGGAGTCAATGATCTAATGGGAGAGGTGAGATATCATAGCACCACAAAGAAGAATGAGAAAAATTAAGATGGGTCGGTGACCTGTGCACAGGAGACAAGAGGAAGGCTGGGAAGACTGGGTCTTTCTCTGAACAATGACATGAATGGGCCAGATTTTCTCCCATGTGGAACAGGGAAGCTTCAGGCCACTGTCCCCACATGAAATGGTTCAGTCAGCTCTTCTCCAACATTTCTCACTGCCACACCATGCCCCAGGCTCTTTTCCATGCAGTATCCTTCTCTAGAGGCTTACCTCCTTGCTGCTACCACCACCATCACTACCATCACCACCATCACTACCCCTGGGGCCCTCTAGTTCTTCTTTAAGAGTGGAATATTGGAGACTGTTGGTCATGTCACAGGGTTTCAGTATGGGCCATACTCTGAGGAATTTCCTTCTGATGGGTTTAAGGGTAGGTCCCCTCTTTTACTTTCTTCAATTGAATTTACCCAAAGAATTCCTAATTACAGCTCTGAATATCATTAGTCCCATTTGATAGAAGAGGGAATTGAGGTTTAGATATGTACGGTGCCTTCCTCAGGGTTACACAAGTACTGAGAAGTGGTGATGCTAGAATAAAATTCCAATTCTTCTGAGTCTTAGGTTGGCAAGTCTCCCGTCCTTTCCTCTGAAGCCTATGTTCTATCCAGTTATAGATTTAATGTTGGTTGCTTACCTCCTTTGTTAATGAAATGCGAAAACAGATAGTTTACATATATTATGATTTTTTAAATTTTAACTTTTATTTTGTTTTGCCCATTATTAAATGTTTACCCTCCAAAAAAAGCTACAACTACTACTTAAAAAAAACAGCTTCTGTCTTAGACTCAATACTGGTTATTAATTCCAATATAGAAAAACAGTAAGGGCTAGACATTAGAATTAACTGTCTTGGCCAGAATTACACATCTTGAAAATGTCTGAAGCCAGACTTGAACCCAGGACTTCAAATCTCTAGGCACCTGGCTATCCACTATACTACCTCGCTGCCCCCTATTGCTACTCTTAAAGTGACAAAACAATATCATTCAAAGCTCCCTTTCATTTCTGACAGCCCTCTGACTTCTTTCCCTTCCTACTTCTCCCCACCCCCTCTATTTCCTCTCTAAGTAAAGTCCTGCAAATGACAGTATCTATTTTTGGCCCTCTCAGAGGTGCATCTTTCTCCTGAGGCAAAGCTCAAATCAAAGAAGGAAGGGTCTCAAAGGACCAAAGAGAAAGCAGCTAGACACTCTATTTTCTTCAATCCTTCTGACAAACAGTAGGCTTAAGAACAAATAGGGACAGATATTTTCAGGCATTCTTTAAAGAGAAATATTTCAACATAAAACCAGAAAGGCCCTTTAAACAATTCTTGGCCAGTTTGTTCATTCACTGAACCTCCTTCTAGTTTCATCAACAAATTTTTATTTAGAATCATCTATTGTACCTACAGAGGACTGAACTAGACCCTGAGGGAGCTATGCATTATGGATAAAAAAGGGATATGTTTCCCCGGGGAGCTTATAATGTAGTAGGGAGAAGAGATGCAAATTCATAGAATTACAATGAAAAGTATTAAGTATTTAATATACAATACTCTGCAAGTTTCATGTGGGGTCTGAGTGAAAAAAGTTACACTAATACAGGGGATGAAGAAAGTGTATGACTAACACTGACAAGAATTCATGTTAAGATTTGGAAAGGTTTCCACAACAACCCTACGAAGTATAGAGAGTGGGCATTAATATCAACATTTACAGGAAAATGCGACCCATTGTCTCACTTTTGTGTCCGTTACCTCTGTGCCCATGGAACCATCATTCAGTGAACTATTTGTAATTCACCTACCCCTACGGTACAGGTGATTTGTTCACAGTCATCCAGGTGGTACGTAACCTACACCTCTAGATGTTCTCTTAGGCAATGGACACATCATGGAAGAGTTGGTGCTAGAGTTAACCTTTGAAGGAATGGTTGGAGTTCAACAGGGAAAGAGGAGAAGGAAGGAAGGAAGATTCTTGCCTAAAAGCAGGATTGGGCCACTTTCATCATTGATTATCATTTAAGTGAAAGAAATTCATTTGTTAAAGGTTATTAACATTCGGCTTTGATTCTGGTTGTAGGCAACAAGATTAGCTGTAATTGAGTAAGTGATACAAGTGCCATTTCCCCACAGAAGGATTGGAATGGAGCACCCACTTAATTAAGAGAGGTAGGAACAAGGAAATAAGATTAATGAATGGTTAATAGAAGTTCCATTTTGCTATTGGGCTAATCATCAGCCTCATTAAAAATTTATTTTTTGCCAAGATTTATTGCAAGTTAGGTCTCACAAGATATGTTTTCTGTCCTTCAGAGTCATTTCTAACTTTCATTACCATTTTTGAGATAATACTAGGAGCATAACATGTGTGCATGTGTGTAGAATGTTTACATGTACATTCAGCAGTGGAAATACAGCAGAGTGGGCAGGAGGATTGATTTCTAAGATCTTCTAGCCAGAATATTGTAATCTCTGAGAAGACATACATCAGAGTATAAAAAAGAACCCCACAATTATTCCAAGTCAGGTGTAGGTGAGCAATGACACAATGATCAATGGTAGATAGATAGACAGACAGACAGACAGACAAATTGACAGACAGATAGATAGACAGCTAGAATGTATATATATAGACAGATGATAGGCATATATAGTATATATACTATATATAATGATATATACATATATTATATATACATATTATATACATATATTTATATATGTATGTATGCCATTGATAATCAGTAATTGTGTTATATATAATATACACATATATATTATATATGTTTACCTATAACATATTGTCTTCTAAGTCTAAGATCTCAGGTAATTTTTTGTCTAGCCCCAATACCACCAAAATTCCCTTGGAAACTCACACAACATAAGAGAACTCAGACTCACTGTGAAAGTCATTCAGTTAGCCAGACCTTCTTAGCCATTAATGTTTAGAGAGGAAGAATGTCTGACCTGTTTGTCTATTTCTCCATCCTTTGAACACACACCCAGGCACACACATATATATGCACGTGTGTATAAATGTATATAAAGCGATATAACCATAAAAGTGGGCTATAAAAGTACATATTTGATGATGGTGTTCACATTAGTTATATTGACAACAGATCTTGTTTATTTCCTTCCAATTCCACCAGTGAATTTTACAGATTCTCTTGTTATATGATCATATTCTAAATTGGAAAGGCATAGCTAGAAAGGGAAAAGGCAATCTCAGTCTTTAAGAAATCCTGTCTCCAGTTGTGATTAAACAGAAAAGGCAGATCTATAGAGCAAGGCTATATATAAATATATATACCCAGAAATAATACACATAATATTAGAGGTATGGGATTTATACTCCAGAGTAGTACACACATACACACATATATATGCACAAATATAATATATATAACTCATTTATAGAATATATAAATACATTTTATAAAACCATAGTTGCCTATAAAACATGTTTATTATATGATGTTATATTATATATAAATATCCACATCTCCATACGTATGTGAGTGTGCATGTATAAAGGAAATTCCAAAACAAAAATCCTGTACCACTAATATTATGCATATTATGTTTGTGTATCTATGAAAGCATCATCTAAAAAATTTTACATTGATTTTTTTTGTGAGCAGGATATACTTAAGTTATGTACTGCTTTAAACTTCCATGTGGAATCCAAGTATAAAAGAACTAACTTTTATGGAGAGTCTATGGCATGCAAAGGATCTCCCATCCATTATCTTATTTAATTTCCTAATAATCCTGTAAGTTAGTAGTTATTTTTATTATCCTGTTTCAATAGAGAAAAACTTCAGGGTCACAGAAATCATAGGATTTGGCCAGAATCATAGGCGTCTAATCCCAGGCATCTAAGGAAGCATTTTAACCTGTGCCTTCCTGATTCTAATTCTAGCATACATGCTACTGCACCATAAGAGAGAGGATGATTACACACATTGCAAATAGACTTATGGCCTTAGGAAATGAACCCCTGCTCATTTTGCTAAAAACAACACACATTCTCATTTAAGTGAGTGAACATTCTGATGAGTGTGGGGGGGAAAAGACAAAATTAAACCAGTATATTTGAAGCAAGTACTCATTGAATTAAAATAAAGCATCCATGGATTTGAATCTGATTTCCAAGGATCTTGTTTATATAATTTTCCATAAACATCTCTATTGCATGAAAGAATTCTCTTTCTACGTTCAAAAAAACCCAAACAATAAAATCCATTTGATAGACTCTATGATCTCCCAGCATTCACACAATTTCAAGAGACCTCTAGAAGGGGCCCCAGCACATTGGATGAGCCCCCTCTTACACACTTACTGGAGGACATGTTCCAAAGATGGGATGGGATGAATGCATTGTAGTTACGTCATAGGAAGAAAATACTATGCCTCCCACCATTCCCCCAGTTGATGTGATCATCAGTCTACTGGAATATTGGAGCAACATATCAAGTGAAAGCCAAAATCTCTCACATATTTATACCTGAAACAGTTAATCACATTGGGACCTGTCTTTTAAGACAAGATAAGACAGGTTGATTCTTGTCTTGAAGCATAGGAAGTCCATTTTGGTGATTTATTTTCATTGAAGTAAAAGAAATATGTTTGTATTTCTGCATGGATACTGTCAGATAATATTTATAATCTATGGAAGAGTCCAGAGAAAGTTAATTCACACACACACACACACACACACAAACATACACAAACTTGTTTATTTATGAATTCAGAAGGAGAAGAGATAATATAGGACAGAGTATCTGGCCAAAACAGGGCTTTAGAATACAGAATGTTACAATCAGAATTGTGAGTAACCTCAGAACATTGAATATTAGAACCATAAGAGGGCTTAGAACATAGAATATAAAATATATAGAGAGAACATAAATAGCTGGGTGGCTCAGTGAATAGAAAATGAGGCCTGGAGACAGGAGGACCTGTACTCAAAACTAACCTCAGATACTGAGGTTCTTCTGTCTTAATTATTGTAAGGAGTGATCCTAAGATAAGGAGATAAGGGAGAAACGTGAGAAAGAGAGAAAGAGAGAGAGAGAGAGAAAGAGAGAGAGAGAGAGAGAGAGACAGAGAGAGAGAGAGAGAGAGAGAGA
>NC_058131.1:24399262-24447812 GCF_016433145.1 Gracilinanus agilis
GAGAGAGAAAGAGAGAGAGAGAGAGAGAGAGAGAGAGAGAGAGAGAGAGAGAGAGAGAGACAGAGAGAGAGAGAGAGAGAAGGAGACAGACAGACAAACACAGAGACAGGAAAAGAGAGAGTGAATGAAAGAGTGAAAGAGACAGAGACAGAGAGAAAGAGACAGAGAGAAATTGAGAAAATATTGCATATCAAAACCAGAAGGATCCTTAGGGCATAGAATGTCAGAGAGAAGGGTCTTAAGAGAAAGGAATGTTTCAATGTGGAATAGAATATCAGAGCTATCAGGGACCATAAAAGAAAGAATATGTCAATATAGAATATAGAATGTCAGAAATAGAAGAGACCTTGGAGGAAACTGTGTCACAACATAGAACATAAATTTCAGAATTGAAAGAGATTTTAAATAATAGCCTGTCAAAGTTGAAAAGGATTTTAAAGATCACCTTATCTACCTCTTTATTTTAAAGATGACGAAAAAAGTGAAGTTTATTATGTAAGGAGTTGGGGTGGAGGTGAGGGTGGAGATTCATTTCTCTAGGATTATGACATCTAATGATCACTCTCAGATTGTGAAAGAATGGAAGTGAAATGTTAAACCAAGTAAACGCTGACTTTCTGTTGTTTACTCTCTTGGCTAAGGGCTCTAAAATGGTTCTTTTTTAGGAGCTGGTTAATTAGACTCATCACTTCCTGTTCGTTGAAGATGTGGCATTTGCTGCCACAGGGGAATAAGAAGAAAAATATGGAATGTTGCTGAATATAAGGTAAACTTGGAAGAAAAAGAAAAAGAAAGAAAAGATAGTCATCACCAGAAATTTGAGATGTTTATTTTGCTTAAAATATCTTAAGAATGTTGTTTACCCTAAACTGGTGGGTAAATACAAATATGTTTATTAAGAATGAACATAGATCATATAGGATTTAGGGATATAAGAGGCCTAAGTGGTTTAAACATTTCATATTACAAATGAATATGATGAGACTCAAAGGAGCAAGAGAATACCAGAAACATAGTTGAAATTTGAACCCAGGTCCTCAGATGGCCAATACTCAGATTCTTTCCAACTATTTCACAATGAGTTGAGATAAAACTACAAATATATATTCACAGAGAAGCCAAAGGAATAAACTTTTTGATAGGAATATCTTTCGGATCAGAGAACCTAAGACAAACTTGTGGTTTGAGTTGCATTCTGCTGACCATTCACTCATTCCTTGTATAGTAGATAGGACACTAGGCATGGATTCAGGAAGACCTAGATTTGAATCCAACCATAGCCACTTATGGGTTATTTAACCCTGCACAAGGTATTTAACTTTCATGTGCCTTATTTTCTTTGTATGTAAAATTAGAATGGTGAAATCGATGTCTACAAAGATCCTTTCTATCTCTAAAACCTTAGATCTAATCATTCCACTTGTATCTACTGAAAGCCTACTGCATTTATGGTTCCATGGTAGGCATCAAAGGAGATGAAAAGAAGAATCCGGAGGTATTTCCACCCCTTAAGGCATTTATGATCTTGTGTGGGATTTAAGACATATAGGCAAGTAATCATAATTCAAAGAACAATATTGTTATTTGTATTCATAACTGCAAAATATAGGACTCTCTGAGGATATAGGTATATAAAACAATTGAAGAATCATGTAACAGAATTAGAAGCAACCCAAGACTGATCTAGACCAGTCTATACTCAAACTAGTATCCTTTCTACCACATATCTGGGGTTATTCCATCTCTGCCTGAAGAACTCTAGTAATTTGTCCAAATATTGCAACTCTATGGATATTGCCATATTCAAGTATGAACATTCGAATATGGTGCTAGAGGGGGCAGCTAGGTAGCTCAGTGGATTGAGAGTCAGGCCAAGAGATAGGAGGTCCTAGGTTCAAATCCGGCCTCAGACACTTCCCAGCTGTGTGACCCTGGGCAAGTCACTTGACCCCCATTGCCCACCCTTACCACTCATCCACTTAGAAGCCAATACACAGAAGTTAAGGGTATAAAAAATAGAACAAATATGATGGTAGAAAGCATGTTGTATAAAGAGTTCTAAATGGAACTAGGTTGGGTGAACTTAGGGAAGTTACTAGTATTTCCAGAGACAATTTATGCTCCTTGAGATACTCTAAATATTAAGATCACAGAGTTAGAAATTAAGGGGACTTCAGAGGAGAGTTAATTAATAACAAGTCCAGAGATTTAGAAGGTATCCAAAGAACAGATAATAAAAGTGAGGTCCACATTATTTGGGTGACTTATTTAAGAGGGCACTGATAAAACTGGGATTAGATACCAAGTACTTTGATTGAAAGCTAAAGTCTAAAGTCAGGAAGACTTGAGTTCAATCTAGGCTCAGATACTTAGTAGTTATGTGGACAAGCCACTAAACTTTTGGCAAACCATTCTAGTATCCTTGCCAAGAAATCTCCCAATGGAGTCAAGAAGAGTTGGATACAACTGAACAACAATCTTTAGTTACGAAGTAATTTATGTTTCCATTATGCTATACTGCATCTCTAATTATTTGAAAAGAAGTAATCTTCTTAAATGTGAACTTGTCAATAACATGAAATCTTAACATTTAGAAGCAATACATGGAGATCATATGCAGTGATTCCCAAAGTGGGTGCCACCGCCCCCTGGTGGGTGCTGTAGCGATCCAGGGAAGTGGTGATGGCCACAGGCGCATTGATCTTTCCTATTAATTGCTATTAATTTTTTTTTAAAAATTAATTTCCAGGGGTGCTAAGTAATAATTTTTTCTGGAAAGAGGGCAGTAGGCCAAAAAAGTTTGGGAACCATTGACATATTGGAAAGAGTCCTAGACTTCAAAGAATCAATCATGAAGTATTTGGTTAAGTATATAATGTATGTCAGACACTGTACTAAATACCGACATAAAAAATGAAATAATCCCTATTAGGGAGAAACTTAGATTTGAACACTTTTTCTATGACTGTGACCAAGTCACTTTCACCAGTCTGAGGTTTGGTTTCCTCCTCTGTAAAATGCGATACTCATAGAACCTATTTCAAAGAATTGTTATGAAGACAAAATGAAATAATGTGCTTTTCCATATTTAAAGTGCTATATAATATATAAATACCAGATATTATTATTCACTGAGAGACAAAAATGGACATTTAAATGTAATCTGAGCTTTTCATAGGACAAATGAAATAATCAAAGTTCAAAGGAGAAGATCCATTCACACATCATTAGTAGCGACAATTATAACAGCTAGCATTTGAGATAGTGCTTTAAGGCTTGAAACATACTTTATGAATATTTCATTTTTCTCTCACAACAACCCAAGAAGTTAGATTCTATTATTATCCCTATTTTATTGATGAGATCTACTAGCATCTGGGTCTCTTGAGACCATCACCGAGTTCCTTGATTCTATCGTGCTCTCTTCCTTCGAGTTCTTGTCCAATCTCTCACCAAATATAAATACCCTTAACACATTCTACAGAAATAATTGTTTGGTATTTGACTGAGAAATTCCCATGACCAATAACTTCTTTTTTTTTTTAACAGTCTCTCAAGATAATTTATTTATTTGTTTGTTTATTTATTGACCCTTAACTTCTGTGTATTGGCTCCTAGGTGGAAGAATAGTAAGGGTGGGTAATGGGGGTCAAGTGACTTGCCCAGGGTCACACAGATTGGATTTGAACCTAGGACCTCCCATCTCTAGGCCTGACTCTCAATCCACTGAGCTACCCAGCTGCCCCATGACCAATCACTTCTTGAGGAAGCTTGTTCTCTTGATGGACATCAATTTGAGAGAATTCTTCCTAGTAGAGTAAGGCAACATTTGCCTCCCCAATTAGGACAAAACTGGTCTATCAACAGTTATGCAATCCATTCCTTCTAAAACTTGATGAAAACTATAATATCCCTCTCTATTTCCTCTTCTATAAATTCATTCATCCTAGCTCCACTTAATATCCTCTACGTGATATATTTTCCCCCATCATCTTTGCCATCTTCCTGTTCATACGTGAACATATGGCAATATAGATAGCACTGCAACTTTTTGACAAACTAAAACACAATAATCTCACTGTGGGTGGGTCTAGGTCTAATTTGAAGCTAAGGTTTTAACCCAGTCCTGTCATTAGCAAAGCAGAAACATTAAGCAATAAGACTAATAATTGTCACAAACAACTCTTGGCTTCTGGTAAGTGGCTTGGCCACGCAGCACCTGAATCCAATTCAAATGGGGCTTTCAGAGAGAAATCTTTATATTTCACTGTATCTGATACCAAATTTCTCAACACTGAGTTTTCTGAATCATTTTCTTTTATGACATGGCCTGGCTCTCTGCCGGAATTGTAAATGAGTCAATATCTTTGGAACGGCAAATTCCTGTTATGATGGATTGGTTTTTAACATTTAGTTGATAACTGGCATGGCTAATATTTGGTTTCCTCAGATAGTCCAAGGCAGCTATGAGCTCATGCATGAAGGTATTCCCCTCGACAAATCTCCACCCATTCAAAGTCTACTTATAGTGTGAAACTATTGTCCATGCCCATCTGTCTTTATGTTTTTGTTGTTGTTGTTGTTTTAACCTTTACTTTCTGCCTTAATGATAATTCTAAGAAAGAAGGGCAAAAGTTAAGCAGCTGGGCTTAAGTAACTCGTCCAGGGTCACCCAGTTAGAAAGTGTCTGAGATCATATTTGAACCCAGGACCTCCCATCTCCGGATCTTGCTCTTTGTACTGTGTAGCTACCTTCCTTCTATCTATTGGTGGCAGGAGTTACAGCCAATATGCTCATGGACTTCCATGATTTCTTCCAAAATTTGGCAGTTACAATGGAACCTCTATATCTATTGCTCTCTCTTGGAGACTATTTTCATTTTTTGCTCACACGTTTCTTTGATGACATCCTTACTTGATTCTTCACATTTATTTGTGTGGAATGAGTCACAGCTCTCTGATATCACTACGTACCTCTCCTTTGCCTTCTGGGTGATAAGGATGACAATAATATTTGCATGAGATTTTAATGTTTGTGAATTGATGTACATGTATTACCTTATTTAGTCTTCAAAATACCCCTGCAGAGTAGATACTATTATGATGCTCATTATAAAGGTAAAGAAAATGACTATAGAGAGATGAAGTGACTTATCCAGGGTCACACAGCTTGTAAGAGGCAGGATACAAACTCAGGTCTCCCTGGTGCCCAGTTTTGCACTCTTTCCACCGCATCTCCCATTCATCTGAGAGGCATGATTGTTAATGGACTCATTTATGGAACTAGTGTGAGGAAATCATTGTAAAAATAATTTACAGGTAACAGAAGAAACAACTTTTAGTACATCATGGTACAATACAAAAAACCTTTATTAGTCACTCAAATACTGAAAAGATTTATTTCTAATGCTATATTATTTGTATATCTAAATAATATTCGTTATTGTCATTATTTCTCATAGGGCTTGGTATTCTTCAAGCGTCTTTCCTCATTTCTTTGTCCTGATATTTTCTTATATTCCCTACCCAAGAACAGCTTCTAAAGTTTGGATGATCGAGCTTAAGATTGTGAGTGCCATCTTGTTCAATAAACAAGAACTAGGTTAAGCTAAGTGTGCTAGAGGGCAGCAGGGCATGGTCTTTGGGTCCCACACTGAAATGAATTGGAAAAGGTCATTCTTACTGAGGCATAACTGATTTTTTTAATCTAGACACTGAAATCCTAGGATGGATCAGGCATGTGATTTTCCATAATCATAAAGGAATCATGGAGGGACAAAAAAAAATGTTGGCCCACATGGTAACCCTAAATCTATAACATACACTTTGCTGTCTACACTATGGCAACCAAAATTTTTGCCTTGCCTATAAACATTTCTCCTCTCTTGTTTCAGGATGGACATTAGTGGGCCATGACAGAGGGACTGTAGATCCTTAAATCAGGTATTCCATGAGGACTGAACACTTCAGTCATTCAGAAGGTCAGCATACCAAGATCACAGACATTGGATTCTCTTGTAGGTTTGGACTTATGGGAAAAGATGTATCTGCTACATCTGTTCTGTTTTCACAATAAGTAAAATGGGGGATGGTGCAGATTTGGGAAATAGTGATTAAAAAATGCAATAGCATATTAGAAAAAGTCAAGAAATGCCTATTTTTAGGGAATGATGAAAAACAAACCATTCAACCAAAGTTCTTGCCATATGCGAAGTTAAATGGTAACTCTCAAATGTGAAATTAATGCTTATTTCACACCCTCCGAACTCACAAAAATTAGAGAAAATTAAATTTCATGCCAAATCACCCAGGCAGGCAGTGCACAACGTGGATCTCAAAGATTTGGTCTGATTGCTCTAAAAATTCAATCCACCAAATCATGCAGCATGAGAAGCTATATCTCTCCCTAATCACTCCCTTTCTTGACCAGTTTCCCAAGGAATCTTCCTTGAGGTACAGGGTCATTATTATAGACAGGCAGATTAATGAAGGGTCCATGAGAACAGAGTGTGCAACCAAGTACATTTCATTAATTGAGCTCATTAATAAATACCAATTTGTCATGAAATCATAGAATTGGGAGAGATTGCCAAATTGATCCTGCTGCAGGAAAGATGTCATTCAGATGGTATCTCAGTGTGGCCAAAATATCTGAATGAAAAACAAAACCTTGATCTAGAAACAGCTGACTTTGGCTACTGATTTTTATGCTTTAGTCCTATGATGGCACTGAATAATCTCAACTTAGTATCTAGAAGAGGAAGGTTGTTTTTCAGTCATGATCCACTCTTTGTGACCCTATTTAGGATTTTCTTTAAAAAGATGCTGGAGTGGCTTGCCATTTCCTTATCCAGCTGATTTTACAGATGAGGAAACTGAGATAAACAGAGAATAGTTACTTGCCTAGAATCACATATCTAGCAATTGTCAGAGGATAGATTTGCACTCAGGTCTTCCTGACTCCAGGTCTGATGCTCTGTCATGTGAGCCACCTAACTGCCAGGAAGAAGAGGGGACCTTAGTGATTATCTAGAGTTATATTCTCTTTTTTAAAAAATCGGGAAAAAAAGGCAGAGAACCAAAGTCAAATGACCAAGGTTATTCTGGGCATGAGAATCAAGACCAGAATTGACATGGAGATTCTCTTAGTTCACCTGCAATGCATTTCCCATTATGTCATTATTTTTATAGCCATTACTCAGACTATCCATGCTGTATAATAATACTTTATCATTTTTTAAAGATTCCTAAGAATACATTACATCCTGTTGATTTCTATTGTCATCAAGTTTAGGGAACCTATCAACTCACTCATTCTCATTCCAATATAACTTCCTGAATTTCATGCCACCTATAATTAATACCACCCATCTGTCAGACTTTTTATACTCTGTCCTTGGATGCTGGGATGCTCATGCTATCCATAGATGATGGTCTCCTTATCTTGCCTGGAGCCAGGCTTCCACAATCCCTTCCAAGCCATCTCCACACAAAGTCAATTCAGAAATCTCCTTGACTGGTCAGATTTTCCCAATAGAATGCAAGAGACTTGAGGGATGGTTTGAATTTGTATCTCTAAATTTTGTTACAATAACAGTATATAGTAAATATTAAAAAGTTTATCTATCTATCTATCTATCTATCTATCTATCTATCTATCTATCTGCACATATATCTTGGGGCTACTTATCTCTCTGCTACATCTGTTCTGTTTTCACAATACATTTCCTTCCTTCCTTTCTTCCTTTTTTCCTTCCTTCTTTCTTTCTTTCCTTCTTTCCTTCCTTCCTTCTTTCCTTCCTTCTTTCCTTCTTTTATTCCTTCTCTCCCTTTCTTCCTATTGTCTTCCCTTCTTTCTCTTCTTTTCTTTCCATCCCTTCCTTCTTTGCTCTATTTGCATATATTCCAAATATCCAATATATGAGTACAGCTAGATAATACAGTAGAACATTGGTTCTACTGTAAGAAGCAATAAGATCAAAGCCAACCTCAGACACTTACAAGCTGTGTGACCCTAGGAAAACCATTTAACTTCCCCCCCCCCCATTGTTTCAGGTTCTTCATCTGTAAAATGAAGATCATAACATCTACCTCCCAGGATTATTATGAAAATCAAATCAGAAAATAATTGTAAAGAGCTTAGAACAATGACTAGAACATACTAAGATTCTCTCTCTCTCTCTCTCTCTCTCTCTCTCTCTCTCTCTCTCTCTCTCTATCTATCTATCTATCTATCTCTCTTCTTGTTGAGTCATTTCAGGATAATTCGACTCTTGGTGACACCATTTTGAGAGTTTTTTTGGCAAAGATACAAGCATGGTTTGTCATTTCTTTCACAGCTCATTTTAGAGACAAGAAAACTGAGGCAAAGAGACTTAATTCTCTTGCTCATAGTCAAATAGCTACTAAGTTCCTGAGCCTGTAACAGAACTCATGAAGATGAGTCTTCCTGATGCCAGTGCTCAAATGCACCACCTAAATGCCTTATATACATACATATAAACATGCATATATATGTGTGTATGTGTATATATTTATGTAAATATTTATTATATATTTTTAATTCTTCTCACATAAGGTGTAAGATTAAAATTAATATTCAATCACTCCAAGTATTATATTTTAAATTTTTATTAATAATCACTTGAAGTAGAAGAAATAAAAGGAACAAAAGTAAAACCTGAGTAAAAAATACCTGAATAAAATTCTCCTGCCTCTCACCTCACCCCACCTCCACAGCCATGTTTCCTTAAGAAGTGAGTGAGGGCAGAGCGACAAAAAACTTATATCCTCCCTATGTTAGCACATAACGTGAGAAGGAACATGTGAAGCTGGGAAAGAGCATTCTAGGGTTCAAAACTTAATTACACATAGGATAAATATAACCATAGCAACACTGACCCTGACCATAAAAGTAATAATAATACTACTCATAATAGCCCTAGGTTTGATAGCATTTAAAAATATTGCAAGTATTTTTCTCATAACAAAGTTATCAGATGAGTTGTGTAATTATTATTAAACTCAATTTGGAAGTGAGGAATCTGAAGCCCAAAGAGAGTAATTGTGCAAATTGACTCAGTTGAGGAGTGTCAGAGCAGGGATTTGAATCTAGGTCTTCCCTCATTCCTAGTCTAGTCTGCCCTCTTTCTGCTATTCCTTTCCCAACTGCTCTTTATATCAGGAAGTGAATCTCCTTTCTCATGAGTGTAAATTTCTAGAACTATGTGTCAGTTTTCAATAAATTTTCAATTTGAATTGTGTTTCTGAATGCATTCCTCTTGGCCCATTGGCTCAGCTTAGGTCCTTAGTAATAATAATGGTAATAAGAATAATAATATACGGTTGTGTAGCATTCCAACATACTTTACAAAAGCAAACATAATTGTATTTAATGAACACAATGAATGACCTCTAATCAAGAGACAACTTCTTATGTAAGCAAAATAGCATATTTTGCTCCTTTAAACAGGAGGATTAATTTGCTGCTTGTTTTCCCCTGTTTTAGGCATCACCTTATGGGTGGCCTTAGTTATAATATGTGTGTGTGTTTTAAAGGAATACATTTTCTTGTTACTTTTTACTTTCAAGTGGAACTAGACTGGTGATGGCAAACCTATGACACACGTGTCAACACTGGCATGCGTAGCCATTTTTGATGACACACGGCTGCGTGCAGAGAAGTCTGGGGCTGCATGCCAAGGATGAAACATTTGCTGTAGTGTAGTGTAGAAACTCTGTGCACTATAGATGCAATTCTACCTATATTAATTTACCTATTTTGGTTTATTAAATACAGTTATAGATTATAATTATACATTTTTGTTATTTAAACTATAAATATCGCAAAAGTATGGGTTTTTTTTTTTCACGAAGTGACATACCACCTGAGTTATGCTCGGTTTTTTGGTGGACACACCAAGTTTTTTGGTGGACACACCAAGCTCAAAAGTTTGCCCTTCACTGAGCTAGAGCAAAAGTTCTTAAATTGGGGTCCAAGGACAGAGACTTACAGTTTAGATTAAAAGAGGTTCATGAATGGTGAAAAATACACCTTTATCACTACTATCTAACTGAAATTAAGCATTTTTTCAAATATATATACACACACACACACACACACACATATATATATATATATAATTTTAAGGGGTCTCTGGGTCAAACACATAGAAACACACACAGAGATTTAAGAACCTTTGTATTAGACATACAAGTTTTGGTCCTTGGAGAGGTTCTCATTCAATAAACAGAGAAGCAAGACAAGCAATTAGTATAGTACTACACCAGGCTAAACATTTTGATTACATTCCATTGTCCATATGTAAAAGGTATCTCTTACCAAAACAAACAAAAACAAAAGACAAAAAAGGTTCTTGAAAACTAGTTGTGCACTTAAGCAGGCAAAGAGGCTCCCTTGAAGTGCTTTGACTAATTTAGGTTGCAGGGCAAATTCTTTTTAGGTTAGCAGGAGTAATGTTTAGTGTGACCTCAGTCCACATAGTTACACCTTCTGAATTAAAGAAGTCTGAATAGATGAATATTTGCTAAATGGTTGGAAGGAAAAGAGGGGGTTGGGGATTTGGGGGGACAAACAGAGAAAGTTTAAACCACCGGGGAAAAAGAAAGTAAAGAATTAGAGAAGAAATGTCAGGAAGGATAATAGAATGAAAGAGGAGGAAAAGAAGTAAGAAAGGAAGGATTTCAAGGGAGAAAAGAGAAGTGGTGGGAAGAGAAGGAAATACAGGCATAGATAAATATGGATAAATACATTGGTTCATTTAATTTCATTTTTCCATGATATCTTGTAATTTAACTGGTATAAATTTCAGATATGGATGTCATAGTCTCCAAAGAATTAAAAATGCTTATCACATAGAAGGCAATGGAGAGACACATGGTAGGTGTGATCAGGAGACTAAATAAAACCAATGAGG
Organism: Gracilinanus agilis; assembly: GCF_016433145.1. Lineage (NCBI taxonomy): Eukaryota > Metazoa > Chordata > Mammalia > Didelphimorphia > Didelphidae > Gracilinanus > Gracilinanus agilis. The sequence goes on from NC_058131.1 coordinate 24,410,200, forward strand.
AACTTCAAATAATAGCAGCAATAGATGTCAGTGAGGAATTTTATGAAAAGAAGAGAAGGTGGAATGGTGTCATTGATATTTCAAAGGATGACAGACTGAAAGCCAAAGGACTCTACTTGCACCTTCAAGGAAGATCTTCAGCGCATTAGATGGACCCCTTATAAGTACAACATATGGAAGGACCTAGGCAAGGGCTGCATAAGATCTAGATGAGTTGGGAACTTCATCACTGGAAGGGACTTCCAAATTCAATTTACTTGGCTGATTCAGTTTGAAGGGGTGGGGGCCCTCTCTACTCAGATGATCAAGTCCAAGTACATGAAAGAATGTCCTAGATGTTCCATCTCCCCAAACAGCTGTCTCTTTGCTGAAGATCTTTGATTTGCTGTCTTGAAGACAAAGGTGCCGCTTTTGGGAACAGAGATAGGTTGCACACTATAACATTTTTCAGAAAAGCCAAGATTAACCTCAGAAACCAAGCAGAAAAGAAACAAGAAAACAGAAACACTAATGGGAAAATTGAAGTAGACTCCCTGTTTCTTTTTTTTTTCTTTTTTTCCCAAAAAAACAGTTTCATCTTCCATCAGGCACCAGGCAAAGCCCTTGACTACAGATGGCATGTTCTAGAAACTCTAATTTAACAAAGTGGCTGTTTTCCTAATTTGATCCAATTGCCTCTTACTGCTGCCCATGCTGTGGATACTGAAAGGCCTGGACAAGTTAATCTTTTTGTCCTTTACCCTGGGCCATCTGGCACCATATATATTAGGAACTATTTGCTACAAAAACAGTCGTCCTTTTCTTCTGCCTGAACTTTTCCTCCGTCTGCCCTTTCCCTCCATCTGACCAATGGTCCAGACATTCATGAACAACCTCACCTATTCCTGCCCCTTGAAATATTTGTGAAGATTTCCAGACCCAGACCAGCAAACATCATTCTTGTTCTAAATTGCTTTGCATCCTGGGGTCTCACAGATCTGGGTTTGGACCTGAAGAAACTTGGGTAAGATTCTCACCTTTGCTACTTTTTCCTTTATAAGCTATGCCAATTATTTTACTTCTTTTTTTTATGGCCCAATTTTGTCACATGTAAAATGTGACTAAATTAGAGATATTTAGCCCTGTGTGTATATGTGTGTGTGTGCGTGTGCATGTATGTGTGTATGACAGATCCCTTGGGCAGCTGAAAGAAGCTTATAAACACTTCTTAGTTATCATTCTTAAAAAAGAAAAAGAAAAGAAAAAAGCTTCCAGGACCTAGAGTTAAGGAACTGCCCCATTAAATAAAATATTCTCTGAAGTCTCTTCCAGCCCTCAATCCATGATCCTATGAAGGACAATCTTTATTTTCTTTTCTCATTCTTTTTTTTTTTTTTTTTTTTTTTTTTTTTTTTTTTTTTTTTACTTTACTTTCCATCTTAGAATCAATACTTTGTATTGGATTTCAAGTCAGAAAATCAGTAAGGGTTAGGCAATAAGGGTTAAGTGACTTGCCCAGGAAAACAGTTAGGAAGTGTCTGACATCAGATTTTAATTCAGGACCCCCAATTTCTAGGTTTGATTCAGTCCACTGAGCCATCTAGCTGCCCTCTCTTTTCTTATTCTTTTCATAAATTATGAATATCCTGTACCCTAAGACTCATAGTTCCCATATAGAGGCAAGTGTTCCACAGTGTTCAAGGATAAAAGAAAGGTCCCATTTTTGTAGTAGAAAATACCTGGGAATAGAATGTATGCTCATAAATTGCATATCGTACATGAATACGATGGAAGGTTATTGCATGGTAAGAAATAAAGGATATGATGACTCTAGAGAAGCATGGGAAGAGTTCTGCAGACTTATGATGCAAAGTGAAATAAGCAAAAACAGGAAAAAATATACACAATAAATATAATAGTTTAAATTAAAAAAAAATGAAACTAAATACTTTGCTGGTGTAATGATCATACTTATTCCCATAGACAAGACATGAGAAGCACTATCCTTCCTCTTTTTCAGGAATGTGGGGAGAGTTACAGGTTTGGAACACTGCATAAAATGTTAATTTTTTTTAAATTTTTCTTTATGTACTGAACCCTTCTCCTCCCTCTCCTTTTTAAATACTTTGATGACCTTGTGGGAGAGTCAAGTCAAGTGGATGAACATTTATTAATCACTTACTGTAAGCGTTGAGGGTTCAAAGAAAGGGGAAAAAAACAATTTCCTATCTTCAAGTAACTTACATTCTAATGGGGGCACAATATACAAACAAATATTTGCCTATAGGATATATATATTTATATACATATATAATCTTATGATAAATTAAAAGTTCTCTCAGGTAGGAAGACATTATTAGCACAGGGAATGAAGCAGAGACTGGGCCAAAGGGTAGATGGGAGAGACACTGGAAAATATAGGTGAAATAAAAACAAATATATGAATTAAAATTTTAAACAAACAAAAATGCATTATGTTAAAACAAAAAAACCATTAAAATATATTAAAGCTATTGATGAAATTGTCCAAGTACATCAGTGATTGGGTATAATAAGTGTAAAAAAACAAACAAACAAACAACTATGATATCATCAGCATAGAAACACCCAGAAAAGGATTTCCCTTAACTATGAAAGATCACATTACGTGTATGCTTTATTATATAAGTTATAGGGGGCTGTCTGACACTCAGAAAGATTTATTGACTTTCTTGCACCACAAAGAACTAGTAAGAGTCACCATCTGAACCCAGATCTATCTTACTCCAAGTCTAGATCTCTCTTTATTATGTTATCCTGCCTGAATAACAGTAACAAACAGGGAAAATATTTGTAAACTTAAACTACGTAACAATTGCATTGTTCTTCTTCCATGCTGAACTGTGGGAAGCCAATAAGAGAAACAGTCGCAATTAGATAAAAATCTGAGACTCTTTTTTTGATTCCTTTTCTGATCCATACCTTTCCTTATTGAAAAGCTTTAAGATCCTAGCAAACCAACAGTTAAGAGGTTAACAATTTCTCTCCAAGACTAAAGACAGAAATTAAGCAAAAGGCTGCCTGGACTCTGAATCTGTTTCTAGACACATCAAGGTCAATAATGGACAAAATTTTGACAAATCCTCCAGCGGGGGCTATTCGTCCCTGAGAAAGTATTCCCAGATTTAGCTTTCGATAATGGACCAGCCAAAATTCAGCCTTGGCCTTGTGCTATTCTGAATTCAAATGAGATTTTTTGTGTTTTGATATGACATAATTTGTAAATTCTGCGCATCTGCGAAGTTTCGGGGGGGTGGTTCTTTTGTGTGAAATGAGTCTTGAAATATATATAATAAACTCCATGCTCCTGGAGACAGAGCTGGAAGCATGAGCTAAAAGATCTTAAGTGTCCATTACTCCTTATCAACTAAGCCCTCATTATCAAATTATCTGGAGATGATAAAAATATCTCAAGACGGAACCCCATGTTAACTAGAAGGATGATGGAATGTGATTCTTATTAATAAAATATTCAGGAGCGCCATATTTATTACCCAATCTACATCTTTTTAAAATTATATCCTGTTTCTTCCAATAGAATGTAAACTCTTTGAGGTCAAGGAATATTCCATTTTCAACTTTGTCTACTCAATGGCTAGCACTCTGCCTGGCTTATACTAAGAGCTGAACAAAAGCTTGTTGATTAGAAAGACTTATGAATGCTGATTAATGCAATGGCCAAGCAAATGAGTGACAGACAGACTCTAGGTGCAAATGAAATAAACATTTTTGAACATGACAAGCACATGGATTTGTTTTGTTTGACTATGCTGGTTTGTTTAATTTTCAAATTGGAGAGACAAGATAAAGAGAACTAGTTATAGCATTGAAAACATGATTAGAAAACAAAGGAAAAATTGTCATGGGGACATTTAAACACACAGAAGAGAAGAGAAGGAACTTCAAAATTAAATATAAATGACCAGGATAGCTTTGAATGTAACATGTTGAATTTAGTATGTTCAGCTGTTTCTGTCATATCTGAATCTTTGTGACCCCATTTGGGGTTTTCTTGGCAAAGATAATGGAGTTGTTTTCCTTTTCCTTCTCTAGCTCAATTCCTTCTCCAGGAAAGTAAGGCAAACAAGGTTAAGTGACTTACTTAGAGTCACACAGCTAGTAAGTGTCAAAGGCCAAATCTGAATTTAGGAAGATAATCCTTCCTGACCCCAGGCCTGGCACTCTATCCACTGTACCACCTAGTTGCTCTGGAGGGCACCACAGTAGTTATCAAATCCAATTACTTTACCCAAATCACAAATCTCATCTAGGTATCTGCAATAATAGGTATCCCCTCAATGGACAATAGAGGTAGATCACTGGCTTGTAGAGCTGCTTTAGAAGCCTCTGTCTTGTATTCACTTCAATAGCCCCTACTTTGGAAAGTGAATAGATGTTGCCCAAAGCTCTCATTCTTTGGGTAATTCACTCTATTAAAAGGGAGTTATTAAGACCTAAATTTCACTTTTCTGCATAGAATAATGTTTCCCAGTAACCATCTTGCTTTACCTCATGTCTCTCCTTAAATATGACTTCTGTAAGACCAGGTTGGGAAGGATTATACCTTGAAATAATAATAAAATCCTAAGTCACGGTCATAGACTTGGTTATATTCATCTAACCTATTGGCCATGGCCTGAGTGACAGATCCTGTTTGTTTCTCCCTGAGCCCCAAGGGGCATAAAAATCCTAGCAGCCTCTGAGGGGTTGGGCTACTTAGAATTCAGTTCAGTGGCCTCTACTACTTTTGTCTATTCCCAGGGGTATATTAACAGGCGACATTAGACCCCTAGTAGTTAGAAATCGGGGACTCAGGGGAGGCATGGCCAAAGAGGCTGCTATCTAGGGACTACCATAACTGAATTCACAAGTGAAGGGGCTGCTGGTCTCTTTTCTTATATATTTTTTCAACAAACCTTGTTTCACCTTCTAACAAGAAATTCCTCTCGTATAGTCACTTCCTATGTTCAAGCACCAACTAGCTAACTGCAGCCAGCTAACAGCTTTATGTGGTACTAGATTTAAGGGGAGTGGGAGGTTCTATAACCTTGGATGAGGAAAAAATACATCTTTACATTTTACTCTTTTCTACTTTATTTTTTTATTTCATCAGAAATTTAGCATTTCATTCGATTACATAAAATTTAATTTTGAGCAGGATTCTGCTTTACCAGACCATTAAATATGTTGGTCTTTCTCTGTGTCTCTCCTCTTTCTCTCCTGTCTCCCTCCCCTCTCTCCATGCCTTTGTCTGTCTTTGTCTCTTTCCTTCTCCCTTTCTTTCTCCTTTTTGCTCTCTTTCCCTCTCTCCTTCCCCTCCTCTGTTTCTCTGTATGTCTCTGTCTTTGTCTCTGTCTTTGTCTCTCTGTCTCTGTCTCTCTCTGTCTCTGTGTGTGTGTCTATCTGTGTGTGTGTATCTGTCTGTCTGTCTGTCTGTCTGTCTCTCCTCATCCCTCTGTCTCTTTCTGTGGCTTTCTGTCTCCCTTTCTTCATGCCCAAAAAACTTCTACACATACAAGTATAAGAAATCCTGGTTCATAACAGTGCCAACAAATAGAATCCAAGCTCTAATAGCTTTACCCTCAGCTAGAAGTGATTCCCAAAGTGAAAGCTACTGCCCCCGGTGGGTGCTGCAGCGATCCAGGGAAGCGGTGACAGCCACAGGTACATTTATCTTTTCAATTAATTGCTATTAAAATTTTTTAAAAAATTAATTTCAGGGGGCTAAGTAATAGTTTTTTTTTTCTGGAAAGGGGACGGGAGGCCAAAAATGTTTGAGAACCACTGAGCTAGAAGATTGACTACCAGTTATGGTGAATTTGTTAGTTCATAAAGCTTTGGAGTTTACTTTTAGATTGTCTAATCATGTATTAGGAAGTTATTCTGTGTTGTGAATTGAAATTTTCCTTCTTGTAACATCCAATTAGATGTTATTGTTGTTTTTAAACTTTCCCCTTGATCCTAGATTTTCCCTCTAGAGCAAAGTAGATGTTATGATTAGAATTATCTTAAGAGACTGAATTTTGGGTAAAAATGTGAGCTTATTGATTTATCGGGTTTATTGGATAAGCCAGCATCATAACCAATAATGTGATATACGTCTATATGGTTCTCTTGGGACAAGGGATGACCTAAGCTGCGTCAGGCAGTCTAATGAACAGATTTCTAGGAGCTCATTATTCATTCCCTCCCTTGGACATCTTTAATTGGTGATAGCTAATTATGAGGTGGTCCGTCAACCTATCCACCCCTCTGTGTGAAATTAATATAAAAATGTAGCCCCTTACCCACGCATGAGCATGTGAAAAAAATAATTTCTCACATAGAAAAAAATATCTATTGTCTTATGCACATGGCATTTCAGCACATAACTTAAGCCAGCTATCATTTTGGGGAAATTCCCATCAGCCTGGGAGATCACCCTTTTGGAAATGCAACCTGGCATTTGCTCCTGCAGATTCTACAACCACAGCTTCTGAAGACCTAAAAAAAAAGTTCTTGCCATCAAAGTCTTTGGTACCATCAAATGGCTCAGCATCATGGACTACCATCAATAAAAATGTCATTAAAAAAGAGGTAGCCCTCTGCTTTTCCAATATACCCTAAGGACCATGGGACCTTTCCTTCTGATTTGCAACTGAATCTTCCATATGTTTTGTGTCCCCCATTAGGATGTGAGTTGTTTCACTCTTCTCTAGAATCTCCAGAGATTATCCCAGGTTTTTTTTTTCACCTAGTAAGCATTCAATAAATATTTCAATGATTCATTTGTTCTTTCATTTCACTCGTATATTTTTCTCAAAAATCTTCTCTTCACTAAAAAAAAAAAAAGAAAGAAAAAGAAAAAAGAATAGATTTCCCAGGAAACCCAGCACACTTTTGAACTACCTTTGTTCACTGATGGATGGTGTTACCCCAGAGAATTACAGACTTCTCTTCATATTGGCCCACAATCTGATCACAGGTATATATCTGAAAGGGATCTGAGAGGTCATCTCCTTCAACTTCCTCACTTTATAAATCAGAAAACTTAAGACCTAAAAGAACATATCCACAATGTAAAAAAAAAAAGTATGTGTGTGTGTGTATATATATATATATATATATATATATATATACTGATCTTAAATTATTCTTGGATGATTCAGATCATACTTTAGGATTTTCCTCTGCTTCCTGATTATCAGCAATCCATCATGAAAAAGAGTCAAGTGATTTGCTTCAGATCACATACACAAGCCTAAGATTCTATCCCAGGTCCAGAGACACCAAAAGCATTTGTGCCCTCATTGCTCCCTACATAAAATAAGTTTCAGGAAAAGAGGAGGGATTAATCATAAAATTCATTACCAACTAAAATGCATGGGATGTATCATCCCACCTGTACGGCCAATTGGCAGGTTTATCTCTGTACTGAATGAATTAGTCGGCCTCTGAAATCTTTGCCAACTCTGAGATTCTCTGTTTCTACTCTGATTTATCCATGACATTGCTCCTTTTCAACTGTGTGGATCCTGGGGAATTAACTTACTAAGCTCTCCATGTTCTAGGGGTTATACAAAAAGGACTACAGAGGACGAGGGCTCAGAGAAGTCTTGCTTGTCTCGAATATCAGTGCCTCTGCAGAGACCCTAATATTCGTTCGGAGATTTTCTTGGGATTTCTGCCAAAATGGATAGGGAGGATTGAGACCTGAGGCGATAAAGCAACTGAAACCCAATATGGGTTGTAAGAGAGGAAGGAGGCAGGTGCAAGCGCTCAGGTGTTTGCATGTTGAAAGCAATACAAAACACAATCCGGTTGTCCCGGCTGTGTGCCACATTTCTTGAGAGGACCCTTCTTTATCATTTGGAGGCTATTTAAAATGGTAGGTGATGAGTGTAGTGGAGGCCGGAGTGCTGAATCAGCCGCTACCTTCCTCCCTGATTGCTTTATAGCACCGGCTCAGTTTATCTCCAGCAGGAAATATGACTGCACAGATAGGATGCACTATTTACTGCATCAGTCTCTCCACTGCATTTAATCAAGAGAGGTTTCCAGGATGTAAGGCCAGCATCTTCAAGCCTTTCTAGAGAAAACATGGCTTTTGATAAATCATTTTTCCCCCCTTTTTCCATAGAGGCTTTTTTTTTCTTTTCCTCTTTGGATATTCAGAGAGAAGGCCTCCTTTATGTAGGGCCATTCATATAAGAGCTGTCTCTGTGCCTTTTAGCTAAAGCATCTACTATTGGATCGAGAATGGCATGGGAGGCAGGGCCTGGGGTGGGCAGAGGAGAAGTAGAAAAAGGAACTTGAATGAGTCAGCATGGAATAGTGAACAGAAGGCCAATGTGAGAATCAGAAAGACCTGGATTCAAGTCCTGTCTTTGAGGTTATGCACTTATATCCCTTATATTCCAGAATGTAAGCCTCTTGAGGGTCAACACTAATTGTTTTCTGACTTTCTATCCCTTCACCTTACACCTGGCACATAATGGATATTTGACACATATTAGCTACGTGGCCATAAGTAATATTACTATTAAAATTCTCTGGAGACTATATCTTAATTTTAGAATTATTACTTGTTATTAGCAAAAAGCAGGCTAGAAAAAGAGAGAGAGAAACAAGAGCTGCTTGGCTGGCTAGCTGGGAGGAAGGACCTGGGACTCTGACCAGCCAGAGCTTCTAGCCTGTTGCTGCATAAGGAGATGAGCAAACCAAAAGCCAGAAGCTAAGCCACCTAGATTCATGGTTTGGGGGGGAGGGGAAAGGTCAACTTCTTGCTCCACTTTGGTGATGTTCATTTCCTGAGTTTCTTTAACTGATGGACTCAGACAAGCAGGACAAGAAGTAGGTCTCTCAGATGCCAAGAGTTTCTCTTCCCCACTTCTTGTGACCCAATACCAAAATCGACTCCCTTACTTAAGAGAATTTGTGTTTACTGATAAAAACAAAGAACTTATCTCCAGCCTGCCCATCCTTACCAAAGACACTAATCTAGCCAAAAGGAAGGAGGACTCCACCCTGGCCTCACTCTGGTGGGAGAAGCTAGTTTATAATTTCAATCTAAAACTCAATTGAACTATAAAATCAAAGGGGTACAAATTAATATTAACTTCCCATAGTAAGCAACCAGCATTTTCAGTGTCCAAGGAAACTCTCCAAGTTCCTAATTAACAGAGAAGTTATTCATCTACATCAGTCAGTCAGTCAACCAAAAAATGTTTAAGTTCTTACTATGTTCTAGGAACTGTGCTATATGATGGAGAGCTATATTAAAAAAAAAAAAAAGCCAAAGATAGTCTCAGCTCTAAAGGAGCTCTAGGTTCAATGAGCAAGCACCTACATATAAATAAGCTATAAACGGGGTAAGTTGGAAATAATCAACAGAAGAGAGTCACTGGAATCAATGAAGACAGCTCTAACCCTTGAATTCTTCACATTAATGAAATGATAATTTCTGACCAATCTCTCCTAACAATTATTTTGAGATCATCTCACCTCCTCCACCAAATATAGCTCAGGAAACAAAACCAAGAAACAAGGATTTTATTTTTTCTCCTTTTTGGAGATACTCAACAGTATCTTTTTTATTTTAATCTATAAATTCTAGAGGGCTATTGAAATGTATGAAGTCCATAGTAGCAATAGCAATAAGTAGTAGTAGTAGTAGTAGTAGTAGTAGTAGTAGTAGTAGTAGTAGTAGTAGTAGTAGTAGTAGTAGTAGTAGTAGTAGTAGTAGTAGTAGTAGTAGTAGTAGTAGTAGTAGTAGTAGTAGTGGTGGTGGTGGTGGTGGTGGTGGTGGTGGTGGTGGTGGTGGTGGTAGTGATAGTGGTAGTGGTAGTGGTAGTAGTAGTCATTGTATTCATTAAAAGAAGAAGGAACAAAGTATATTATTTAAAGCTCATATGTCATAGCATAATTGGAAACAAATATTATTTCATTTGATTCTCTCAATAACCCTAGGAGGCAGGTGTTATTAATATCCCCATTTTACAGGTGAGGAAAGTAAAGGAAACAGACCAAGATTCACACAACTAGTAAAAGTCTGAGACTGGATTTAAAGCCAGTAGTAGTAAAGTAGTAGTAGTAGTAGTAGTAGTAGTCTTCTTCCTTTAAGGGGGTTTAGAGTAGGCATAAGAAGAGGAAATAGTTCGAGGCAAAAGACCAAGAGAGATAAAACTACTTTGTGACAGAATGGGATCTTGATAGGGTCCTGAGTCAGACACTCTTTTGGGGCCTGGACAAGACTCTGAATCTCTGTAAGCCACATTTTACCCATTTGTAAAATGGAGATGATAATATCTGTAACAATCACTTGCAGAATTCCATAGTGTTTGAGCTGAAAAGGACCTTAGTGTTTATTCTAATCCACCTCTCTCCCTTTACAAAAGAAGAATCCTAGAGCTAAGGACCTTAAGTGATTTGCCTAAGGCCACAAAGGTAGTAAGCAGTAGAGAAAGCAATGCCTTGTCCTGTGATAATAAATAAAGAAATGCAGTATGTTTTGAAATTCTTAAAGTAGGACATTTTGCCAGGTTTATCATTATTTCCTAAAATAGCAGTCTAATTGTCACTGATAAAAGAAGCATATCCCTTAGCTTCTAATCATACATAAGAAGCTACCAATTTACAGTCAAGTGTCATTTTATTCCCAACCTGCCTGGATCCTTATTTCTCTCTTCATGGGTCTTCTCCATTTTTCCTGTAGATTCTTTTTTCTAACTAATTTCATTCTAATCCAATAGCCAATACATGAAGAGAACAATGTTCCCTATGACTTTGGCTCATCATTCTTAGATTTGGATTTGGCTTCTAAAGCGTTCATCGGGAGATAGGGGTTCCTATTCCTAAGTTTACTCCAAAGAACCCATAATTCTGGACAAGGGCAAGTTACCCACCCCCTGTGCCTTTTCTCCATCTCCCTATTTCTTCATTAAAAGAGTAAGAGACAAACTATATTATTTAAAGATCATATGCCATAGCATAATTGGAAACAAATATTATTTCATTTGATTCTCTCAATAACCCTAGGAGGTTGGTGTTATTAATATACCCATTTTACAGGTGAGGAAAGTAAAGGAAACAGACCAAGATTCACACAACTAGTAAGTGTCTGGGGCTGGATTTAAAGCCAGAACTTCTTGATTCTAGATCTGACACTTCATCCACTGGGGTACCCATCTGCTTCAAACTTTGGGCAGAGAGACACACTGAGATAGAGAGACAGATGAAGTGTAGGGAAGAAAGAGAATTGCCTTAATTGGTAACAGGACTTTTTGATAAGATGGACTTTCACCTTAAATGATTCAAGTTCTCACCCTGAAAAAAAAAAGTTTTGTAACTATATTTTTGCATAATTGGCTTCTTTTATAATCCTAAGCGTTTTATTTTATATCTCTGAAAACTTTATTCTGGGAAGGGATCCACAGGCTTCACCAGAATATCCCAGTGATCTATGAAATAAAAAAGGAGAACCTCTAAAGGCCCTACATATTTTTTAATCATCTTGGGTACTAAGTGGTTATTTAATGGTTATTCAGTCAATGATTTCTGCTTTGTTTCCCCCTTTATAGCAATCAAATTTTCTTCCTCACTATTAAGAATGCTTTATGTTCCACTGGGCCCCAACCTCAGAATATTGACAGGGAGGACCTCAGCAGATATTTACCCAAGTGTTCTGTATGGAGGACATGAGTCAAGGTTATGAGGAAATCCATCAAGATAGCCTCAAGAAATGATGTGCCTTGATTCTTTGAGATAGGATTCATATAGAACTCTTTTTCATATCGCTGGGCACTGAATTCTTATCTTTTAGATGCATTTTGAAGCAATGGTACAGAGTAGAAAAGCAAGAAGTTGAGACACAGCAATTAAAGCTGGCTGATGTGGAGGGATGAAGAGATTCCCATTCCGTTTCCATTAGGGGAAGATATGAATGCAGTTGGACAGCTGCCAGAGCAACTGTGATAAAATTACAGATGCCAAGGATGTGACATACTGGACTTATTAAATGGGATTTATTATATGCGTCTCTGAACAGATAAAAATAGGAAGAGCAGTCTGCTAACTCTTAGGCAGTAGGAAACTGGGGATGATCTTTTCATTAGCTGACTGCCGAAGACTGCCAGCTTCCTATATCACTTTTTTTTTTCATCTGAAATTTTTGTAAAAAGGATTTTGGAGGGGGTTTTAAATGGCAGCTGACAGCCCCAGGTGCACCTTATATGTTGATTCCCCACAAAGTGGACTATTTATGTTCATTTAGAATCAACTTTTCCACCCAAATGCAGAATCGTATTTTGGCTGTTTGTTCCAAGAAGATAATGGCAGATTGCTTCCCAAACAACCCAATTCAGCCAAATACAAACATCAAACAGGACAGGAGAAGGAATTAATTGCCCCAGAGAGGTGATTTCAAGTTTTAGTTTTCATAGACTGTCTTTTCCAGCTGGAAGGGATTTTCTATATGATGAATTTCTTGGTCCTCATTCTGTTCCCTCCTTCTAAACAACAACAACAACAACAACAACAACAACAACAACAACAACAACAACAACAACAACAACAACAACAACAAAACCACTCCCTTGTATCTATTTTGTATAAGCACATAAATATATAGCAGTTATTGCTTCCAAAATAAAATGTTTATTCCTTAAGGGTCAGAGATGTTTCATTTTGATGTCTGAAGTCTTGAATCTTTGCACAGTGCTTGGCACACAGTAGGTTCTTAGTGTTTTGTTTTGTTTTGTTTTCCTTACCTTCACTCTTAGAGTCAGTATTAAGAATTCGTTCCAAGACAGAAGAGTGGTAAGGGTTAGGCAATGAGGGTTAAGTGACTTACCCAGGGTCACACTGCTAGGATATATCTGAGGCCAGATATAAATCCAGGATTTCCTATCTCTAAGTCTGGCTTTCTAGCCACTGTGCCACCTAGCTTTTATTATATTATTATGTTATTTTATATTTTATACTTTATTTTATATTATATTATTATTATATTGCTTCAGATAGTTCAGAAGGCATGGATATTGTTGTTCTGTGCTGGCTACCAGGGGAGAGAAAATGAAGAGCATGCATTCTAACAATAACATCAACAACAGTAATAGTAGTTGGCATTTATGTAGTAATTGAAAGTTTACAAAGTGCTTTTCATGTATTGTTTCATTTCAGCTGCATGAATTATCTTTCTAATTTTGTAGATGAGGAGATAGAAACTTATAGAGGTGAAATGATGGAAAGAGCTGTAGACCCAATGCCTCTGACCTTGCCTTTCATTACAAATAGTACCTTGAATAAGTCCATTGAACCTGCCTTGGCACCAGTTTTCTCTACTTTAAAATGAAAAGAATATGAGATATAACTTTGGAGGTCCTCTAAATCTATGGATAGCCTCATGCAGGCAGATTAACTCAATCCAAAGAAATTCCAAGACATCAAGAACAAAACCAACTGGGGGAACCAAAGTAAGTCTTGTCTAGGAGATACCTTTTGAGTCAGGCTTTGACATGCAATAACCTCCAGTGATGTGGATGGAGCTACCAGCCCATTCCAACCTCTGTTGGACAATTGGTTGGTGGTAGTAAATTCCTTCTGATACTGAGCAGAAATCTTTTTTTTTAATTTTTTCTTGTAACTTGCACTTTCACTCCAAATATTGAACAAGTCTAATCCCTCTTCCACATGACAGTCTTTCAAATATATAAAGCCAGCTAGCAGATGAACCCCCTACCCAAAGCCTACGGTTCTAAAGCCTAAAAATCCCCAGCTCCTTAAACTATTCCTTATATGACAGTTTCCAAGTGTAATGGCCACAATGGAGAACAGTGAGCTGTGATCCCTGACTCCTGGGCAAACATATCCCTGGAGGTTGCTCAGCTTCAATATGACTGCTAAACAAACCCTCAGAATGTGCAATGTGATTGCAGAAGTATAGAAAAATAAAACAGAAAGAAGTACAAAGGTACTTACAACTTATGTATCCTTGGGAAAGTTCCTTAACTTCCCTGGTTCTAAGTTTCTTCATTTGTAAAATGAGGCCCTTGGACTAAATGTAATCTTAAGCACAATGTCTGGAACATAATAACATTCAATATATGTTTTCTTTCCCTTCCTTCCTTCCCTCTTTTCTTCCTTCCTTCCTTCCTTCCTTCCTTCCTTCCTTCCTTCCTTCCTTCTTTCTCCCCTTCCTTCCCTCTTTTCTCCCTTCCTTCTTTTTTCCGTCCCTTCCTCCTTTCTATCCTTCTTTCTTTTATTCCTCTTTTCTCTTTCTTGTTTCTTCCTTTCTTCCATTTTCTTTCTTCTTTCCTTCCCTCCCCCTTTCTTTTCTTCTTTCCTTCCTTCTTTCTTACATCCCTCTCTCTTCCTTCTTTCTTTCTTTACCTTACTTTTTTCTTTAAGGTTTCTTCCAAATCGAGACCTACTCTCTTATGAACTGTTATTCCTATAATTTTTGTGGTTTTCAAAATGTGTAATATACAAAGTTAGTTTAATTTTCATCTCTTTAATCAATAGTTATTTGTAGCACTTTACATGATTATAGATAGCTTTGTATTATATTTTAAGGTTTACAAAGTAACTTGTAACTGTTATGTCATTCCCTCCTCACAGCCCTGAGAGGTAGGTGCTATTATTACAATGAAGAATCTGAGGCAAACAGAGGTTAAGTGACTTGACCAAGGTCACATAGCTAGCAAGTATCTGAGGCTGAATTTGAACTCAGGTTTTCCTGACTCCAAGATCAGTATTCCATATGTGAAAACACTTATAGTATCATATTTGATCCTCACAGTAACTCTGTGAGTTGAACATGATTGATGATTCCCTTTGTATATATAAGGAAAATGAGGACCCAAGATGTTATATCACTTCACAAGACCTCGGGTCAAATGATTATTAAACCTCCGGGGTTCCAGAATCATTCCTCAGAAAGGGTAATGTTGTAAATAAACTGTTTCCACAATGATCTCAGCTGTCAGTCAGGCAAAGAATAAGGATCACAGTGCTAGTAGTCATTGTGTAACCTAGGAAAAGGCACTAATGCCTCTGGTTCAGTTTCTTCAACAACTGAAAGAGTTGAATGATGCCTAGAGGCATCCGGTGAAATAGTGGATAGAGTGCTGGGCCTGGAATTAGGAAGACCTGAATTCAAATCCAACCCCAGACATTTGTCTTTGTCTGCCTGGGTTTCCTGAACTGAAAAGTCAGGATAAGAATAGAATCTACCTCACAGGTTTGTGTAGATTAAATGGGATAATAGTTATAAAGTACTTAAAAAAATGCTTGTTCCTTCTCATGCTCCCCCTTTCTTATTCTTCAAAATTTTGTGACACAAACAAGATCTGACTGTGAGTTCAAATTTCAGCTCAAGCCTCTCAATGCCTACAGGAGCCTTTCCTTAGTCTTCCCAACCCTCATCATTACCAAGTATGTGTTTTGTATATGTTGATAAAGAACCATATAAGCATGTTGTCTTGACTAATTGAATGTGAGCTCATAGATGGCAGTCATTCTTTAGCTTTTAGATTTTTAGATTTTAATCCTAAGAACGTAGTACATAGTAGGTGCTTAATAAATGCATTTTGGGGGGCAGCTGGGTGGCTCAGTGGATTGAGAGCCAGGTCCAGAGATGGAAGGTCCTGGGTTCAAATATGACCTCAGACACTTCCTAGCTATGTGACCCTGGGCAAGTCACTAAACCCCCATTGCCTAGCCCTTACCTCTCTTCAGCCTTGGAACCAATAGGCAGAATTGATTCCAAGATGAAAGGTAAGGATTTTTAAAAAATAAAAATAAAAAAATGCATTTTGATTGATACAGAATGCCCTGCAATTGCAAGAGAGATCTTATCTAATTTATAATTTCACCAAGCATCAATCTTCCACACTCCCAAAATCCGAGAATTTAGAGTTGAAAAGCACTGACCATCTAGTAAAACTCCTTTGAGTATAGTGAAGGAAAGGGGACTCAGAAAGAAGAAGTAACTTACCCAAGGTCACACAGGAAGAAGTAGCCAAAGAGGACTGAAGTCTAGATGCTCAAGTCTGACCAACATTGTCCCTGGGAGTTCATAGGACAATTTCCATAAAGTAAGCATCCTTCCCCCTCACCCCATTCACCTATATAACTTAGATACTAATCTGAAAAGAATCATACCCTGAAGTGTGTGTGTGTGTGTGTGTGTGTGTGTGTGTGTGTGTGTGTGTGTGTGTGTGTCTATGGCTTCCATATTGGGATATCTGGACCATTGAGCAGGCAACAACTCCAAAACCACAATCATCTCTGAGAATCACACCAAACTCTATCATTGTGGTTCCATTTTTTTTCCAATCCTTGGCATAACATGTCTCAAAGGAGGCAGAATGCTGACTGATTTTTCCTTTAAATACCAGCTGCTTTGTCCTCCTCCTAAAATTCACAGCAGTCAAAATTTCACAGTCTCACTAAAGCAGAAAATAAGAGTTCATCTTGAAGCTATTCCAAATGGCTCTTAGGCCCAAAGAGTCTAAACCTCCCAAAGATGTGTTGTAGGAGAGGCATTCTGTGACCTGTAAGAGGGTTCCAAATCTCCCAGCTCCCACTACTGACTGCCTCTGTGACCTGTGGCAACACATTGGATTTGCAGCTACTTCTTTCGTTGTGCTGATCTGCATCTGGGGATAGTTTTGCTGACTTAAAACAAACAAATATAACAACAACAAAAAAAATCAAACTCAAAAATCTGTTCTGCTCTGTGTATTAATCTTGGTGCCAACAGAAAAAAAGGGAAATGTGAAAAGGGACAGTGCTAATACCATGGAATCAAATATTAGAGCATGAGGATGTGGCAACAAAATAAATTGAGTCTTGTCAGTGACTCCAAATAACAAATATACTCTTCATCTTGCATTTACCATCAAGTGATTTTTATAAAGGCATCACAGATTTGTTTCAATGACTTCATTGGCAAGAGGAGCTTAAAATTATATAAAAAGGGGTGGATTTGGAGTCAAAGGGCTTGAATTCCAGTTCTGAAGATTATTTTGAAGCTTCTGTGTGCCTCAGTTTCTTTCTCTGTAATATGAGGGACTTAACTACAGTGCAATTTTCACATAAAGTAAGATCTAAATAATTGGAAAAAACATTACTGATGAGTAGATCAAGCCAATATAATAAAAATGACAATTATCTCTAAATTAATTTACTTATTCAGTGCCATACCAATCAAACTACTCAAAAATTATCTCATAGAGCTAAAAAAAATAATAACAGAATTCATCTGGAAGAACAAAAGACTTAGAATATTGAGGGAATTCATGAAAAAATATATATAAAGGAGGATAGCTTAGTTGTACTAGGTTTCAAACTATATAATAAAGTGACAATCTTCAAAGCAAACTGGTACTGGTTAAAAAATAGAGTAGAAGGCCAATAGAATAGACTGGGCACTCAACACACAATAATAAATGGACATAGAAATCTAGTGTTTGACAAACCCAAAGATTCAGGCTTTTGGAAGAAGAAATCACTATTTGACAAAATCTGTTAAGAAAACTGGAAAATGGTATGGCAGAAATCGGGCAAAGACTAACACTTTATGCCATTTACCAAGATAAATTCAAAACAGGTACATTATTTGGAAATTAAGGTTGCTACCACAAACAAATTAGGAGAGCACAGCACAATTTACCTGACAGACCTATGGATAAGGGAAGGATTTAGGCCAAAATAAGACAGAGAACATTATGAGATATAAAACAGATAACTTTGACTCCATGAAGTTAAAAAATTGCAGCACAAACAAAAGCAATGAAATCATGATTAAAAGGTAAACAACAAACTGGGGAAGATATCTTTATAGAAAATCTCTCTGACAAAGGCTTCATGTCTCAGATATATGGGGAATTGAGTCAAATTTATAAGAATAAAAAGCATTTCCCAATTGACAAATGGTCAAAGGATATGAATTTGCAGTTCTTAGATAAAGAATTTAAACTATCTTCAATCATATGAAAAAATGTTTCAAATCACTATTGATTAGAAAAATGCAAATTCAAATGACTCTTAGGTACCACTTCACACTCATCAGACTATCTAACATGACAAAAAGGAAAATGAGAAACACTGGAGGGGAATGTGGAAAAACTGGGACACTAATACACTGCTGTTGGAGCTGTGAGCTGATATAACCATTCTGGAGAGCTGACTGGAACCATGCCCAAAGGGCCATCAAACTGTGCATACCCCTTGACCCAGCAATACCACTACTAGATCTGTATATCTCAAAGAGATGAAAGATAAGGCAAAAGGACCTATCACTACAAAAATATTACAGCAGCTCTTTTAGAGATGGTAAAGAACTAGAAACTGAAGAAACGTCCATCAACTGGAGAATGGCCTTACAAGTTCTGGTATATGCTTGTAATGGAATGATATTGTGCCCTAAGAAGTAACAACTAAAATGATTACAAAAAATCCTGACAGATTTGTATGAAGTGATGCAAAGTGAAATGATGAGAACAAGGAGAACTTTGTACATAGTAACAATAATGCACAATGATCTACTGTGAATAACTTAACAGATCAATAAGGGAAGGATCCAGGACAACCCCAAGAGATTCATGAGAAAAAAAAAAGGAAGTCCACTGCTATAGAAGGAATAGATAGAAGCTAAATGCAAATTGAAACATACAATTCTTGACTATTTCATCCATGAATTTTTTTCTCCATGTAAGCAATGTATTTTCTTTCACAACATGACAAACATGGAAATATGTATAGTCTATGTTCAATCTATATGATATTACTTGCCTTCTTGGCTGGGGGGGGATTAAGGGTGGGAGGGAGAAAGATAAAGAGAGAATGGATTGCAAAATATCAGAAAATGGGGGGCAGTTGGGTAGCTCAGTGGAGTGAGAGTCAGGCCTAGAGACAGGAGGTCCTAGGTTCAAACCTGGTCTCAGCCACTTCCCAGCTGTGTGACCCTGGGCAAGTCACTTGACCCCCATTGCCCACCCTTACCAATCTTCCACCTATGAGACAATACACCGAAGTACAAGGGTTTAAAAAAGTATCAGAAAATGAATGCTGAAATATTGCATTGACATAATTTGGAAAAAAAATAGACTAGATAACCTCTGAGGTCTCTTGTAACTTTCAGTCTATAGGTAAAATCATGATACTTCATAGTCAGGTTATCTTGTGAGATGGAAATGAAAGCCACCAGCAAATTAGTTGGATCTGCTGAGGCAGATCAAAGGGGAAAAAAATAGGAAAAATAGAAGCAGATATTTACAATAGAAGAAATAGTATTTGTAAATTCAGAAAATCTCAGTTTAAATTCCACCTTCGTCACTAACTGCTATTAAATTACAGGGAAGCTAAATGATGAAGTGGATAGAGTGCTAGCTCTCAAGATTCAGGGGAACTTGAATTCAAATCTGGCCTCAGACTCTTCCAAACTGTGTGACCCTGAGCAAGTCACATAACTCTATTTGCCTCAGTTTCCTCATCTGTAAAAATGAGTGAAAGAAGGAAATGGCCAACCACTCCAGTATCTCTGCCAAGAAAACCCCAAATGGGGTCATGAAGAGTTGGCTGTGTCTGAAATAACTGATGAACAACAACAAATATCTTTTCCATTTCTAAATAAATGATCACAAGAAATCCATTTTGCTTCAAATACAAAGGATCGATGCATTTAGTTATTCCAGTTTAAAAAAATTGGCATAAATTATAATAATCAGAAACACACTAAAAATAGGCTGCTCCATGATTGTAATCAAGGATTTAAGGGCATTTCTCCTTTATAGTTGAAAGTAATATTTTACTTGGTTTTAACCTTTTACCAGGTTCAAACCTTGCCTTTTTACAAGCTATTTTATTTTACTCTCCTGCCTGGAGATAGAATTCCCATCTCTTGTTCAGCTTTCTTTCTTAAGTCATTGGGCAGTTCCCCAAGGCTACAGTAAGTTGGCACCTATCACTTTCTTCTGTATGTTAATCACTTAGTACTTTTATTATGGCATATGGAATGGCCTTGGCGCAGGCTGACCCAGCAACCACACACGTCTGTGAGTGTAAATCATCCAATAGCAGTCGCATTTGTCTAGAATCATGCCAACTCCAGATGGGAAGAGATATGCTATATATGCATGAAATTTTTGTCTTCAGGATCTCTCACTGACCTTTCTCCAATATAGCCAACACTTTTTCATTGCTCTCTTTTATTTTCTTTATATTCTTCATCTGAGGCAGCTGGTGGTGCAATGGACAGAGAAGTGGGTCTAGAGTCGGGAAGACCTATATTCAAATCTGGCCTCAGACACTTACTGGCTGCTCAATTCTGGGCAAGTCAATAGACCTCTATTTGCCTTCGTTTCATAAGAATAATAATAACATCTATCTTCCAGGGATTTTCTGAAGATCAGAAGAAATAATATTTGTTAAAAAATATTCACCATAATGTTGGCACATAATACGAACTTAATAAATGCTTGTTCTTTCCCCCTCCTTTTTCCCTTCTCTATCTGCTTTGACCATTCCCTCCCAATATTTCTGAACTCTCTGGCTTTCTCTTAAAATGGTTTTCCAGAGGTAACATATAAAGATTTCCTGAATTGTCTCCAGTTCCTTCATCCCATTCTCTCTGCTTTAAAAGAAATCTGTGAATACACCTCTGCTCTCCTTTAGGAGATTAGCTTTGGCAGAAATTTTTGGTGGAGTTGACAGATAATTGCTTTTTGTTATGCAGAACAAATGTCTGAAATCTGTGATAATTTATGGAAAGAAATGGGGTGCATTGAGTTCTAAAATTGCTCACCTCGAACTTTTGATATGACTTTTCCCATTATCAAATGCCCTAGTAGCTCTCTATAAGGGTGGACTGTAAATTCTCTATCAAGGTTCCACTAAGAACAGAGGCTCCTTATTCATTCAGTAGTGCTGGGTATTCCCACAGCTAAATTCTTCCCAATTTCCCTTTGATTCAACTGATACAGGAAGCAATTGAGTACAGAACCATAAGAAGGGTGAGATTGTCAGAGCTTTGCCCTGTCCTGGGTTGTGGTATTTACAAGGTACCAAATTTAGAGAGTATGGATGGCATATTCCTTACATATTCCTTAAGTATCAAAGAAATAGCAAAGTTTAGCATATTGCAGGTAGGAATATTTTATTAAAATGGGTAACACAGGGAGGGCTAGAGAAAGCTCTCCCATACCTGACCCTGCACTGCTGTCCTAGGGTCCTTATCTTTTCCCAACAGGATGATGTCTTCTCCTTTTTCCATAAGCTCAACCAGGGATTCCCTTTTATGGACATATAGAGGATAATTTTTTGTCACAGAGCAGAAAAATCTCTCTATATAACATTGCTGAAGAAAATATACAGAAGCAATAAGGGGATAGAGTAGGGAATGGAGATGAGTTTAAGGTGAGCATCCTAAACCAGCAGACCATGAACCCAGTAATTATTATTATTACTATTAATTATTCATATGCTAATTATTAGCATAGTAGCTGAGCAACCTGCATGGCTATTTCCCAAAATGAATTGAGCAATCTAGCTATAATGTCACCAGAAGAAGTAAGCCGATCTAAGCCAATTCCCATTGAGATGCATGGCCACGAGACATCCTAATGGAGTAGAAAAGCATTTACTCAATTGCCAAGGCCCAATAGAAAACTTCCTGTGGCCTTCACAAATGGAGAAAAGTATCTTTAGTAATAGGAGTAAGGAGGTATTTTGGCTATATGCATTCTCTACATAACTAATTACCATTGTATTTTAAATTTGATCTCACTTTCCTGATAGAACTTTGATGCTGATGGAGATGGAAAAGAAATGTTTTATGCCAATTCTTGACAAACCTCTCAGTAAATCCTTTTGCTAAAAGCTAATTTATATCAACTGGTTGGTTATTTATAAGGACTATACCCGTGGGGGCTTGCCTTATTATAGTAGTTATAAATCCAGCCACTCAGAGTTGCTCTTATAATGCAGGAGTTAAAGAAGGAGGGATATGTGTCCTCTTTCTGGGAACGAGACTAGCAGGGGAAACAAGATTTGGGGAAGTGGATTCTATGATTAACTATTTTGAATTTCCTACTTGTATCAATTAATATATACCTAAAACAGTTCTTTAGGGATTATCCTAATAGAAGATCATATGAAACTGGCTTTTAATTCAAAAATTCATTTGTAAAATATCAGCTTGCACTAGAAACTCTTGATTAAAAATGAAACAACATCTTTCCAAAAACAGTCCATTTTAAACCAACAATTAGTTGACTTATTTGACACTTTCAGTTAAATCACTATTTAAACAACATTTAGTTAAACTGACATTTTAGCAACTTTCCTTCACTCCCTTATTGTTAAACAAACAGCTAACTGAGTTTCCTAACCCCAAGCAAAAGACAGTTGTCATTTGCCCATTCTGCCCTGGGGAAGTCTTCACATGCTTGCAGCAGACATGTCCCTAACTCACTACCCGCCTACTGAGACAATTTTACTGGACTGTGGCTAAAGCACACGCTACAGCTGATTACAGCAATGGGGGGATGTTGGGTAAAAGGTGAACAACAAGTGTTAATATATTGTTATGGATTGATTTGCTGACCGAAGGATGCTTATAAATAAAACAACATGACATACAGTATTGAAGCTATATTTTTGTTATCTAAATTTTCCAAATCATTGTTACTTGTTAGAGTGTATAGCTAATGGATAGATGGAAGTTGGGGTCAGATCTGTGCTTCCCTCTCTAGACTACTATAAATTATTTTTTAACTATAACATATTTATCATCTTTTTATTCATATCTCAGTCATACCAAGGTTGTTGTTTAGCCATTTCATATTCTTTGTGATTCTATTTGGGGTTTTCTTGGCAAAGATACTGGAGGAATATGCCAGTTTTTTCTCCAGCTCATTTTTTTAGACGAGGAAACTGAAGGGAAGTGACTTGCCCATGGTCATATGACTAGCAATTGTCTGAGACTGGTTTTGAATTCAGGTCTTCCAGACTTTAGGACTGGTGCTTTAGCCACTGTGCCATCTAGCTACTCAAGCTAGGGAAGGAAAAGGAAAGAACAAATCAGAAAGATCATAGTAGGGAAGGCGTTATGGTTAAGTGTCCAACAACGTGGAAGGATTTTGGAGAAGAAAAAAAAATTTTGCTCAAATTCTCCCTCGCCATTCTTTATCTCAACCCTGCTTATTGTTATTTGATATTTTCTAATTAGAGAGCCAACACTTTGTTTAAGGTGGTGTTTCCTAATAAATGCAAATAACCCTGGGTGATGGAGCAGTTTAAACTTCATCAATCAGTCAGACAATCAGCATTGATTAAGCATGGATGATATGCTAGGTGCTGTGCTAAGTGCCAGAGATACAAAAAGATGCAAAGGTCAGTCAGTCCCTCCTCTCAAGGAGCTCACCACAATCTAATGAGAATCATTATTATTCGTGTACACTTTAGTGTGAATGGATGTCAGCATTTTTCCTTAAGCATAACTTTTTATAATGGGAAGGAAAGGATAGGGGTACAACTATGAAGAGACTGAAGACTTCAGAGAACTAAAGAAATAAGGAAGATAATAGGTAGCACAAGAAACAGTGGGAGAGCTTAGGAAGGCATCAGATCAGTGTGACTGACTTTGACCAATCTGTACAGCCACTGGTACCTCCACCAACATAACTAACACATATAGTACCTTGGGGTTTAGGAGAGAAAAGGTAAAGTCATTATTTCATTGACTCCTCCTCATAATAGTCTTGTGAAATGGGCTTTACAGACATTTTTATCTCCGTTTTATAGATGAAGAAACTGATGATGAGAGAGGTCTCTTGGATCATCCTTCCAACCACCAAAACCCAAGACATAAGTCACTGGGGACTCCCATAGGATGCTGGTACCTAAAAGGTGAAGTCCACTGATCCAACCATTCTGGATGGCAATTTGGAACTATGTCTAAAGAGTGCTAAAAGACTGTCCTACCCTATGATCCAGCCATACCATTGCTGTGTTTGTAACCCAGAGAGATAATAGGGGAAAAGAAGTACAAAAATATTTATAGCATCACTTCTTTTGGTGACAAAAAAACTGGAAAAGGAGGGTATGCCCTTCAATTGGGGAAGGGCTGAACAAATTGTGGTATAAGCTGGTGATGGAATACTATTGCGCTCAAAGGAATAATAAACTTGAGGAATTCCATGTGAACTGGAATGACCTCCAGGAATTGATGCAGAGTGAAAGGAGCAGAGCCAGAAGAACATTGTACACAGAGACTGATACACTGTGGTAAAATAGAATGTAATGGACTTCTGTTCTAGCAGCAATGCAATGATCCAGAACATTTCTGAAGGCTTATGAGAATGAACGCTACCCACATTCAGAGGAAGAACTACAGGAGTGGAAACACAGAAGAAAAACAACTGCCTGAACCCATGGGTTGGGGCGGACATGATTGGGGATGTAGACTCGAAATGAGCACTCCAATGCAACTATCAATAATACGGAAATAGGTATTGATTGATGACACATGTTAAAACCAGTGGAAATGCATGCCGGCTATTGGGGGGGGGGTTGAAGTAGAAAGTAACAACATGAATCATGTAACCATGGAATATTTTTCTAAAAAAGAAAAAAAGAAAAGGTGAAGTCCAATGGAACCAACATAGGACCCGCTTGGAAATTCACCAGTCAATCAATCAACCTCCATTTTGCCAACTCAGAACCAAGATAAGGTACTTTGCACGTGAACTTCTGTGGATCTCTTCCACCTTGATCCTGTACCTCCATCAGATCCCAATAGAATCTTCCCTTTCTAAGGATATTCCCTAAGGATCCCAAAGCTTAGACATCAACCCTGCAGTTGCTTCGTATAGACCACTGGGCTTTCCAATCAACTCTGAACCTTAACTCTTCCATAGTTATTTTCTTCCCTGATTAGAATGTGAAGTCTTCAAGAGTAGGAACTGTCTGTCTTAGAATTGCATTCCCAAGGCTTGCCACAGTGCTTGACCCATAGTAAGCATTTAATAATTATTCTTGCATTCCATTAAGTGACTTGCCTAATGGAGAGGTAATGGTTAAAGATCAGAGGTGGTACTCAAACCTACATCTCTCCTGCCATGCAATCTAATACATTTCTCTTCACTCCATACTTATCTGTAAATTGAATGACAGAATAGATGCAGATTTCCCTGTGATCCTTAAATCTCTACATAAGCATGGGATTCTATTAGCACTACCACTAAAGGATATATTATACAGTTAATATATATAATATATTTTATGCATAATATTTAGTATATTAAATATATATATTTAAATTTCTAGAATCATTAACAATCTCAATGCCTGTGCCTACATAGGTTAGTTAGCAAATCCTTTCTTATCCTTACACCCATGGAGTTAAAGGGTCTTTCTCTATTTTATTCCAAGAAGCCTTCCCTTCGCCTTCTTTTCAAGAACCAGACAGACATGTGAACTCTTCTTCTGTCTCACTAGGTCATTCAAAATCATTTTCTTGCCTTAAAAGTTTGCCTCTTTCCTCACCCTTGTATTCTGCTGTTCTCCCTCTTTCTCTTTTCCACTTAACTCCCCTGTTTTATTGTGTGAGTTTGTTCCCTCCTTAATAAATTTCCTTTTTACTAGCAGAAGCACTAGCAGCTTTGACATTTTTAGTGAGGGTGCTGAGCTCTCCCCCCCACACTGGTTTTTGTTTATCGCCAGCCTTCTCACACTTGTGGACAGCCTCAGACCTTACTCAATGAAGGATTGATGCTTACACAGCATGTCCTATACCTGAAAATCCATTAACAATTAACAGCTACTAAAAACAGACAGAACCCAAAGTTTCCGACCCTGCCAGCCATGTGCGGGGCTGAGGCCAACACAAAGTGCTGATTATCAGCATAGCAATGTGGTCCATTAATAGCCTGTCCAATGACATCAAAAACTATGGATTGAGCATAAATAAGATGCCAGATTTTCTCTGCTGAAATTTTTACAAAATAAAAGGTTGGAGAGACATGAGACTTGCATGACAAGATTAAAAATCACTAACCAGGAGTTTTCAGCAACCATAGCAACAAGTCAAGGCAGCAAGATTTTATTAAGCACCTACTATGTGCCGGGCACTGTATTAAGAACGAAAGGTTCAAAGGAAGGAAAAACAAATAAAAGCACACACAATCACAAGAGTAACAGGAATAAATATCTCACATTTCGATAATGGGGTATCCTTTGAAAATTGGTTTCCTTACAATAGCACTAAGAGCTTGATTGGAATTCTGGATTCCTCAAAACTCAAATCATGGGAGGCAGCTGGGTAGCTCAGTGGATTGAGAGCCAGACCTAGAGACGGGAGGTCCTGGGTTCAAATCCGGCCTCAGACACTTCCCAGCTGTGTGACCCTGGGAAAATCACTTGACCCCCATTGCTGATCCTTACCACTCTTCCACCTAAGAGTCAATACACAGAAGTTAAGGGTTTAAAAAACAAAATTTAAAAAAATCTCTAAAAAAACCCAAAAAACTCAAATCATGGGGCCAGCTAGGTGGCTTAGTGGCTAGAGCTTGTAGACAGGATATTCTGGGTTCAAATTTGATTTCAGAGAATTCCTAGCTATGTGACCCCGGTCAAGTCACTTAACCCCCATTTCCTAACCCTTATTGCACTTCTGTTTTAGAACCAATACACAATATTAATATGAAGATGAAAAGTGATACTTAAAAAAACAAACAAAAAAACCTTCAACTCATGCCCCGTCATTTTTTTTAATCCCTATCTTAATATTAGTTCTGTATATTGGTTCCAAGGTAGAAGAGGGGCAAGGGCTAGACAATGGAGATCAAGTGATCAAGTAACTTGCCCAGGGTCACCAGAAAGGAAGTCTTTGAGGCCACATTTGAACCCAGGACCTTCCATTTCTAGGCCTGGCTCTCAATCCACTGAGTCACCCAGCTGCCCCTCTGTGCTTTATTTTCTAAATTACTTTACATATAATGTTTCATTTGATCCTCATGAGCACTCTATAATGTAGCACTGCAGAGATGATTATCATTCCACTCTTGTAGAAAGGAAAAGAATTCCAAAGAAGGGTAGTGACTTGCTTGTAGTTTGGTGGTACATTATAAAGAGCTCTAAGGAGGTCTGAATGGTGCACTGGATGGACAACTTGGTTTGGAGTCAGGAAAACTCACCTTCATGAGTTCACGTTTGGCCTAAGACATTTGCTGTATGACCTTGGGCAAGTCTCTTAACCCTGTTTGCCTCATTTTCCTCATCTGTAAAATGAACTGGAGAAGGCAATGGCTAAACACTCCAGCATCTTTGTGAAGAAAACCCACAAAGGGATCACAGAGAAACCAATACAACTGAAAACAGCCGAACAACAAGAAATAAGGAGAGCCAAGTTTAAGCCTTGGCTCTGCTCCTAACTGTGGGGCATCAGGAAAGTCACTGACCTCTCAGAGCCTCTATATCCCTAAACACAAAATGGGAACGATGGATGTGGATGCTCAGCCCTTTCTAAGCACTGCTACTTTTTTTTTAAAAATTGTAACTTTTGGCATGTGGCCATTTGGCTTCTCTTGCTATTTCAAAGAATAGTGAAAGAATATTTGGGGTTGTCTGGAAATCTGGAACTGAGGTTCCACCCACTGCAGTGTGATCCCCAAGACTACAAAACCAGGTGGTGGAAAGCCAGCGCCCAAAGGCCAACTGCATGGCACCCAATTACAATGAGCGGCACACAGCCCCACAGCAGGATGGAAGGACATGATTTAAGTGGCCAGAAGCACACAGGCATTTCCCATATGTTAATGCATGTCTGGCATGATGATGAATTTGGTAGTACGCTGGCATTTGATTTATTCGGGTCCTCATAAAGTCAGCATCCCTCCATAAAAGAGCCACATTTTAAAAGTGCTCTAACCATTGGTCCATAGAAGCCGACAATTTCTCATAAAGCAAACCCACAGTGGCCGGAAGGTAATGGGAAAAAACAACAACAAACAGACACAAAATAAAAATGCCATTTAAAAGCTGGTTCTGCATTTCTTAATAGGTGGCACAGTCTTTCTTCAGCTAAGACAGAATCTTTGATGAAATATCTGGTGGCAAATTAGAAATATTAGCCTGGGGGCCCAGATGAGATAAAATTCACTCCGTAAATGAGCACACATCTCCTACTCTCCATATATTCCTTTAAACACATTATTGACCCCAAGGGGAAATGTTAGCCTTAAGCAAGTTTTAATAAAGATGCCAGTGGAATCATTTCTGTAACACTAAATGCGATAATGAGAAACAAGCCACTTCGTCTCAGTGGACCCCCAGACCTGTGACCGACCTGAGAACCAGCTTCTGAAGGACTCGGGATTCTACCCGGAGACAAAACTGACATCCAAAAGAAATTTAATTACTTCCCTCTGTAATTTGTTACATAAAACTCACTCTTCCTTAAATGGCCCAATATCCTGCTTGTCTTCTCTTACACACTCTGAACATAATTTATTTTAATACTGTTTCTATAAAATAGTAAAATAAAAAAGGAAGAAGACGAAAGAATCCCTATTTTAGGCGATACTGGGTTGACAACCTAGAATTTTACTAAACTCGCATAAAAGAAAATTTCTCCTTATGGGTACACATAGGGATCTGTGCTGTGATTTTTGAGACTCGGAGGGAAATAATAAAATTACCCTTGCCATCCTGAATGGACTAACTCTGCTACATGTGAAGGTAACCAGACTTTGGAGGCTGTCCTTTTTGCTTCCTCATCAGTCAAAATCACAAATCACAGAGACCTGATTCTCTTTGCATTTCTTGTGGCTTATCATTGAGGAACTTGAGGGCTGGCTTTAGGAAAAGTCAGATATTCACTGGTGATGCTACTAGAGCTCATAAGCTCCAAAGAGGTGAAACTCAGAAAAGGGGCCCCTTTTATACAAAAACATTTAGAGCCATAATTCACTGGAGCAGCAAATAATTATAAGGATATACTCTTGCGATTGGAGAATGATTGAATAAATTGCAGTATGTGATCATAACGAAGTATTAGGTGTCCCAAAATTCTTAGTGTAGTTTTAGCTGCTAATAGTTATGGGCACAGTAATGCAAGATAAAGTTTTTAATGGAATAACATTTTATACTAAGACTTTTGGGACACCCTATATTATTGTACTCAAAGAAAAAGATGAATACAAGAAATTCACAGAAACATTGGGATACGTATATGAACTGAGAGATGGAAATCAGCAAAAGGCAATTTACACAATGATCTTCACACAATAGTGTAAAGGTAAAAAACAATTAAAGTGATTAGGATTTTGATCTATCCAGTGGTCAATTATGAGTTTGGAGTGCAGATAGTGAAATTTTGCCTTACTTCTCTTGCCAGAGGTAGTGTATTATAGCTACAGGCTGAGGCATACCATGTCAAACACTACCAATGTATTTTGTTTTGTTTTCTGAACTCTACTTCATTGGCAAAAGGAAGAGTTTTAATGTGGCCAGAAGGGGAAAGGAACTCCCTGGGAAGTAATTACAATTTTTAAAATAAATATCTTAATAAAATATTATAAATAAAAGAGAAATAAAAGGAAAGAGAAGAAAAAAGATATTAAAGACATTTGTCATAAGCATGTAGGGGGCACAGTGGCTAGAGCACTGGTCATAAGGTCAGATTTTTTTTTTCCTCTTAAACCTTCAAAGGCAGAAAGGTGATAAGTCTTAGGTGATTTGACTTAATGATTTACTAGGGTCAAGCAGCTAAGAAGTGTCTGAGGCCAGATTTAGATTCATCTCCAGGCCCAACTCTCTATTCACTGAGCCACCAAGCTGCCCTTCGAGTCAGGGATTTTCATTTTCTTTTTTTTTCTCTTTAGCTGCATTTGGAGTCAAGGAGATATGAATTCAAATTCTGTCTCATTCCCTTACAAGTTTCATGAAGCTAGACAAGTCACCAATTCTGTCTGCCTCACTTGGCTTATCTGTAAAATAGGGATAATAGTAGTAGCTACCTTCCAGGTTTATTGAAAAGAATAAATGACATAATATTCATAAAATGCTTTAAAAACCTGAAAGTATTCTACTAGGAAAAAAAAAACAGACTGAGTCAACTTTTCAGCTGAAAATTGAATAAGACTTTTGGGATACTCCAAATAAATTCTAGCCATTGTTGTTAGCCATTTTGTTAAAAGCACTAAAATGCAAAGCTATCTTCTCTGGTGGAGCAGATCTGCCCATATATATGCTGGCAAATTTAAGAAGAGAATAGAAATTAGGAGCCAAATTTAGTGAGAATTTTCCACTTATCTGGGTTGACATGTTCATATATTTACAAGTGAACATTATGCATAGTATGAGTAAGGTGAAGGAGAAGTGATGCATGACTGTTCTCATGACTAGAAAGGTCTTCTACTTCATTTCTGTCTCAGAAAATCTCTATTTTCTTGAAACTCCCTACTTGTTCTCTGCCCTGGCTCCACCCTCTTTCAGTGCTTAGTAAAGTAACTAGCACATAGTAGGTATTTAATAAATCCTTATTGACTTCATTATTTCACATTTATTTCACATATATACATATATTTCATATATACTTATATATGTATGTATCGGTACATATGTATATACACACAAAGGAAATGATCTTGTCAATAAATACATGTATATACTACCATATGTGTGTATTTATTTAGTTATCGGTATATACATTTTTCCACAGTTGGCTATAATTGCCTTGCAGACAGGAGTCTTTCTTCTTTATTTTTTGTCCTTGCAATCTAGAATCTTCTGAGCCATGATAGGTATTTCAATAAGCAGTCATGAAGGAATGAATGTATAAATTGCATTGTTCTGCTTCATCCAAGCTAGTTTTATGGAAAAAATATTTCGATTTATCACCCTTAAATTATTAAACGGTGCTATCCCTGCTCTTTATATGGCCTTAGTTTTGAGTAGAGCCCTTGTGTAGAAGCCTTGGGAGACAGTCAAATAACAGAAATATGTATTAAGGGAGAGCAAGGAAAAAGACATACTTCCAACAAACAACAATCCTCCATTTTTTCTAGAGAACATACTCCCTTCAACACTGCAGAGAGCAGCCTTACATCTACCAGCATCACCACCGCCATCAGAGGAGTCAGAGGACATGGAGCCAAACCATCATCCAGCAGACCGACTTTAGGCAAAATGTTTAACCTCTCTGGGACCTAGTCCCTGATGCAGTAACACAGGTCTATGTAAAGTGAAGTTGATCTGTCTGGGAAAGATCACTCAGGAGTAGGAATCTCAGTAAGGGCTCAGTAAATGATTAGTGAATGATTGAATAGGAAGAGGAGGTAGGTCTTGAGCAAGGAACTTTGAAGGAACTGTGTTAGGAGTAATCAGCAAATCAATAAACAATTATCAAGCACATCCTTTGTGCCAGCCACTGTCCTAAGCACTACAGATACAAAAACAGTCAAAAGGCAGTGTCTCTGTTCTTTTACAAAAATGAAAAATATGGAAATGGGTTCAAATATATATATATCCCAGTGGAATTGCTTGTCAACTACAGGAAGGGGGAGGGATGAGTAGAGGAAGATAACATGAATCAAGTAACCATGGAAAAATAAAAAAGGCAGTGTTTCCCCTCAAGGAATTTACAATTTAATGGGGGAGACACCATGTGAACAAATATATACAAAGCAAGCAATATAAAGAATCAAAAGGAAACAATTAAGTAATGGAAATCACTGGAATTTAGGGGTTATGGAAAGGTTTCTGTAGAAGACAAGATTTTAGTTAGGACTTAAAGGCTATCTGAGGAGCAGCTAGGTAGCACAGCAGATAGAGTGCTAGACCTGGATATGAGAGGACTTGGTTTAAATCTAACCTTAGACATTTTCTAGCTGTATGACCCTGGGCCAGTCATTTAACTCTATTGCCTAGCCCTTACCACTCTGCCTTAAAATCACTATCTAATAGTATTTGTGAAACAGAAGATAAAGATTTTAAAAAGAAAAAGTGGCAGCCAGAGAGATTATTCCAGCTATGGAGGATAGCCAAAGAAAATGGCAAAAACACCTAGACCCAAAGCAATGTGTCTTATTCATAGGATGGTCAGGTCACTGGACTCAAGCATATGTATCAAAGAATAAGGTATGAGGGTACTGGAAAGGTGAATGAGGATTTATTATTGGTTTAGCTTTGAATGCCAAATGAAATCTTTCATATTCAATCCTGGAAACAGAAGCAATGGGAAGCCACTGAAATTTATTGAGTGGGCAAGTAACATGATCATGCCTGCACTTTAGGAAACTCATTTTGGTGGTTGAATGGAGCTAGCATTGGAGTGGGGAGAGCTATGAAGTCAGTAGACCTACCAGCAGGCTATTGTGATAATTCAAGTGTGAAACAATGAGGACTTGGACTAGAGTCGTGACAATGTCTGAGGAGAGAAGAAGGATATTGGAGAAATGTTGCAAAGGTGAAAAATTAAAATCTTGGGAAATTAATTGGATTAGAGAGGTTAGAGACAGAGAAGAATATAGCATGACTTCTAAGTTGTAGGCCTGTGAGAATGGGAGGATTGTTGCCCTCTAAAATAATAGAGAAGTTAGAGAAGAGGAGAGTTTAGGGAGAAAGATAATGAATTTTGATTTGGATATATTGAGTTTAAGATGTCTATTGGACATCCCCATTTAAGATGATTGAAAGACAATTGGAGATGTGAAATTGGAGGTCAATAGAAAGACTGGGACAAGGAATGGTAGATTTGAAATCAATAGCATAGAGATGGTAATTAAATTCTTGGTAGCTGAGACATCACATGAATTAGTATAGAGGGTAAAGAAAAGAGGACCCAGAACAAAATCCTGAAGGATACCTATAGTTACAGGGAGTGATCTGAAGGAAAACATAGCAAAAGAGACAGAGAAAGAACAGTCAAATAGGTAGGAGTAAAAGCAGGCAAAAGTTGTCTAGAGGACTGAGTAGAGAATAACATAAAAAGAAGAGAATATCAAGGAGAGAGTACACAACAGTGTGAAAGGCTAGAAGAATGAGAGTTGAGAAAGTTTATTGAAATTGGCAACTAAGATATCCTTAGTACCTTTAGAGTGAGAAGATCCAGTGGAATGAATTCAGAAGCTGGATTGTAAGAGATTAAGAAAGTGAAAGAAGAGAAAGTGGAGACACCTTTTGTAGACCTCTTCTTTAAGGAGTTTAGCTATAAAAAGGCAGATGAAAAATAGGAGAACAGTTAGTAGGGATGGAAAAAACAAGTGAGAATTTATTTTTATTTTTTAATTTTAAAATAGGAGAAACATAGACAAGATTGTGGACAGTAAAAATGAACCAGTAAGCAGAGAGTGATTGAAAATAAGTGAAAGAGTGGGAATGACAGAAGGGGCACTTTAAGGAGAAGAGGTGGAATGAGATTGCTTGAAAAAGTAGAAGGGCTGGTCTTAATAGTAGTACTGGTAAAGAAGAAAAGAAAGGAACTCATGGAAGGAGCAAGATTAAGAAGATGATTATAGATAGATAGATAGATAGATAGATAGATAGATAGATAGATAGATAGATAAACAGAAAGATAGATAGAGAGATAGGGAGATAGAGAGATATAGATAAAATTATCAAATGCCCAATATGTGCCCACCACTGTGCTAAGCACTATATAAAGTCAAACAAACAAGATAGAATCTAACTTTAAGAGCTTACATTCTAATGGAGAAGATGTTATATAAAGGGGAACTAGAAAGAAGGTGGAGTATAGTATGGTGCAGAGATGGCTAAAAAGTGTTGTGAAGGTATAGTTTCTGGGAGGAAAAGTTAAAATCTAACTATGAGTCCAGGGAAAAGGGGAGAATTCCAAGGTTGAAATGAGCACAGATGAAGATGATAACCAGAGTGTAGAATGATAAGTAAGCAGAAAGGAAAATTATTAACAGAGGATAAAAGATGACTTCCATAAGCATCTACAACCTAAATTGAGGGAAGTCATATATGGCCTTTTGTGGCATTAGGACAAGAGCTTACTCTTACCAGTTCACTAGTGCTATTTATGAAGATATTCTGATCTCATGTATCATAGATTTGGCTTGCCTTTTGTGAAGATAGAAATAACTCTCCCTTTGTCTATTTTTTACCTAATCAAATCAAGAACTTAAAGTACCCCTACTTAGTAGCTAGCTAACCAATAGGTAAGAGAGCTCACAAGTCACTTATTACTTCACACTCCCAAAAAGTCACAAGCACTGCCCCACCTTGGGCAGTGCTAGGCAAATTAAAAGACTGCAATTGGTTTCTGTGAAGAGGGGGAGAGACAGGAAATGACGTGGGAATAAAAGGGTATAAAAGAAGAGACCAAGATGGTCTGGGCTCTCTTTCCTTCCTTGGTTTCTGGAGAGACTGTTTTTTTTTTGGAGAGTCTTGTCCCTTGGACTCTGCATTGGTGAGGCAGGCTGGAGGAAGACTCTTGGAAGCAGTCATGTTGTCCTAGACTCATCCTTGACTAGAGCTTTCTACACTGGAGAGACTTGCTGGGTGAGTGACTCAGGCTGAAGGAAAGGCTGTGTTGTTGGTGGATTTCTAGCTGAAGATGCCACTGGGAAATCCACCTGGAGATTGGAACATGGGGAAGCTTCTGTTGGGGGCTGAGTCAAACTTCACCAGAGCAGCACTTAGGGCTCATAGGCTAGAGCAGGCTTTGTCTCATTCCTATATTTCCCACTTTCACTATTTGTACCTCGTTTTAAATAAAAGCTGCTAGCAGTCATTTTGACTTAGGGGGCTAATATTTTATAAACGGCGACCACAACATAATTTTTAAACTCTCATATTGAGTCAAAACCTCAATTCATTTGTTAAACTGTCCACACCTTTTCATCTTAGTTACTTTCTTTAATGTGACTCTGCAAATGGAGATCTGCAAGGTTACCCATACAAAGATACTGTTTGTAAATCTCTCTGTTCTCTAAATATCTGTGCTTTAAACTAGGCTTTTGGACCTGTTTTTTTTTTTTAATTGAATCTAACTCTTCTTGACTCCATTTGGGTTTTCTTAGCAGAGACACGGTAGTGTTTTGCCATTTCCTTCTCCAATGTATTTTTCAAATGAGAAAACTGAGGCAAACAGAGTTAAGTTCAAGGTCACATTAATAGTTCTCGGCCCAGATCTGAACTCTGGAAGATGAATTTTTCTCATTTTAGGCCTGGAAATATCTCTATTCCACAAATTAGCTTCCCAAATAGACACACTTCACAGATTGGGAATCAATGGGAAACTACATAGTGAAAGCACTGAATCCTAGTCATTAGACCACCAGGGAACTATTTCTGACCTAAGGTGCATCAATGAACGATGATATACTTTTAAGTATACATATTGTTCCCAGATCTCTCATTCATAGAATCACAGAGTTTTAGAGTTAGAAGGAGTCTCGGTGTTCCTCAATAACCTTTTTTGGTCATGGACCCCTTGGGAAGTCTGGCAGATCTTATGAATATCTCAGAATAATGATTTTTAATGCATGAAACACCAAGACCTAAAAAGGAATCCAACTATACAGCAATATACGTATCTTTTTTTTCCTCTCCCTATTCAAGTTCATAATCCTTAGAAATCTATGAATCAATTCCTTGGGGGTTTGCAGTTAAGAACTTAAACTCCAATTCTAGCCACACCCCAAAAAGAATATTATTACAATGTGCCAAGGCAGCCTCCACTAGACCTTCAAAGATGAGAAACCCAATCCCTTCCAGAGTAGACCATTTGACTTTTGCACATCTCTAGTTGTTAGCAAAAATCCCCAACCTTATAGTTGCCTCTTTGTACATTCCACTTACTTCTCCTGATTTTACCTTCTGGATTCAAGAAGAAGAAAGTTAATCTTTCTTTTATGTTACAGCCCTTAAGATCCTTAGAAACAATTAGTTCCTCCTCTGAAACACAGGCTCCTCCCAAATTGCCATGAAATTTTTTTATTTCTTTTTGTTTTTCTGAAGGCTTTTTTTTAAAACCCTTGTACTTCAGTGTATTGTCTCCTAGGTGGAAGATTGGTAAGGGTGGGCAATGGGGGTCAAGTGACTTGCCCAGGGTCACACAGCTGGGAAGTGGCTGAGGCCGGGTTTGAACCTAGGACCTCCTGTCTCTAGGCCTGACTCTCACTCCACTGAGCTACCCAGCTGCCCCCTTCTGAAGGCTTTTTTGAAGGTTAAAAAAACATTATTGTTAAGAGGAGAGACTTAAAAAAAATCTTTGCCCCATGACTATGTTCAAAAAAAGTTTCCATTTATATTAGTCCATCTTGGCTTCTACTTCCCTCTGAGACTATCCTCAATCTGTCCTGTATGTTTATTATTTGAATATAGTTGTTTGCATGTTGTCTGTCCCATTAAATTGAGGCACTTGAGAGTAGAATTTTTTTAACTTTTTTTTGTTTTGCATTTTGCACAGCGCCTTATACATAGTACATGAGTGACCTCTGCACATATATGTACATATACACATAGATGTGCTTGTTTATATGTGTGCATTTATATTTGTATCGTGAAGGTGTTTGCATCTGTAAAAGAGGACATTCTCTGTGGGAATGAGACTGACGTCAAAGTGATGTGGTTACAGGTTCTCTCTATCCTACCCATGTAAAGACTTTCAGGCACGTTATAAATGATCCCCTTCTCTCGGCCCTTCTAAGCTATCCATTATCCCCGGCAGCACTGCCGTGCACAAGTACTGTCCTGGAAATCAGATAACAGCCTCACAGTGAAAAATTGGTAAAAGAACCCCTCAGCTGATGCCCATTGCCATTAATTTTCCTCTCAAAAATGGTGGTAGTCCTCCCTCTGCCTATTTTTCCTGACTCTCTACAGACATATATTCTTGGAACACTGCATCCTTCCGAATCCACATCACCAGAGAGAGAATCTTTGTGATCTAAATGGGGCAAGTGATAGAGGCAGGAGAGTCACACTAGAGGGACGGTGAACCCAGGGCGATATCTCCTCCAGCAGTACTTAGGGACACATCTGTACTCAGAAACCAACAATCCCAAAGCTCCAAAGAGGAAAGCCAGACAAAGCTATCCTGGGATGTGGCATAGGGGAACCAGTCAGGAAGGGAAGATGTAATGAAGGATCATATGTGCTCCTGGTGCTTCTGAAATGACTTAATTCCTATTTCTCATCTTGTTTTTGCTAGTGTGGACATATTTGTTACTTTTCTTCATAAAGTAAATGAAGTATAGAGAAAACAGCAGAAGCAACAATATTAATTGTCAATAAACAAAGAAAATGGGGTTCATCCAGAATGGTAATTCAGTTAGTTGAATTTGGAGGGTATTATCCTTATTAAAAATCAAACTAATTTCTTCTTCCTTCTTTCCTTCCTCTCTCCCTTTCCCTCTATTCTTCCCTTTCTTCCCTTCTTTTCCCTTTATTCTTTCTTTTCTTTCTTCCATTTTCCCTTCCTTCCTTCCTTCCTTTCTTCTTTCCTTCCTTCCTTCCTTCCTTCCTTTTTTCCTTCCTTCCTTCCTTCTTTCTTTTCTTCTTTCCTTCTTTCCTTCCTTCCTTCCTTCCTTCCTTCCTTCCTTCCTTCCTTCCTTCCTTCCTTCCTTCCTTCCTTCCTTCCT